>NC_143030.1:10892092-11214592 GCF_057628025.1 Oncorhynchus mykiss
AAAATGGTGGAGGTCCTCAGTGGCGCTGCCCATGGTAATACTGCCTTTTGGCCACTAGAGGCCTCTATCATTCTCTATGAGTATTTCCCCCTCAACTCATATAGGGGGAGACAGAGGAGTGATTAGGGGTACAAGGTCAGGGGTTAAGGGTTAGAGGTCAGTCTGTAGAACAGAATACAGATCTCACACACACACACCTCTATGTCACCATCTCACACACCCGCCCACCCCTCCCTCCATCTCCCCACACACACCTTGAGGTTCTGTCCATCGAAGGGCAGCGACCCTGACACCAGTGTGTACAGGATGACCCCCAGGCTCCAGACGTCCACCTCGGGTCCGTCGTACTTCTTCCCCTGGAACAGCTCTGGGGCGGCGTAGGGAGGAGAACCACAGAACGTGTCCAGCTTACTGCCCATTACGAACTCATTACTGAAGCCAAAGTCTGCTATCTTGATGTTCATGTCAGAGTCCAGGAGTAGGTTCTCAGCCTGGTGGGGAGAGGAGAGAGAGAGGAAGGGAGAGAGAGGGAGAGAGAGGAGAGAGGGGGAGAGAGGAGAGAGGGGGAGAGAGGAGAGAGGGGGAGAGAGGAGAGAGGGGGAGAGAGGGGAGAATGGAGAGGAGAGAGAGAGAGAGGAAGAGAGAGGAGAGGGAGAGGGAGAGAGAAGAGAGAGGGGAGAATGGAGAGGAGAGAGGGGGAGAGAGAGGAGGAGAGAGGGGGGAGAGAGAGGGGAAAGAGAGGAGAGGGGGAGAGAGAGGGGAAAGAGAGGAGAGAGGGGGAGAAAGGGGGAGAGAGGGGAAAGAGAGGAGAAAGGGGGAGAGAGAGGAAAGAGAGGAGAGAGGGGGAGAAAGGGGGAAGAGAGAGAGAGAGAGAGAGGAGAGAGGGGAGAATGGAGAGGAGAGAGAGGAGAGAGGGGGAGAGGGGAGAGAGCGAGAGGAAAGAGAGGAGAGAGGGGGAGAGAGGAAGGGAGAGAGAGAGGAAAGAGAGGAGAGAGAGAGAGGAAAGAGAGGAGAGAGGGGGAGAGAGGGGAGAGAGAGAGAGGAAAGAGGGGGAGAGAGGAAGGGAGAGAGAGAGGAAAGAGAGGAGAGAGGGGGAGAGAGGAAGGGAGAGAGAGAGGAAAGAGAGGAGAAAGAGAGGAGAGAGGGGGAGAGAGAGGAAAGAGAGGAGAAGGGGCAGACAGAGATGCACTCAGTAACATTTTTATTCTCTATGCAAAGTTTGTGTTTGTCATTTTCTAAAAAGGAAGCGAAAGAGTCCAAACATCAAACAATGAGCAGACAAATTGCCAGTTAGCCTGGTCCCAGATCTGTTTGATGCCAGTTAGCCTGGTCCCAGATCCGTTTGATGCCAGTTAGCCTGATCCCAGATCAGTTTGATAATAGTTAGCCTGGTCCCAGATCCGTTTGATGCCAGTTAGCCTGATCCCAGATCCGTTTGATGCCAGTTAGCCTGATCCCAGATCAGTGTGATGCCAGTTAGCCTGATCCCAGATCCTTTTGATGCTAGTTAGCCTGATCCCAGATCCGTTTGATGCCAGTTAGCCTGATCCCAGATCCGTTTGATGCCAGTTAGCCTGATCCCAGATCCGTTTGATGCCAGTTAGCCTGATCCCAGATCTGTTTGATGCCAGTTAGCCTGATCCCAGATCTGTTTGATGCCAGTTAGCCTGGTCCCAGATCCGTTTGATGCTAGTTAGCCTGGTCCCAGATCAGTGTGATGCCAGTTAGCCTGGTCCCAGATCCTTTTGATGCTAGTTAGCCAGAAATCTAAAATGTACTTAAGTATAAAAAGTAAAAGTATAAATCATTTCACTCCAACATTCAGACATCATTTACAGACGAAGCGTGTGTGTTTAGTGAGTCCTCCAGATCAGAGGCAGTAGGGATGACCAGTGAGTTAGCCTGGTCCCAGATCCTTTTGATGCCAGTTAGCCTGGTCCCAGATCCGTTTGATGCCAGTTAGCCTGATCCCAGATCTGTTTGATGCCTGTTAGCCTGGTCCCAGATCCGTTTGATGCTAGTTAGCCTGGTCCCAGATCAGTGTGATGCCAGTTAGCCTGGTCCCAGATCCGTTTGTTGTCCCCCACGGCGAAATCGGGGACTGTGGATCGGTGACACGCAAGATTTTGCGAAACTTGGGTGAATGATGTCTTGCCATAGAGATCCGGTATTTATCAAATTACACCGATTGGCCCAAGGCGGGAGCTAAAGTACTTAAGGACTCACTAAACAGAGAACATCCTTGGTCGTCCCTACTGCCTCTGATCTGGAGGACTCACTAAACAGAGAACATCCTTGGTCGTCCCTACTGCCTCTGATCTGGAGGACTCACTAAACAGAGAACATCCCTGGTCATCCCTACTACCTCTGATCTGACAGACTCACTAAACAGAGAACATCCCTGGTCATCCCTACTACCTCTGATCTGACAGACTCACTAAACAGAGAACATCCCTGGTCATCCCTACTGCCTCTGATCTGGAGGACTCACTAAACAGAGAACATCCCTGGTCATCCCTACTGCCTCTGATCTGGAGGACTCACTAAACAGAGAACATCCCTGGTCATCCCTACTGCCTCTGATCTGGAGGACTCACTAAACAGAGAACATCCCTGGTCATCCCTACTGCCTCTGATCTGGAGGACTCACTAAACAGAGAACATCCCTGGTCATCACTACTGCCTCTGATCTGGAGGACTCACTAAACAGAACATCCCTGGTCATCCCTACTGCCTCTGATCTGGAGGACTCACTAAACAGAGAACATCCCTGGTCCCTACTACCTCTGATCTGGAGGACTCACTAAACACACACGCTTCGTCTGTAAATGATGTCTGAATGTTGGAGTGAAATGATTTATACTTTTACTTTTTATGCTTAAGTACATTTTAGCAATTTCATTTACATTTGATACTTAAGTATATTTAAAACCAAATACTTTTACTCAAGTAGTATTTCACTGCCGACTACAACGCAGAGCACTATAACTTTAAACTATACACGGCAGAGCGAGGAGCAGAGAAGGCTGTGTTGCCTAGCAACAGGAAGGTGTTCTCTGCACGAGCGCTCAGCGTGAAATAGAACACGATGACATCATCAGACAAGAGACAACTCTGAACACACAGACACCGATGGGCAAGTGACTGTTAGGAGCCTGTGTAAAGGTCATAGTTCAAGCTCTTCCGGCCGTAAGCCCCCAGTTCTTAGCCCCCAGCTACTTGGTCCCCAGCTACTTGGTCCCCAGCTACTTGGTCCCCAGCTACTTGGTCCCCAGCTACTTAGCGCACACACACGCGTTATAGTGTGTAGAGGGAGAGTCTCACCTTCAGATCTCTGTGGACAATACACTTCTGGTGACAGTACTGGACTGCTGACACGATCTAAACAGGGATGGAGAAAAGGATTAAGAATGGGGAGGAGGAAAGCAAATAAACCCCATCTCTCATTCATTCATTCATACACACACACACTCGCTCCTCACCTGTCTGAATTTGGCACGCGCCTCCTTTTCTTTCATCCTCCCATGAGCGACCAGGTAATCAAACACCTCCCCTGGAGGACAGAGGAGAGGAGCGAGGGGGAGAGGAGCGAGGGGGAGAGGAGCGAGGGGGGAGAGGAGAGAGGGGGAGAGGAGAGAGGGGGATAGGAGCGAGGGGGAGAGGAGAGAGGGGGAGAGGAGAGAGGGGGGATAGGAGAGGAGCGAGGGGGAAGAGGAGCGAGGGGGAGAGGAGCGAGGGGGAGAGGAGAGAGGGGGAGAGGAGAGAGGGGGGATAGGAGAGGAGCGAGGGGGAAGAGGAGCGAGGGGGAGAGGAGAGAGGGGGAGAGGAGAGAGGGGGGATAGGAGAGGAGCGAGGGGGAAGAGGAGCGAGGGGGAGAGGAGCGAGGGGGAGAGGAGAGAGGGGGAAAGGAGAGAGGGGGGATAGGAGAGGAGCGAGGGGGAAGAGGAGCGAGGGGGGAGAGGAGCGAGGGGGGAGAGGAGCGAGGGGGGAGAGGAGAGGGGGGAGAGGAGAGGAACGAGGGGAGAGGAGCGAGGGGGGAGAGGAGCGAGGGGGAGAGGAGCGAGGGGGAAGAGGAGAGGGGGGAGAGGAGAGGAGCGAGGGGGAGAGGAGCGAGGGGGGAGAGGAGAGAGGGGGGAGAGGAGAGAGGGGGGAGAGGAGCGAGGGGGAGAGGAGAGAGGGGGGAGAGGAGAGAGGGGGAGAGGAGCGAGGGGGAGAGGAGAGAGGGGGGAGAGGAGCGAGGGGGAGAGGAGAGAGGGGGGAGAGGAGCGAGGAGCGAGGGGGGAGAGGAGCGAGGGGGAGAGGAGAGAGGGGGGAGAGGAGAGAGAGGGAGAGGAGATGGAGAGGAGCGAGGGGGAGAGGAGCGAGGGGGGAGAGGAGCGAGACGAGGGGGGGAGAGGAGCGAGGGGGAGAGGGGAGAGAGGGAGAGGAGAGAGAGGAGCGAGGGGGAGAGGAGCGAGGGGAGAGAGGGGAGGAGAGGGGGAGAGGAGCGAGGGGGGAGAGGAGCAAGGGGGAGAGGAGCGAGGGGGAGAGGAGAGAGGGGGAGAGGAGAGAGGGGGGAGAGGGAGGAGAGGAGCGAGGGGGAGAGGAGAGAGGGGGAGAGGAGAGAGGGGGAGAGGAGTGAGGGGGAGAGGGGGAGAGGAGAGAGAGGAGCGAGGGGGAGAGGAGCGAGGGGGGAGAGGAGCGAGGGGGAGGAGCAAGGGGGAGAGGAGAGAGGGGGGAGAGGAGCGAGGGGGAGAGGAGCGAGGGGGAAGAGGAGCGAGGGGGGAGAGGAGAGAGGGGGGAGAGGAGCGAGGGGGGAGAGGGGAGAGAAGCGAGGGGGGAGAGGAGCGAGGGGGAGAGGGGAGAGGGGGAGGAGAGAGGGGGGAGAGGAGAGAGGGGGGAGAGGAGCGAGAGGGAGAGGAGCGAGGGGGGAGAGGAGCGAGGGGGGAGAGGAGCGAGGGGGAGAGTAGCGAGGGGGGAGAGGAGCGAGGGGGGAGAGGAGCGAGGGGGGAGAGGAGCGAGGGGGGAGAGGAGCGAGGGGGGAGAGTAGCGAGGGGTGAGGGGGGAGAGGAGCGAGGGGAGAAAGGAGAGAGGGGGAGAGGAGCGAGGGGGAGGAGAGAGGGGAGAGGAGAGAGGGGGGAGAGGAGAGAGGGGGGGGGGGGAGCGAGGGGGGAGAGGAGCGAGTGGGGAGAGGAGCGAGGGGGGAGGAGGAGCAAGGGGGGAGAGGAGCGAGGAGGGAGAGGAGCGAGGGGGGAGAGGAGAGAGAGGGGGGAGAGGGATGATAGTCACAGAAAGGTAGCAGTTCTTTAGTTCACCTGAGGGCGTATGAAGGCTACATAGCTATCAAATAGTGAAACATCAGTTCAGGGTCAAAGGGGGAAGGATTTAACTGTTGCACACAAGATGACTCAGGGGAAGTATTTTTGACGCGGGCACACACACTCACCCCCACTGGCATACTCCATGACCAGGTACAATGTCTTCTCCGTCTCGATCACCTCAAATAACTTCACTGTTGAAGGGAGAGGGTTGGCGGGAGGGAGAGGGGGGAGAGGGTTGGCGGGAGGGAGAGGGGGGGAGAGGGTTGGCGGGAGGGAGAGGGGGAAGAGGGGAGGAGGGAGGGAGAGGGTTGGCGGGAGGGAGATGGGGGAGAGGGGAGGAGGGAGGGAGAGGGGGGAGAGGGTTGGCGGGAGGGAGAGGGGGGAGAGGGTTGGCGGGAGGGAGAGGGGGGGAGAGGGTTGGCGGGAGGGAGAGGGGGGAGAGGGAGGGGGGGAGAGGGTTGGCGGGAGGGAGAGGGGGGAGAGGGTTGGCGGGAGGGAGAGGGGGGGAGAGGGTTGGCGGGAGGGAGAGGGGGGGAGAGGGTTGGCGGGAGGGAGAAGGGGGAGAGGGGAGGAGGGAGGGAGAGGGGGGAGAGGGTTGGCAGGAGGGAGAGGGGGGAGAGGGGAGGAGGGAGGGAGAGGGTTGGTGGGAGGGAGAGGGGGGAGAGGGGAGGAGGGAGGGAGAGGGGGGAGAGGGGAGGAGGGAGAAAAAGGGATAATTATTTAGATTCAATCACCTATAGCAGCATAGCTTGGTTCAAGATTCTTTAGCGTGATTCCAGTTCATTGACTTGAAATGATTCTTGATTCAGATTCACTTGACTGTGACAGGATCACTAATAATTGAGTCAGCTCACCTATGTTAGGATGATTCAACAGCTTCATGATTCTCACTTCTCGGAAGAGCTGAAGAGGACAGAGAAGATAGTCAGCACTGTGTGTGTGTGTATGTATATATATCTCATATCATACTCTGCTACAGGGGAGGGGGTCCTCATGACATGTAATTAAGGCTGGTTTCCTGTAATTAGGTCTCTCTGAGATCTAGACCACCAGAGAGAACATGTAATTAAGGCTGGTTTCCTGTAATTAGGTCTCTCTGAGATCTAGACCACCAGAGAGAACATGTAATTAAGGCTGGTTTCCTGTAATTAGGTCTCTCTGAGATCTAGACCACCAGAGAGAACATGTAATTAAGGCTGGTTTCCTGTAATTAGGTCTCTCTGAGATCTAGACCACCAGAGAGAACATGTAATTAAGGCTGGTTTCCTGTAATTAGGTCTCTCTGAGATCTAGACCACCAGAGAGAACATGTAATTAAGGCTGGTTTCCTGTAATTAGGTCTCTCTGAGATCTAGACCACCAGAGAGAACATGTAATTAAGGCTGGTTTCCTGTAATTAGGTCTCTCTGAGATCTAGACCACCAGAGAGAACATGTCATTAAGGCTGGTTTCCTGTAATTAGGTCTCTCTGAGATCTAGACCACCAGAGAGAAATGGATGGAGAGAGCGAGAGAGACAGCGGGAGAGAGCGAGGGAGAGAGCGGGAGAGAGCGAGGGAGAGAGCGGGAGAGAGCGGGAGAGAGCGAGGGAGAGAGCGAGGGAGAGAGCGGGAGAGAGCGAGGGAGAGAGCGAGGGAGAGCGAGAGAGAGAGCAGGAGAGAGAGCAGGAGAGAGAGCAGGAGAGAGCGAGAAAGAGCAGGAGAGAGAGCAGGAGAGAGAGCGAGAGAGAGCAGGAGAGAGAGCAGGAGAGAGAGAGAGAGAGAGAGAGAGCGGGAGAGAGCGGGAGAGAGCGGGAGAGAGCGGGAGAGAGCGGGAGAGAGAGCAGGAGAGAGCGGGAGAGTGAGCAGGAGAGAGCGGGAGAGAGAGCAGGAGAGAGCAGGAGAGAGAGCGGGAGAGAGAGCGAGAGAGAGCGGGAGAGAGCGAGAGAGAGCAGGAGAGAGCGGGAGAGAGAGCGAGAGAGAGCGAGAGAGAGCAGGAGAGAGAGCGAGTGAGAGCAGGAGAGAGAGCGAGTGAGAGCAGGAGAGAGCGGGAGAGAGCAGGAGAGAGCAGGAGAGAGCGGGAGAGAGAGCGAGACGGGAGAGAGAGAGATGAAGAGAGAAAGAGAAAATAGGAGAGAAAAGCACATGAGAGATGGTGAGTAAGAGTAAGGTGTGTGTAGTGTGTTCTCGTGTGTGTGTGTGTGTGTGTGTGTGTGTGTGGGAGTAGTGTGTTATGGTGTGTGCTTATGGTGTGTGTGGGAGTGTGTGTAGTGTGTTATAGTGTGTGTGTGTGTGTGTTATGGTGTGTGTGTGGGGGGGTGGGAGTGTGCGTTATGGTGTGTGTGTGTAGTGTGTTATGGTGTGTGTGTGTGGGAGTGTGTGTAGTGTGTTATGGTATGTGTGTGTAGTGTGTTATGGTGTGTGTGTGTGTGTGTGTGTGTGTATAGTGTGTTATGGTGTGTGTGTGTAGTGTGTTATGGTATGTGTGTAGTGTGTTATGTTGTATGTAGTATGTGTAGTTTGTGTAGTGTGTATAGTGTGTTTTGTGTGTATAGTTTGTGTAGTGTATGTAGAGTGTGTAGTGTGTGTATAGTGTGTATGTAGTGTGTGTAGTGTGTGTAGTGTGTGTATAGTGTGTGTATAGTGTGTGTATAGTGTGTGTAGTGTGTGTATAGTGTGTATAGTGTGTGTATAGTGTGCATAGTGTGTGTATAGTGTGTATTGTGTGTGTAGTGTGCATAGTGTGTGTAGTGTGTATAGTGTGTGTATAGTGTGTGTATAGTGTGTATCGTGTGTGTATAGTGTGTGTATAGTGTGTGTATAGTGTGTATAGTGTGTGTATAGTGTGTATAGTGTGTAGTGTGTGTATAGTGTGTATAGTGTGTGTATAGTGTGTGTAGTGTGTGTATAGTGTGTATAGTGTGTGTATAGTGTGTGTATAGTGTGTATAGTGTGTATATAGTGTGTATAGTGTGTATAGTGTGTGTATATAGTGTGTATAGTGTGTGTATAGTGTGTATAGTGTGTGTATAGTGTGTATAGTGTGTGTATATAGTGTGTATAGTGTGTATAGTGTGTGTATATAGTGTGTATAGTGTGTATAGTGTGTGTATAGTGTGTATAGTGTGTATAGTGTGTATAGTGTGTGTATAGTGTGTATTGTGTATATAGTGTGTATAGTGTGTATAGTGTATATAGTGTGTATAGTGTGTGTATAGTGTGTATAGTGTGTATAGTGTGTATAGTGTGTGTATATAGTGTGTATAGTGTGTATAGTGTGTATAGTGTGTGTATATAGTGTGTATAGTGTGTATAGTGTGTATAGTGTGTGTATAGTGTGTATTGTGTATATAGTGTGTATAGTGTGTATAGTGTGTATAGTGTATATAGTGTGTATAGTGTGTGTATAGTGTGTATAGTGTGTATAGTGTGTATATAGTGTGTATAGTGTGTGTATAGTGTGTATAGTGTGTGTATAGTGTGTATCGTGTGTGTATAGTGTGTGTATAGTGTGTGTATAGTGTGTGTATAGTGTGTATAGTGTGTAGTGTGTGTATAGTGTGTATAGTGTGTGTATAGTGTGTGTAGTGTGTGTATAGTGTGTATAGTGTGTGTATAGTGTGTATAGTGTGTATATAGTGTGTATAGTGTGTATAGTGTGTGTATATAGTGTGTATAGTGTGTATAGTGTGTGTATATAGTGTGTATAGTGTGTGTATAGTGTGTATAGTGTGTGTATAGTGTGTATAGTGTGTGTATATAGTGTGTATAGTGTGTATAGTGTGTGTATATAGTGTGTATAGTGTGTATAGTGTGTGTATAGTGTGTATAGTGTGTATAGTGTGTATAGTGTGTGTATAGTGTGTATTGTGTATATAGTGTGTATAGTGTGTATAGTGTATATAGTGTGTATAGTGTGTGTATAGTGTGTATAGTGTGTATAGTGTGTATAGTGTGTGTATATAGTGTGTATAGTGTGTATAGTGTGTGTATATAGTGTGTATAGTGTGTATAGTGTGTGTATAGTGTGTATTGTGTATATAGTGTGTATAGTGTGTATAGTGTATATAGTGTGTATAGTGTGTGTATAGTGTGTATAGTGTGTATAGTGTGTATATAGTGTGTATAGTGTGTATAGTGTGTATATAGTGTGTATAGTGTGTATAGTGTGTATAGTGTGTGTATAGTGTGTATAGTGTGTGTATAGTGTGTATAGTGTGTATAGTGTGTATGGGACCCACCTTCTGCAGACTGGAAGAGTTGAGTTGTGTTTTATCAATAATCTTAACAGCCACCTGGAAATGATACACTACATTAGACTCAGCAGACAGAGAGACCAATGTGCACAACACCTTGACAAAACCAAGATCTACCAAACCAAGATCTACCAAACCAAGATCTACCAAACCAAAGAATTCAAACAAAGGGTCAGGTGACTAGAGAATGAGCAGCACTTCCTACTCCACATTTGACTCAGATGCATTTACCTCCTGAAATGTAAAGAAAGAACTGGCTGTTGAGGAGAACACTTGCATTTTCTTAGGGAAAAATGTAAGAGACAGTATATCTAGCTGGTCTGTCATAATATAATAGAGACAGTATATCTAGCTGGTCTGTCATAATATAATAGAGACAGTATATCTAGCTGGTCTGTCATAATATAATAGAGACAGTATATCTAGCTGGCCTGTCATAATATAATAGAGACAGTATATCTAGCTGGTCTGTCATAATATAATAGAGACAGTATATCTAGCTGGTCTGTCATAATATAATAGAGACAGTAGATCTAGCTGGTCTGTCATAATATAATAGAGACAGTAGATCTAGCTGGTCTGTCATAATATAATAGAGACAGTATATCTAGCTGGCCTGTCATAATATAATAGAGACAGTAGATCTAGCTGGCCTGTCATAATATAATAGAGACAGTAGATCTAGCTGGCCTGTCATAGTATAATAGAGACAGTAGATCTAGCTGGTCTGTCATAATATAATAGAGACAGTATATCTAGCTGGTCTGTCATAATATAATAGAGACAGTATATCTAGCTGGTCTGTCATAATATAATAGAGACAGTATATCTAGCTGGTCTGTCATAATATAATAGAGACAGTATATCTAGCTGGTCTGTCATAATATAATAGAGACAGTATATCTAGCTGGTCTGTCATAATATAATAGAGACAGTATATCTAGCTGGTTAGTCATAATATAATAGAGACAGTATATCTAGCTGGTCTGTCATAATATAATAGAGACAGTATATCTAGCTGGTCTGTCATAATATAATAGAGACAGTATATCTAGCTGGTTAGTCATAATATAATAGAGACAGTATATCTAGCTGGTTAGTCATAATATAATAGAGACAGTAGATCTAGCTGGCCTGTCATAGTATAATAGAGACAGTAAATCTAGCTGGTCTGTCATAATATAATAGAGACAGTATATCTAGCTGGCCTGTCATAATATAATAGAGACAGTATATCTAGCTGGTCTGTCATAATATAATAGAGACAGTATATCTAGCTGGTCTGTCATAATATAATAGAGACAGTATATCTAGCTGGTCTGTCATAATATAATAGAGACAGTATATCTAGCTGGTCTGTCATAATATAATAGAGACAGTATATCTAGCTGGCCTGTCATAATATAATAGAGACAGTATATCTAGCTGGTCTGTCATAATATAATAGAGACAGTATATCTAGCTGGTCTGTCATAATATAATAGAGACAGTATATCTAGCTGGTCTGTCATAATATAATAGAGACAGTATATCTAGCTGGTCTGTCATAATATAATAGAGACAGTATATCTAGCTGGTCTGTCATAGTATAATAGAGACAGTATATCTAGCTGGTCTGTCATAATATAATAGAGACAGTATATCTAGCTGGTCTGTCATAATATAATAGAGACAGTATATCTAGCTGGTCTGTCATAATATAATAGAGACAGTATATCTAGCTGGTTAGTCATAATATAATAGAGACAGTATATCTAGCTGGTTAGTCATAATATAATAGAGACAGTAGATCTAGCTGGCCTGTCATAGTATAATAGAGACAGTAGATCTAGCTGGTCTGTCATAATATAATAGAGACAGTATATCTAGCTGGTCTGTCATAATATAATAGAGACAGTATATCTAGCTGGTCTGTCATAATATAATAGAGACAGTATATCTAGCTGGTCTGTCATAATATAATAGAGACAGTATATCTAGATGGTCTGTCATAATATAATAGAGACAGTATATCTAGCTGGTCTGTCATAATATAATAGAGACAGTATATCTAGCTGGTCTGTCATAATATAATAGAGACAGTAGATCTAGCTGGTCTGTCATAATATAATAGAGACAGTATATCTAGCTGGCCTGTCATAATATAATAGAGACAGTAGATCTAGCTGGCCTGTCATAGTATAATAGAGACAGTAGATCTAGCTGGTCTGTCATAATATAATAGAGACAGTATATCTAGCTGGTCTGTCATAATATAATAGAGACAGTATATCTAGATGGTCTGTCATAATATAATAGAGACAGTATATCTAGCTGGTCTGTCATAATATAATAGAGACAGTATATCTAGCTGGTCTGTCATAATATAATAGAGACAGTATATCTAGCTGGTCTGTCATAATATAATAGAGACAGTATATCTAGCTGGTCTGTCATAATATAATAGAGACAGTATATCTAGCTGGTCTGTCATAATATAATAGAGACAGTATATCTAGCTGGTCTGTCATAATATAATAGAGACAGTAGATCTAGCTGGTCTGTCATAATATAATAGAGACAGTATATCTAGCTGGTCTGTCATAATATAATAGAGACAGTATATCTAGCTGGTCTGTCATAATATAATAGAGACAGTATATCTAGCTGGTCTGTCATAATATAATAGAGACAGTATATCTAGCTGGTCTGTCATAATATAATAGAGACAGTATATCTAGCTGGTCTGTCATAATATAATAGAGACAGTATATCTAGCTGGTCTGTCATAATATAATAGAGACAGTATATCTAGCTGGTCTGTCATAATATAATAGAGACAGTATATCTAGCTGGTCTGTCATAATATAATAGAGACAGTATATCTAGCTGGTCTGTCATAATATAATAGAGACAGTATATCTAGCTGGCCTGTCATAATATAATAGAGACAGTATATCTAGCTGGTCTGTCATAATATAATAGAGACAGTATATCTAGCTGGTCTGTCATAATATAATAGAGACAGTATATCTAGCTGGTCTGTCATAATATAATAGAGACAGTATATCTAGCTGGTCTGTCATAATATAATAGAGACAGTATATCTAGCTGGTCTGTCATAATATAATAGAGACAGTATATCTAGCTGGTCTGTCATAATATAATAGAGACAGTATATCTAGCTGGTTAGTCATAATATAATAGAGACAGTATATCTAGCTGGTCTGTCATAATATAATAGAGACAGTATATCTAGCTGGTCTGTCATAATATAATAGAGACAGTATATCTAGCTGGTTAGTCATAATATAATAGAGACAGTATATCTAGCTGGTTAGTCATAATATAATAGAGACAGTAGATCTAGCTGGCCTGTCATAGTATAATAGAGACAGTAAATCTAGCTGGTCTGTCATAATATAATAGAGACAGTATATCTAGCTGGCCTGTCATAATATAATAGAGACAGTATATCTAGCTGGTCTGTCATAATATAATAGAGACAGTATATCTAGCTGGTCTGTCATAATATAATAGAGACAGTATATCTAGCTGGTCTGTCATAATATAATAGAGACAGTATATCTAGCTGGTCTGTCATAATATAATAGAGACAGTATATCTAGCTGGCCTGTCATAATATAATAGAGACAGTATATCTAGCTGGTCTGTCATAATATAATAGAGACAGTATATCTAGCTGGTCTGTCATAATATAATAGAGACAGTATATCTAGCTGGTCTGTCATAATATAATAGAGACAGTATATCTAGCTGGTCTGTCATAGTATAATAGAGACAGTATATCTAGCTGGTCTGTCATAATATAATAGAGACAGTATATCTAGCTGGTCTGTCATAATATAATAGAGACAGTATATCTAGCTGGTCTGTCATAATATAATAGAGACAGTATATCTAGCTGGTTAGTCATAATATAATAGAGACAGTATATCTAGCTGGTTAGTCATAATATAATAGAGACAGTAGATCTAGCTGGCCTGTCATAGTATAATAGAGACAGTAGATCTAGCTGGTCTGTCATAATATAATAGAGACAGTATATCTAGCTGGTCTGTCATAATATAATAGAGACAGTATATCTAGCTGGTCTGTCATAATATAATAGAGACAGTATATCTAGCTGGTCTGTCATAATATAATAGAGACAGTATATCTAGATGGTCTGTCATAATATAATAGAGACAGTATATCTAGCTGGTCTGTCATAATATAATAGAGACAGTATATCTAGCTGGTCTGTCATAATATAATAGAGACAGTAGATCTAGCTGGTCTGTCATAATATAATAGAGACAGTATATCTAGCTGGCCTGTCATAATATAATAGAGACAGTAGATCTAGCTGGCCTGTCATAGTATAATAGAGACAGTAGATCTAGCTGGTCTGTCATAATATAATAGAGACAGTATATCTAGCTGGTCTGTCATAATATAATAGAGACAGTATATCTAGCTGGTCTGTCATAATATAATAGAGACAGTATATCTAGCTGGTCTGTCATAATATAATAGAGACAGTATATCTAGCTGGTCTGTCATAATATAATAGAGACAGTATATCTAGCTGGTCTGTCATAATATAATAGAGACAGTATATCTAGCTGGTCTGTCATAATATAATAGAGACAGTATATCTAGCTGGTCTGTCATAATATAATAGAGACAGTATATCTAGCTGGTCTGTCATAATATAATAGAGACAGTAGATCTAGCTGGTCTGTCATAATATAATAGAGACAGTAGATCTAGCTGGTCTGTCATAATATAATAGAGACAGTATATCTAGCTGGTCTGTCATAATATAATAGAGACAGTATATCTAGCTGGTCTGTCATAATATAATAGAGACAGTATATCTAGCTGGTCTGTCATAATATAATAGAGACAGTATATCTAGCTGGTCTGTCATAATATAATAGAGACAGTATATCTAGCTGGTCTGTCATAATATAATAGAGACAGTATATCTAGCTGGTCTGTCATAATATAATAGAGACAGTATATCTAGCTGGTCTGTCATAATATAATAGAGACAGTATATCTAGCTGGCCTGTCATAATATAATAGAGACAGTATATCTAGCTGGTCTGTCATAATATAATAGAGACAGTATATCTAGCTGGTCTGTCATAATATAATAGAGACAGTATATCTAGCTGGTCTGTCATAATATAATAGAGACAGTATATCTAGCTGGTTAGTCATAATATAATAGAGACAGTATATCTAGCTGGTCTGTCATAATATAATAGAGACAGTATATCTAGCTGGTCTGTCATAATATAATAGAGACAGTATATCTAGCTGGTTAGTCATAATATAATAGAGACAGTATATCTAGCTGGTCTGTCATAATATAATAGAGACAGTATATCTAGCTGGTCTGTCATAATATAATAGAGACAGTATATCTAGCTGGTCTGTCATAATATAATAGAGACAGTATATCTAGCTGGTCTGTCATAGTATAATAGAGACAGTATATCTAGCTGGTCTGTCATAATATAATAGAGACAGTATATCTAGCTGGTCTGTCATAATATAATAGAGACAGTATATCTAGCTGGTCTGTCATAATATAATAGAGACAGTATATCTAGCTGGTCTGTCATAGTATAATAGAGACAGTATATCAATTGAATTTACCACAGGTGGACTCCAATCAAGTTGTAGAAACATCTCAAGGATGATCATTGGAAACAAGATGTACCTGAGCTCAATTTCGAGTCTCATAGCATAGGGTCTGAATACTTATGTAAATAGGGTTTCTGTTTTTTATTTTTAATACATTTGCAATACTTGCCAAAAACCATTGTTTTCGTTGGTATTATGGGGCATTGTGTGTAGATTTTTTAGAATAAGGCTGTAACGTAAAGTCAGTGGGTCTGAATATTTTCACAAGACACTGTGTATTATTATTGCTCAAACATATTGTTAATCTCTCTCTCTCTCTCTCTCTCTCTCTCTCTCTCTCTCTCTCTCTCTCTCTCTCTCTCTCTCTCTCTCTCTCTCTCTCTCTCTCTCTCTCTCTCTCTCTCTCTCTCTCTCTCTCTCTCTCTCTCTCTCTCTCTCTCTCTCTCTCTCTCTCTCTCTCTCTCTCTCTCTCTCTCTCTCTCTCTCTCTCTCTCTCTCTCTCTCTCTCTCTCTCTCTCTCTCTCTCTCTGGCAAGTCAGTTTAGAATAAATTCTTATTTACAATGACGGCCTAGGAACAGTGAGTTAACTGCCTTGTTCAGTGGCTGATTCTAAGACAGTGTTCAGCATTCTGAACTGGGTCTGTCTCTGCCTGGTGGAACACAGTGAGGACAGAATGTTGACTGTTCCAACAGAACACCCACTTCAACTCAACGGAGAGCGACAGTTGGGCTGCATCTCAATAGTCTACAATGGCTTCCTCTCCTAGTCTCCTCTCCTTCATCAAGTCCTTCAGGAGGAGAGCGGTGGGATAGAAGAATGAAAATCAATAACGGTGTGTGAGAGAATGCGTGTGTCTGAGCTGAGGGGGACTGTAGGGGTGGTTCAAAATGGATCCAGTCCAAATGCAGAAGGAATTGAGATACAGCCCAAGTCCAAAGTGGAGGCTACACAGGAAGTGATGCAACAAGACAGGAAGCAGTTCCTGCCAGAAGAGAAATTGGTGTCTCTGTGTGTATGTTGAAAAGTGTGTTACCTCTTTCCCGGTGAGGACATGGCGTGCCAGTTTGACTTTTGCGAAGTTGCCCTTGCCAATGGTCTTCAGCAACCGATAGTTACCGATGTGAGGGGTCTCTTCCGCCGTCGTGGCAACCGAGTTCCGACATCGCGGCATGCTGGGACGGCCCCCCGCCTTGGTGTCCTGTTAGAAGGGAAGGAGGGAGAGGAGGGGAGAGAGTTGTTTAAGTACAGGGATCATCAACTAGATTAAGCCAATTATTTCTTGAGCGGAACCTACTTACAAATAATTGGTAGACTGCAAATTGACCGCAAGAAACCCAAACAGATATTTGAATGAAGCATTATATTATCTCAAACCTTGCTAACATATGTATACGATCACAAACACTGACTTTACAAAATGGGCCAGGGATGCTGGACCATGTTGACTCCAACGCTTCCCACAGTTGTATCAAGCTGGCTGGTTGTCCTTTGGGTGGTGGACCATTCTTGATACACACAGGAAACTGTTGTGCGTGAAAAACCCAGCAGCGTTGCAGTTCCTTTCAGAAACCGGTGCGTCTGGCACCTACTGCCATACCTCGTTCAAAGGCACTTAAATCTTTAGTCTTGCCCATTCACTCTTTGAATGGCACACACACACAATCGTCTCATGGCACACAAACACAATCCATGTATCAATTGTCTGAAGGCTTAAAAATCCTTCTTTAACCCTGTCTCCTCCCCTTCATCAGCACTGATTGAAGTGGATTTAGCAAGTGACATCAATCAATAAGGGTTCATAGCTTTCACCTGGATTCACCTGGTCAGTCTGTGTCATGGGAAGAGCAGGTGTTCATAATGTTTTGTGCATTTAGTGTCGATCTCTCTATTTTGCGTGGGAATATACAGAACAGATTTGCTGAATAGAAATCAGTTGGACCTGATTAGCTGATGTCTGTTTTGGTCTGAAAACTTGGGCAGCCAAATAAAAATCACCCAGCAGCCAGTTGGAGAAGCCTGCTTCAGTAGGTCATATGGTTGAGTGTAGTCTGGCCCAGGAGTGTGAAGGTGAACCGAAAGGCTCTGGAGCAACGCACCGCCCTTGCTGTCTCTGCCTGGCCGGTTCCCCTCTTTCCACTGGGATTCTCTGCCTCTGGCCCTATTACGGGGGCTGAGTCACTGGCTTACTGGTGCTCTTCCATGCCGTCCCTAGGAGGGGTGCTCACTTGAGTGGGTTGAGTCACTGACGTGGTCATCCTGTCTGGGTTGGCGCCCCCCCCCCCTTGGGTTGTGCCGTGGCGGAGATCTTTGTGGGCTATACTCGGCCTTGTCTCAGGATGGTAAGTTGTGGTTGAAGATATCCCTCTAATGGTGTGGGGGCTGTGCTTTGGCAAAGTGGGTGGAGTTATATCTCCTGCCTGTTTGGCCCTGTCCTGGGGTATCACCTGATGGGGACACAGTGTCTCCTGACCCCTCCTGTCTCAGCATCCAGTATTTATGCTGCAGTACTTTATGTGTCGGGGGGCTAGGGTCAGTCTGTTATATCTGGAGTATTTCTCCTGTCTTATCCGGTGTCCTGTGTGAATTGAAGTATGCTCTCTCTAACTCTCTCTTTCTCTCGGAGGAGGACCTGAGCCGTGGGACCATGCCTCAGGACTACCTGGCATGATGACTCCTTGCTGTCCCCAGTCCACCTGGCCGTGCTGCTGCTCCAGTTTCAACTGTTCTGCCTGCGGAGCATACAAGTATCTAAGTATCTGACTGAGCGGTGGTAGGCAGAAGCAGGCGCGTAAACATTCATTCAAACAGCACTTTCGTGCGTTTTGCCAGCAGCTCTTCGTTGTGCGTCAAGCATTGCGCTGTTTATGACTTCAAACCTATCAACTCCCGAGATGAGACTGGTGTGACCGAAGTGAAATGGCTAGCTAGTTAGCGGGCGCTAAAAGCGTTTCAAACATCACTCGCTCTGAGCCTTGGTGGTTGTTCCCCTTGCTCTGCATGGGTAACACAGCATCGAGGGTGGCTGTTGTCGTTGTGATCCTGGTTCGAGCCCAGGGAGGAGCGAGGAGAGGGACGGAAGCTATACTGTTACACTGGCAATACTAAAGTGCCTATAAGAACATCCAATAGTCAAAGGTTAATGAAATACAAATGGTATAGAGAGAAATAGTCCTATAATAACTACAACCTAAAACTTCTTACCTGGGAATATTGAAGACTCATGTTAAAAGGAACCACCAGCTTTCATATGTTCTCATGTTCTGAGCAAGGAACTTAAACGTTAGCTTTCTTACATGGCACATATTGCACTTTTACTTTCTTCTCCAACACTGTGTTTTTGCATTATTTAAACCAAATTGAACATGTTTCATTATTTATTTGAGGCTAAATTGATTTTATTGATGTATATAAGTCAAAATAAGTGTTCATTCAGTATTGTTGTAATTGTCATTATTACAAATAAATAAATACATTTAAAAATCTTCCGAATAATCGGTATCGGCGTTGAAAAATAAATCGCTCAACCTCTAATCCCTACCCCGGTCAACAGCTCTGCACCCCCCACAGCCACTTGCCCAAGCCTCCCCCATTTCTCCTTCACCCAAATCCAGATAACTGACCATTTTGAATTCCACCGTACCTTCTCCGCTATGCAGACTCAACAGCCTTGGTTTCTCAAATGACTGCCTCGCCTGGATCACCAACTACTTCTCAGACAGAGGTCAGTGTGTCAAATCGGAGGGCCTGTTGTCTGGACCTCTGGAAGTCTCTATGGGGGTGCCACAGGGTTCAATTCTCAGGCCGACTCTTTTCTCTGTATATATCAATGATATCGCTCTCGCTGCTGGTGATTCTCTGATCCACCTCTACGCAGACGACACCATTCTGTATACTTCTGGCCCTTCTTTGGACACTGTGTTAACAACCCTCCAGACGAGCTTCAATGCCATACAACACTCCTTCCGTGGCCTCCAAATGCATCCTTCACTCATGCTGCTAAACATAACCTTGTAAAACTGACCATCCTACCAATCCTTGACATCGGCGATGTCATTTACAAAATAACCTCCAACACTTTACTCAGCAAATTGGATGCAGTCTATCACAGTGCCATCCGTTTTTATCACCATAGCCCCATATACTACCCACCACTGCGACCTGTATGCTCTCGTTGGCTGGCCCTTGCTTCATATTCATCGCCAAACCCACTGGCTCCAGGTCATCTATAAGTCTTTGCCAGGTAAAGCCCCACCTTATCTCAGCTCACTGGTAATCATAACAACACCCACTAGTAGCACGCGCTCCAGCGGGTATATTTCACTGGTCATCCCTAAAGCCAACTCCTCCTTTGACCGCCTTTCCTTCCAGTTCTCTGCTGCCAATGACTGGAACGAACTACAAAAATTACTGAAGCTAGAGACTCAAATCTCCCTCACTAGCTTTAAGCATCAGCTGTCAGAGCAGCTTACAGATCATTGCACCTGTACATAGCCCATCTGTAAATAGTCCATCCAACTACCTCATCCCCATATTGCTATTTATTTCCTTGCTCCTTTGCACCCCAGTATCTCTACTTGCATATCCATCTTCTGCACATCTATCACTCCAGTGTTAAATTGCTATATTGTAATTACTTCTCCACTATGGCCTATGTATTGCCTTTACCTCCCTAATTTTACTACATTTGCACACACTGTATATAGACTTTTTCTATTGTGTTATTGACTGTACCCTTGTTTATTCCATGTGTAACTCTGTGTTGTTGTTTGTGTCGCACTGCTTTGTTTTATCTTGGCCAGGTCGCAGTTGTAAATGAGAACTTGTTCTCACCTGGCCTACCTGGTTAAATAAAGGTGAATTGTTTTTAATTTAAAAATCACACACACGACAACTGTGGGCATCTGAACAAGAGAGAAAGAACGAGAAAGAGAGAGAGAGAGAGGTCCCTTTACAGCTGTAGCAGCAATCAGACCAATCTGGCTACATTTTTAGACAGCAGCCTCTGAACTCAATCCCAGTTCAGATGAACAAACCAATCTGGCTAATCCAGCCTTTAAGAGGACAGCCTCTGGTGTATCACACAAACAACTGTATTTCTGACATCATTATCCCTAGGACATGTTATTGAGGTCCCGCTGGGGTGTGTGTTCCTTGGGGTGTGCTTGACGTCAACACACGCACACAGGAAGACACACACACACACACACTCCATCTCCTACCTTATTTGCTAACTAGACTCACATTCTGTTCAGAACCTCTCTCTGCCGCCTCTACAATTATGTGTGTGTATGTCAAAGAGCTGTGTGTGTGAATGTCAGAGAGCTCTGTGTGTGTGTGTGTGTGTGTGTGTGTGTGTGTGTGTGTGTGTGTGTGAATGTCAGAGAGCTCTGTGTGTGTGTGTGTGTGTGTGTGTGTGTGCTGACTGTCCTCGTGGCGCATGTCAACATTAGCTAGACTGGTGAGAGGAAGTTACAGCATTATCCCCATAACACTGATAAGAGCTGTGTGTTTGTGTGTGCACATCCGTGTGTGTTTGAGAGAGCGGTGTGTGTATTTTATAGTGCGACTCCTGCAATATCCTCTCTAGCCCCCCCCCCCCCCCCCCCCGTCCATCTCTCCATCCACTCTCCATCTCTCTCCCCCCTCTCCATCTCTCTCTGTCTCTCTCTCCCGCCCCCCTCCATCTCTCACTCCCGCCCACCTCCATCTCTCTCCCCCCCCCGTCCATCTCTCCCCCCACTCTCCATCTCTCTCCCCCCTCTCCATCTCTCTCTGTCTCTCTCTCCCCCCTCTCCATCTCTCTCTGTCTCTCTCTCCCGCCCCCCTCCATCTCTCACTCCCGCCCACCTCCATCTCTCTCCCCCCCTCTCCATCTCTCTCTGTCTCTCTCTCCCGCCCCCCTCCATCTCTCACTCCCGACCCCCCTCCATTTCTCCCCTGTCTCTCTCCCCCCCCCCTCCATCTCTCACTCCCGACCCCCCTCCATTTCTCCCCTGTCTCTCTCTCCCGACCCCCCTCCATTTCTCCCCTGTCTCTCTCCCCCCCCCTCCATTTCTCCCCTGTCTCTCTCTCCCGACCCCCCTCCATTTCTCCCGTCTCTCTCTCCCGACCCCCCTCCATTTCTCCCCTGTCTCTCTCTCCCGCCCCCCCTCCATTTCTCCCCTGTCTCTCTCTCCCGACCCCCCTCCATTTATCCCCTGTCTCTCTCTCCCGCCCCCCCTCCATTTCTCCCCTGTCTCTCTCTCCCGCCCCCCTCCATTTCTCCCCTGTCTCTCTCTCCCGCCCCCCCTCCATTTCTCCCCCGTCTCTCTCCCCCCCCCCTCCATTTCTCCCCTGTCTCTCTCCCGCCCCCCCTCCATTTCTCCCCTGTCTCTCTCTCCCGCCCCCCCTCCATTTCTCCCCTGTCTCCCCCCCCCTCCATTTCTCCCCTGTCTATCTCTCCCGACCCCCCTCCATTTCTCCCCTGTCTCTCTCCCGCCCCCCCTCCATTTCTCCCCTGTCTCTCTCTCCCGCCCCCCCTCCATTTCTCCCCTGTCTCTCTCTCCCGCCCCCCCTCCATTTCTCCCCTGTCTCTCTCTCCCGCCCCCCCTCCATTTCTCCCCTGTCTCCCCCCCCCCTCCATTTCTCCCCTGTCTATCTCTCCCGACCCCCCTCCATTTCTCCCGTCTTCCCCCCCCCCCCCTCCATTTCTCCCGTCTCTCTCTCCCGACCCCCCTCCATTTCTCCCTGTCTCTCTCCCGCCCCCCCTCCATTTCTCCCCTGTCTCTCTCTCCCGCCCCCCCTCCATTTCTCCCCTGTCTCTCTCTCCCGCCCCCCCTCCATTTCTCTCTCCCGCCCCACCCCTCCATTTCTCCCCCCCCCCTCCATCTCTCTCCCGCCCCCCCTCTCTCTTCTTCTCATCCCCTCTGTACTATTGTGCAGGATTTTCTCCGCTCTCATTCCTTAACAGCTGCACGCCAGCCACACACACACAAACAAACTCACCTGTTATAATTATAGATGTGCAATTGATGCCATTGTTTTGTTCTCACATTACTTTCAGCTAGCTAGCACTGACTCATAACACTAGTTACAGAACCAAGACACACACACACACACACACACACACACACACACACACACACACACACACACACACTGACTCATAACGCTAGTTACAGAACCAAGACACACACACACACACACACTGACTCATAACACTAGTTACAGAACCAAGACACACACACACACACACTGACTCATAACGCTAGTTACAGAACCAAGACACACACACACACACACACACACACACACACACACACACACACTGACTCATAATGCTAGTTACAGAACCAAGACACACACACTGACTCATAACGCTAGTTACAGAACCAAGACACACACACTGACTCATAATGCTAGTTACAGAACCAAGACACACACACTGACTCATAATGCTAGTTACAGAACCAAGACACACACACTGACTCATAATGCTAGTTACAGAACCAAGACACACACACTGACTCATAACGCTAGTTACAGAACCAAGACACACACACGCACACTGACTCATAACGCTAGTTACAGAACCAAGACACACACACACACACTGACTCATAATGCTAGTTACAGAACCAAGACACACACACACACACTGACTCATAATGCTAGTTACAGAACCAAGACACACACACTGACTCATAACGCTAGTTACAGAACCAAGACACACACACACACACTGACTCATAATGCTAGTTACAGAACCAAGACACACACACTGACTCATAACGCTAGTTACAGAACCAAGACACACACACACACACTGACTCATAATGCTAGTTACAGAACCAAGACACACACACTGACTCATAACGCTAGTTACAGAACCAAGACACACACACACACACTGACTCATAATGCTAGTTACAGAACCAAGACACACACACTGACTCATAACGCTAGTTACAGAACCAAGACACACACACTGACTCATAACGCTAGTTACAGAACCAAGACACACACACTGACTCATAATGCTAGTTACAGAACCAAGACACACACACACACTGACTCATAACGCTAGTTACAGAACCAAGACACACACACACACACTGACTCATAATGCTAGTTACAGAACCAAGACACACACACTGACTCATAACGCTAGTTACAGAACCAAGACACACACACTGACTCATAATGCTAGTTACAGAACCAAGACACACACACTGACTCATAACGCTAGTTACAGAACCAAGACACACACACACACTGACTCATAATGCTAGTTACAGAACCAAGACACGCACACACACTGACTCATAATGCTAGTTACAGAACCAAGACACGCACACTGACTCATAACGCTAGTTACAGAACCAAGACACACACACACACACTGACTCATAATGCTAGTTACAGAACCAAGACACACACACAGAGCTGTAGTAATGTGTATCCCAGTGTGTGGGAACGGTTTGACTCAACCCTCATTACTACTGTCCTTTCCTAGGGAACAGAGGAACACGCATACACTCAGTGAACAGCCGCACACGCACGCACGCACACACACACACACACACACACACACACACACACACACACACACACACACACACACACACACACACACACACACACGTTAGAAGAAGAGAGTATTTGAAGACCTAAAGACACAGACAGACACCTACATAAGTCCAATGGGGGGAGATCACACACACACACACACACACACACCCTCCTGTGTCCTGGTCGTGATGGATGTGTTGCCATGGTGATGTGTTGCTGGCTGTAGCTGCCCTCACACCATTTCCCCTTCTCCTCCCTCCCGTGTCCTCTGTCATCCCTTCTCTTCCACCGCCTCAATCCCATCTTCCACCTCGATCTTTGTATTCAATGATGGGAGATGGAGGCAAGATATTCTGTCATGCACGCACGCACACACACACACACACACACACACACACACACACACACACACACACACACACACACACACGCACTCCGTATTTATATTACTTAGACGCTGTTGCACACAGAGAAAGTCAGCCATGAGTAGGGTGAACTAAAAATAAAATGTCCACCTACACACACTCATACGCTCTCGCTCACGGACAGGGATGTGTGTGTGTGTTATACGAACTCCCTAGAGTAAAGGGTTTGTGTTGATACTTGTCAAGGGAGAATGCATTTGCGTTGAAGTGTGTGAAACTATGAGCTCGTTAACAACAGGGGAGGTTATTTAAATAAAGAAATCACCTTATAGCACGAACAGCGCCATCTAGTGGTCAGAACCTTTATATATATATATATATATATATATATTTGTTTTTTACTAGGCAAGTCACTTAAGAACAAATTCTTATTTACAATGACGGCCTACCTAGTGGTCAGAACCTGATCATATCAGGATGCAGGGTGGGACTTAAACCCAACAACTTCAATGACAAATCTCTCTGAACAGGGTGAAAACACCATCACCAAATTCACTGAGAATACATTACATAGGAAGAAACAATACTCCAAGCGATAGCTCCATATTACATGTCAAACATAGAGAACGAACACTATAGACACTCGTTGTTTGGTTGGTGTGTTGGAGGTCCGTGGGTGGCTTTTGACCACTTTTTTGGATCCCTCATGTCGTACACATTGTTAGAAATAGTTTTCGTCCAAATCAGCTGTTAGGTATTATAATTATTGAATATTATAGGAGTTCTATAAAAATAAAAATGCAATTTTGGGTGCAATCAATTCGCTTTAATTTATATTTCAACAAAATATTTTTTATCTTATCCGTTTCTAACTACAGAAACGTTTCCAGAACCATCTGAAATGTCATGAAATGACCTGAGAGGGAGATGGAGGGGGGGGGATCCTACGAAGCAGAAACGATTTTAAAAAAACACAGAAATAAACAAGATACGAGAAAGCAGCCATGTCCTTTTCCCCCCTCTCACACCCCAACCCAACATACACAGGACGCACACCTACAGGACGCACACCTACAGGACGCACACCTACAGGACGCACACCTACAGGACGTACACCTACAGGACACACACCTACAGGACACACACCTACAGGATGTACACACCTACAGGACGTACATGCCAGGTGGTGTCTGAGAAAAAACACAAATAAATGCCCAAAGACTCCAGCCACCCGACACATGGACTGTTCTCCATGCTACCGTCCGGCAGACCGGCGCATCAAGGCTCAGATGACCCCTGACCCCTGACCACAAGACTATCCACACTGACTCTATGCTCATCCACAGGTCTCTTCCCACTCAGAGACACACACCCCATCACACCTACACTGCTGCTAATAGGATTATTCATTAAATGTATTACCACTACGCTGCTGTTCATTGATTATTGATTACCATTAGTATCAATTTACCCTGCTACTGGTCACTATTACTCCTGTTTACATGTATATATTACCACTAGTATAGTCCTGTTAACATGTATATATTACCACTAGTATAGTCCTGTTACCACTAGTATAGTCCTGTTACCACTAGTATAGCCCTGTTAACATGTTTATATTACCACTAGTATAGTCCTGTTACCACTAGTATAGCCCTGTTAACATGTTTATATTACCACTAGTATAGTCCTGTTAACATGTATATATTACCACCAGTATAGTCCTGTTAACATGTATATATTACCACTAGTATAGTCCTGTTAACATGTATATATTACCACTAGTATAGTCCTGTTAACATGTATATATTACCACCAGTATAGTCCTGTTAACATGTACAGTGGGGCAAAAAAAGTATTTAGTCAGCCACCAATTGTGCAAGTTCTCCCACTTAAAAAAGATGAGGCCTGTAATTTTCATCATAGGTACACTTCAACTATGACAGACAAAATGAGACGAAAAAAATATCCAGAAAATCACATTGTAGGATTTTAATGAATTTATTTGCAAATTATGGTGGAAAATAAGTATTTGGTCAATAACAAAAGTTTATCTCAATACTTTGTTATATACCCTTTGTTGGCAATGACAGAGGTCAACCCGTTTTCTGTAAGTCTTCACAAGGTTTTCACACACTGTTATTGGTATTTTGGCCCATTCGTCCATGCAGATCTCCTCTAGAGCAGTGATGTTTTGGGGCTGTTGCTGGGCAACACGGGCTTTCAACTCCCTCCAAAGATTTTGTCTCATAACCCGCAGTCCCAGCGGTTACATCCACAATTTATATCTATTTGTATTTATTATGGATCCCCGTTAGCTACTCTTCCTGGGTCCAGCAAAATTAAGGCAGTTAAAAATATATTTTTTTAAACATTACAATAGATTCACAATAGATTTCACAACACATTGTGTGCCGTCAGGTCCCTTCTCTACAACACAAAATCCATGTTATCGTGTATGTATGCATATGCCTGTGCCTTTGTGTGTGTCTCTCTTCACAGCCACCCTGTTCCATAAAGTGCATTTTTTTGTCAATTTTTTTAATCTGATTCTACTGCTTGCATCAATTACCTGATGTGGAATAGAGTTCCATGTAGCCATGGCTCTATGTAGTACTGTGACCCTCCCATAGTCTGTTCTGGACTTGGGGACTTTGAAGAGACCTGCATTGTGGGGTATGCATGGGTGTCCGAGCTGTGTGTCAGTAGTTTAAAACAGACAAAACAGTGCATTCAACATGTCAATCAATACAAGTAGTGATGAAGTCAATCTCTCCTCCACTTTCAGCCAGGAGAGATTGACATGCATGTTATTAATATTAGATCTATGTGTCCATCCAAAGGCCAGCTGTGCTGCCCCTGGTTTGAGCCAATTGTAGTTCCTCTGTGGCACCTGACCACACGGCTGAACAGTAGTCCAGGTGTGACAAAACTAGGGCCTGTAGGACCTGCCTTGTTGATAAGTGTTAAGAATGCAGTGCTTTATTATAGACAGACTTCTCCCCATCTTAGCTACTGTTGCATCAACATGTTTCGACCATGACAGTCTTCAATATGCGCCTCGTAATTTGATAAGGAGGATGTGAGCAGTGTGTCCCCGACGTGTCCGTCTTCACTTGTAGCTTACTTCGGAGTGGAAAACGCCTGTCAGAAGGACCTGATCACGTGATGGGCATTGGCTAATAAAGAACTGAGATAACTGAGAGAGCCATGTGAGCGAGAGGTGCTTCAGAGCACGGCTATTGACAACCGGGAGAAGGGAATTATAATAACAACGGCCCCTGTGGCTGCAAAAGGCAGGGATTTTTGGGGATGTCGCCGGGAAATTCGAGGTCTGGTGAGAATATTATCAAGCGCTCGACGAATTGTGAATGAGAGACTGATGAAGTGTGTACAGTCTGCACAAGAAACAAAGCAGAGCTCATGCCTTTAATGATGATCAGATAAAAGTTGCATGAGAGTCACGTCATGCA
Source organism: Oncorhynchus mykiss (assembly GCF_057628025.1). Lineage (NCBI taxonomy): Eukaryota > Metazoa > Chordata > Actinopteri > Salmoniformes > Salmonidae > Oncorhynchus > Oncorhynchus mykiss. The sequence goes on from NC_143030.1 coordinate 10,919,656, forward strand.
GCCTTAGAATGTATAAAAAAATCAAAGCATTATAGCCCAAAGTTTGAAGAACTAAAGTTACATAAATAACTAAATGAAGCATATAGGAACACTTGTTTCTTTGTCAACACAGCTGCATGTGCGCGGTCCCTCGGAAATCGTTGCCAGAAAATCTAATTTTATTCAGCGTTGTTCAATTGTATTCTCCATACTATAAAATAATCTAAAAAAATAATGCCATGGAATTCTAAATTAACTAGTTGTAGCCCACAGCCATATGGCATCGCCAGATCAGGACCTAACAGAATATCACACTTGACTCAAGTCATTCAATGTTTAAAATAACACTTTGTTAACTAAAGAAAAGAAAATAGGCCTGGCCTATTTAGTAGGCTAACTAATACATTTGTTTACCCTGATTTTACCAGATAAATTGACTGAGAACACATTCTCATTTACAGCAATGACCCTGGGGAATAGTTACAGGGCAGAGGAAGGAGGATGAATGAGCCAATTGGAAGATGGGGATGATTAGGTGGCCAGATGGTATGAGGGCCAGATTGGGAATTTAGCCAGGACACCGGGGTTAATACCCCTACTCTTACGATAAGTCCCATGGGATCTTTAGTGACCACAGAGAGTCAAGACACCCTTTTAACGTTCTATCAGAAAGACGGCACCCTTACACAGGGCAATGTCCCCAATCACTGCCCTGGGATATTAATTTAGACCAGAGGAAAGAGTGCCTCCTACTGGCCGTCCAACACCACTTCTAGCAGCATCAAGCATTTTCTTGGGCTGTTTTAAAACTAATTTCCTGCAATTCTACAAAATGTTCCAAGTATTGTGTGTTTAAATGATACGAGGCGTCCAAACCCAACCAAGTCACACCCCCCCCCCCAAAAAAAAATTGTGTTTGTTTTTGTAGTCGGGACTGTGTGTATTGACCCCGTTCTGGGTACAGACCGACAGTAGTGTATGGGGGGCCTAAATAAATCAATTTAATTAAATAGCTCAGGTCTTGAAAATATAGGCAACATTTTTCCCCTCCGTATCCACAATGTACATAAATGAGGTGAATACAGACGAGTTGCCTGTCATTTTTCCTCCTCCCTGTACGCAATCAGCAAATAAACGACAGGTTTCAGAAACTCACTTTATATCTCAGAATATCACTCTATTCTGCTGCATCCTCCTCCTGTCCCACATCAAGTAGCCTAATGTACCTCCTGTCCCACATCCTATTGTACCTCCTGTCCCACATCCTATTGTACCTCCTGTCCCACATCCTATTGTACCTCCTGTCCCACATCCTATTGTACCTCCTGTCCCACATCCTATTGTACCTCCTGTCCCACATCCTATTGTACCTCCTGTGCCACATCCTATTTTACCTTGAATCATGTGCAGCGGCTCATTTCCATGAAGCGAAATATGCCGTTTTGTCACAAAATTATATTGACACATTTGGCTTGATGAAAAGGGGGCACTCTCTGACAATCATTTAAGAGAATAAAAAAACATGTTTTTTTTTTTTTTTTAATGTGTAAAACTATGGAGGACCTCCTCTGTGCTACAGAGTTCGTATGCCGGCGTTAGGTACACCTCTGTCTATTCATACTTTGTGACTTGGTGGGAATCCGTTAGCACAGCAGGTCCTGGTGCCTTCTAGACGTGGGCTCAAACGAAAAGAGAAAAATTATACCTGCTCTAATTGTGTACTACCTTATCTGTTCTCCTGTTTTTGTTTTGTTAAGGGGCGACAGGGTAGCCTAGTGGTTCGACACGTTAGGGCCAGTAACCCAAAAGTTGCTCGGTCGAATCCCCGAGCTGACAAGGTAAAAATCTGTCATTCTGCCCCTTGAACAAGGCACTTAACCCACTGTTCCTAGACCAGTTAACCCACTGCTCCTAGACCAGTTAACCCACTGTTCCTAGACCAGTTAACCCACTGCTCCTAGACCAGTTAACCCACTGTTCCTAGACCAGTTAACCCACTGTTCCTAGACCAGTTAACCCACTGTTCCTAGACCAGTTAACCCACTGTTCCTAGACCAGTTAACACACTGCTCCTAGGCCGTTATTGTAAATAAGAATTTGTTCTCGTCGACGGACTTGCCGGCATACTCTCTGTGAAGTATGTCTAGGGGATAGGCTGGCTTGGTCCTCCATATTACATCACACCCCGGAAAAATATGCCTTTCGGCATTCTGATCTGTTTTATGTAATAACCCCCCAAAAATAACAAGTGAGGTGTAACTTTGCATTAGGACTTTTGATGTGCATACTAATGCAAATCCATATGTTACACGTGGTTATGTTTCTGCTGTAATGACTCTTACAGACTTACCCAGAAAGACCCACAGCTGTAATCGCTGCCATTATGGGGGTATTGTGATGTCATTATGGGGGCATTGTGATGTCATTATGGGGTTATTGTGATGTCATTATGGGGGCATTGTGATGTCATTATGGGGGTATTGTGATGTCATTATGGGGGCATTGTGATGTCATTATGGGGTATTGTGATGTCATTATGGGGGCATTGTGATGTCATTATGGGGTTATTGTGTGAAACATTCATTTCATCCACTTTAACTGGTGCATCAAGTGACAGAACAACTTATCAAACACACAATTAAGGGCAACACACAGCTCAACTGGGAAGGCCAGTTCTCGCTCTCTCACACTCACACACTTCCTTACTTAAGCCAGAGCTTGTAGCTGCCAGCAAGCATGCAATCTTGGTGTATAACCAGACCGACTTACAGGAAGGAGCCCAAGGGCACAGATTTTTCACCTAGTCGGCTCGAGGATTCGAACCTGCGTCATTTTGGTTACTGGCCTGCCGCTCTGGTCAAAAGTAGTGCCCTATATAGAGTGAGATAATGTGCGATGCCTATAAGGTGCGCTGTCATTTGGCACGCAATCTTTATCAACTAAAAGTTTAACCCTACGTAAGCGTTTTATAGACATTGTAATGTCCTAAAGATGGGTTTTTATTATCCCTCCTCCCTGACTGTCACAAGCGGGGGAACTCCACAGCCGCTCAGAGAAAACAGACCTTTGGAATAGCTGATTAACTATACAGGAGAAAACAGACATGTAAGACAGACAGGTAACTAGACTTGGCAGCCCTTTCAGAAAGACTGACAGTTAAAAAGGAACACACCTTGCTGTTACAGCCTTCTAGACCAGAGGTCATTCTGAACAATAACACACTGCTCAGCACAACAGACAAGGGCTGGGTCCTATTCATTAGTGCAGACCGTTGCAAAACTGTTTGCAACACAGAAAATAAAACGTGTAGAAAATGTCCATGATTCTAGGGCTGGCATAATTATTTTGGGTATTTTCTTAAAACTGTAAGGTCTACTACCCCTGTTGTATTCAGCATTTCACTGTAAGGTCTACTACACCTGTTGTATTCAGCATTTCACTGTAAGGTCTACTACACCTGTTGTATTCAGCATTTCACTGTAAGGTCTACTACACCTGTTGTATTCAGCATTTCACTGTAAGGTCTACTACACCTGTTGTATTTGGCACACGTGACAAATAAAATTTGATTAAGAAAACAAAATATGTCATATAACTATAAAAATAGAACAGCTGACTGGAGATGGGACGGCCGGGCCAATCGAGAGGTTGACTCTTAATGTGTTTAAACTTTGTTGCTCCTTGCTTCAACAAGCAAATGAGTATTCGGTTGCCTTGGTAACACACCCCACAATGCAGCAGCAGCACGTAGAAATAGAATGAATAGAATGGGAACCCTCTTAACACTGGCAATTTGAATGGTAAAGTCATGGGTACACTTGCAATGGCTGCCTGGTATTGGGATGCCATTTCCATGGTAACGTAGAACAGGTCAGAGTATTCAACCAGGGTTCCGAAGCCACCTAGGGGTCCGCAACGGTACTGCATCTTTAATGATGTCAAATTAAATCTCAACTCCTAACATTGAAGCAACACTCACTGGAGTATCTGACAGGCTTTGAAAAAGCACTAGGCTTCCATTGAGACTAGTGCCGCTGACTGCTGGTAAGCTTTTTTGACTTGGAAATAAACGCAGGGCTCACCTTTGTTTAACCAGCTCAACAGCTGCTCTCAGTGAAAATGTATTTAGAGTTAGCTTTCTAGCTAATAGGCTGTTACAGTTTACACTTCCTCTTCCAATTATAATGCAGGGAGGTGAAAATGGAGAAAAAAAAACAAGCTACCAAATCTATTAATTGTTGATCATTTTCCCCTGTCATTATTATTCACCTGATGATAAAACAAGACATTGGGATTAATTTTGATTTATTTTTGCTAATGTATGACAGTGGTCCCTGGGTCGAGGGTTTGCCAGGGAGGGGGTACCTGATGTATAAATGTTAACTGATGTGGCTCATGCAATGGAATGTACTGTATGATGTCAGTTGAGTCAACAAATCACAGCACAAAATTTAAACCTATTTTGCTCCTATGGGTACAGTCGCTATGGCCACCAGTCCACCCATTATGACATCATTACCAACTTGAATGGGGATGCCCGTTATTTTCAAGGCTTTTGGCCCCCCTGCCCCAGTTCCTAAAGGGAAGTGGACTGCACCGTGACACGATACAGAGGCTCACTTTGTAGGGGGCTTGTCTGAACCACTCCCCAGTTGAGGTCTTACTGGTGCTTCTCCAGTCACCAAAGCATCACACAGGTGGGTGCTACATTTCAGTAGTGGAAGATCCAGCCTACCTGAGCTGTGACTATCAAAGACGACGAGGTGCCCGATGAAGAGCTCCGTGGCTTGTCTCCGTGGGAAGTCTGGACTTTCCCGCCTGGCGGTACCATCTACGCGGCCTCTCAAGATCGATACTACCTTTCGGAACTGCCTATCATCCAAAACCGTGGAAAACCAATTGTCAAGATCCCTACATTTGTTTTGTTAAATTGTTTGTGGATTTAAAAGCAACTTAGATTCTAATTGTAATGAAAAGCACTTTTTAAAATGAATATGTTAATTATTTTTCATTATTTTTCATCCATTTGTAAATGGATACGACTCTGTTGTTGAGCCTGGAATAGACTTAGTCTACCTGTACTGCCAGTGAGTGTGAGTAAATGGCTGTGTGTGTGTGTGTGTGTGTGTGTGTGTGTCCTAGTCAAAGCAGACTAGGCAGCTGCAGAGGTTGGTTTTATAGTTAACTTTCTCCACATTGTGTTACATTACAGCCTTATTCTAAACTGGATTAAATTGTTCCCCCCTCAATCTACACACATAATACCCCATAATGACCTGGCAAAACCCCATAATGACATCACAAAACCCCATAATGACATCGCAAAAACAGGTTAAGACATTTTTGTAAATGTATTAAAAATAAAACTGAAATACCCCATTTTCATAAGTATTCAGTTATTGTCACGTCTCTCCAGAAATGAGAGATCGGGTTCAAGTCCAGGCTCTGGCTGGGCCACTCAAGGACCGAGACTTGTCCCGAAGCCACTCCTGCGTTGTCTTGGCTGTGTGCTTAGGATCGTTGTCCTGTTGGAAGGTGAACCGTCGCTCTAGTCTGAGGTCCTTAGCGCTCTGAAGCAGATTAATCAAGGATCTCTCTGTACTTTGCTTCGTTCATCTTTCCCTCAATCCTGACTAGTCTCCCAGTCCCTGCCGCTGAGAAACATCCCCACGGCATAATGTTGCCATCACCATGTTTCACCATAGGGATGATGCCAGGTGTGCCTTTCCACTTTGTCATTATGGGTTATTGTGTTATGCTGTAGATTGATTAGGGGGGGGGATATTTAATCAATATTTTAGAATAAGGCTTTAACGTAACAAAATGCTGAAAAATAGAAGGGGTCTGAATACACTGTATATCTCTTTACCCCCAATAGGGAGTAGGTCTCGACTATCATTTCTGTTTGAAAAACTTTGCTCTCGTCTGGCCATCATGTCTCATATTAGAATAAGTAAACAAACAAAATGCCAAACAAATAACAGACTTAGCCCTATTACTTGACTCGTCAACCCCCCTTGATAAGGTTAAACATTTTCCCCCCAGAAACCCAATTCAACCACTGGAGAAATCCTCTCGCAAGGATCTCAAAACAGTTTCTAAACCACAATGAATTTAAAAAAACACAGACCTAGCCCTTGCTAATCTGGAAACGTTGGCGTATGTTGTGGTGGACTGTCATTACAATTACTTTGTGGAGATCTGGGAAAATTGTGTTTGTCGTGTAGCCACTGAATGGCTCTGAATTCACTGTCAGCATGCAGTCAAAACCACAACCCCTTTTGGAGCTAACTGGTGCTCTCAAATTGGATCCTGATGATGTCGACAGCTGATGGGAGTTGTATTGATAACAGTGACCATGGTTACGACAACACCAATATCCCATCATTATTCTGAGATACTCAATTGTTACTATAGTTAGATACATGCAGCTTATCTTCTGTCATAGCTTGTTGTCCTAGATGACTAAATAAAGTAGTGCTCATCAGAATAAATGTCTTCCATCAGTAGAAGGAACACATTAGTAATCTAGTTAACTCTCGGTTAAGTTGCGTTTTCTCCCCAGGCCCTAAACGAAACAGACAACAACAGTGGTAAGATAAATCCAGTGCAAAAATGGCATCAGTTCAACCAGTTTTAAGGAAATAAAAAAGCTTTCTCTGATAAAAATGAGACCAACTTGCAAAACAAGTGTTGAAGAGTACACACGTAGTCACATTTTCTCAAGCGACGCTGAAATAAATAATTTCCACTCCTGTTACCATGACAAAAACGTACATTTGTTGTATCATTTTACTGCAAGAAATGCATAATTCTGCACGAGTTAATATTGCTCTACATGTCATTCTTTTCAGTTAAAAACCAATTCTTATTTTCAATGACGGCCTACCGGGGAACAGTGGGTTAACTGGTCTAGGAACAGTGGGTTAACTGGTCTAGGAACAGTGGGTTAACTGGTCTAGGAACAGTGGGTTAACTGCCTTGTTCAGGGGCAGAACAACAGATTTTTTTTTACCTTGTCAGCTCGGGGATTCAATCTAGCAACCTTTCGGTTACTGGCCCAACGCTCTAACCACTAGGCTACCTGCCAGCCCACATGTGAGAGGTTATACTCGGTGTTCATACTTCATTTCCTATTTAATTTAACCCATATGAAGTTCAAATTTGGAATAATAAATTTATTAAAATGACACAGGGATACTCATGAGGGATATCAAAGGTACAAGCATAAAGCTTATCCTGAATAAGACCTTAAGTGGGATATGAGCTAATACCCGCAATACTGTGGTCTTTGCTACACTTAGCTACCTAACATATTTTCTCAGAATGTAAGTTCTACTAAGTGGCTTGCTAGCTAGCTAATGGTCAATGAGAACAAGCTAACAAAAGTATAATTTCAGATTCAAAACTGACTCCAGCAACAGGCTCTGTGTTTCAGGAATTACTTTATGCTGTTTATAAAACCCTGTATTTCCACATTGACCTTCAAGCGATTTAAAACGTGAGCTCGTCCGACGACAGCTGCTCTCCATTGGTTGCTGAAAACTTTGCGAAGGGTCTATTACAAGCCAGGGTCATGTCATCTGATGTGAAGTGTTTCCCAAGCAGACTCACTGCAGCCACTAGCCCGTGTGTTATGTGATGCTGTGGAGGGGTCAGGGTTAGCCCTAAACTGAGTTTGTAGGTGAAAGGGCACGAATGGACGTGAAAAGACTCACACAGTAGGGATGGGCACAGTTAATCAAATATCCAGATATATCCAGACTGAGGTTAGTATTCAAATGCTTGTTCATTGTTGTACATCACTCATCTCATATGTATATACTGTACTTGATACCATCTACTGCATCTTGCCTATGCCGTTCGGTACCATCACTCATTCATATATCTTTATGTACATATTCTTTATCCCTTAACACTTGTGTGATTATAAAAAAGGTAGCGGTTGTGGAATTGTTAGGTTAGATTACTCGTTGGTTATTACTGTCGGAACTAGAAGCACAAGCATTTCGCTACACTCGCATTAACATCTGCTAACCGTGTGTGTGACAAATAAAAAACTTGATTTGTTGGGGGGGGGGGGGGGGGGCTATTTTGACAATAAAAAAGGTTTGATTTAACAACAGTACATTATTTCCCGCCACTTCAAAAAGCAATTACAGGCTCACACCGAACAGGGTTTCACCAAGACCTGACAAAGAACAACGCAAAACACTTCTGGTAACAGAATCTGTTCTATCAAGGTGAAAAATCAGACTTCTCTTTCTGTTGGCAACCTCTGCATGTGCATTTGCATCATTCTGATTAGAGTCCAAGGCATGTTTTTTTTTAAAAAAATTTTTAAAAACTATATACACACAAAAATATTATTCAAATGGTGAAATAATGACAAATGTCCATCCCCAACACACACACACACACACAGTAAAGCAGGGATGGAAAAATAAAAACTGCTATTTTTTACCTCAACTTACTGTTCAGTGTTAGCATAGTACAATTTCTAAACATGGTTGTAGTATCTCTCTCATGTCAGTCGCTCAATTAGCCTACGTCAGCAAACAACTGTTTTGATTGGTAAGTTAGTCTAGCGGCCTGCACTCTACACTTGAAGTAATCATTGTCGAATTACACATTGCACATTTTTTTTTATAAACGTTTTTCGCTTTGTCATTATGGTGTATTGTGTGTAGACTGATGGGGGGGGGGATACTTTTAGAATAAGGCTGTAACGTAACAAAATGTGGGAAAAAGGGGAAGGGGTCTGAATACTTTCTGAATGTTACCGTACACCAGGTGCCCGACACTTAGGACCGTGTTTGACACGATGTCATAGCATGTGTCACACTGCAGGGCTCCAGTGTGTCCAACCTGTGAGCTCAGAGGGCCATCTCTAAATAGAGCCACAGCCAGAAAGAGAATAATCCCAAGTGTGTATGGGGGGGGGGGGGGGGGGGACCCATTATGCAGCCTGATACAAAGCTTAAAATATTGCATCATTTTCCTCAGACATGATTGGCTAGAATCACTCACTTGTATAGATAGTGCCATTTGGAATACGCACTCTGTTCCCTATATAGAGCCAGAGGTCACGTTACAGTTCTGCAACCTCCGTTTTCAAAACAAACCATCAACAAAAAACCTGCGTTTTAAACCATTCAAACCTGCGTATTATAAGTTTTTTTTTTTTTAAGTATTTTTTTGTAGGCTACAACTGAAAAAAAAGTAGCAGAGAAGTCACGACAGTCATGCCCTTTTCGTGAATTGTCATCCGAGTAGATCAGCGCAACTGAAGCACAAAATTAATCTGATGCCGTGCTTGAAATACAAAAACAAAGCATTTTAGGTTCCGCATTTACAAAACTAAGCTAGATACAGTATCTTATGCATTATATATATATATATAGTTCTCGTGAAAAACAATTCCTGCGTTAACGCAACCCCCCCCTGATAGAGCACTACTTTAGACCAAGGCCCACAATGCTCTGGTCAAAGGTAGTGCCCTAGATAAGGAATAGGGAGCCGTTTGAGACTGAAACTAAGTATCTACTCTGCCATTCTGGCTGCTCCCCAATTGATATCAATGGCTGCCCTGAGAAAACAAGCTCAGTTTGGTCATGACACTAAGAAGCTGATATGAGTTTCACTATTCGCACTTCGACCTTCGCAGACATCTGCATTCACTTTACCTTTGTGCTAGTCATCGCACCAACAATCAATAACACGCACGGAAGGAGCGACACACACGTTCAAATTCCACCCAGGAAGACATTACCTGTTTGGGTAACACACCCTGGATGCCAAGCCAATCACTGAGGGCTATGACTAAATGACAAATCATGTCCCCGGAAACGACGAGAGAACCAGTGACACACACTGTTAATCTGTTTTTGTATAGCTACTATAAAAAAAGGCCAGATTCTAGCGTGCTAAACCCCTCCATGACCCCACCACCATCAGCCCAACTCCCTGGTTACGTCCCAAAAGACACCCGGCAACATCGCTCGTCCAAATATTTACACATCTAAAGTAACGGAAAGGAATTAAGAATTTGTGTGTATTGTGAAATTGTTAGATATTACTGCACTGTTGGAGCTAGAAAGATAAGCATTTTCGCTACACCCGCAATAACATCTGCTAAATGTGTATGTGACCAATAAAATGTGATTTGATATACGGTGCACTACTTGCCAAAAGTCTTATCGACCCTCTGCACAAAAGCAGTACATTATAGAGGAAAGTGGCCATTGGGACAGACCCTGTAATATTGAGGACCTGGCTGTCCCTTCCATACTAAAATGCTGTGTAGTTCGTTTCAGACGTGGCCAACCGACGGCTCAAATTGAAAACCTCCTTCCTTCCTGGATGGAATTTGAACCCGTGCGTGCGCGGGCGAGCGTGCTCGTGTTGAGCGAGTTCATCGGCTGAGCTGACAGCACAGCTTCGTGCCATTTCCAGCCCAGGCAGCCAGTGTTCTCTGCAGCTCGAGTCACCTGAGCCAGGTGGGCCAGTGGGAGGGAGTGACATCACAACAGGGCAAGTCCCCACAACACCAGAAGCAGAAATCCAAGGACCAGGGTAGTATTCATCAGGCACCAAACAGAAGAAAACTGACTGAAAACAGGGAGGAATCTTTCTGGACTTCCCCTTTTCCATTAGGAAAAAAATAAAACGTTGTTGAAAATGGTGTACACTGATGAACATGACCCAGCTTAGCTTACTGGTTTAAACTAGCCTCTGAACACACAGCCAGGGGAACTGGAAGGCACAGGAAAAACAGACAACTGTTAATGCCAACAAAGTGGCTTGGTGTGTTATTATGGGATGTTATGACAACCTATAATAATAATAATAATAATAATGAATGAACATACTGTAATTTGATTATGACAGATAGCTGGTTAAAAATGGGTGGTAAAAGATCAATATTCAGTCATGATCAACCGTCTAGGACAATGGTCACAAAGTAAACAGCTAGCCTAGCTAGGAGGTTTACAACACAGCATTCCTATTAAGAGTTTCATCTAAAGAATATACATTGCAGTGACATATCAATACCCATAGAACTAGAATTACTATCAATAATTACATACACTACATGACTAAAAGTATGTGGACAAATGCTCGAAGATCGCATTCCAAAATCATGGGCATTAATATGGAGTTGGTCTACTCTTTGCTACTTGAACAGCCTCCACCTCTTCTGGGAAGGCTTGATGTGGGGGACTTGCTCTCATTCAGCCGCAAGAGCATTCAGATTCATCCCAAAGATGTTTGATAGGGTTGAGGTCAGGGCTCTGTGCAGGCCAGTCAAGTTCTTCCACACTGATCTCGACAAACCATTCGTGTATGGACCTCGCTTTGTGAACGGAGGTATTGTCGTGCTAAAACAGGAAAGAGCCTCCCCCAAACGGTTGGAAGCACAGAATCATCTAGAATGTCATAAACGCTGTATTTCCCTTCACTGGAATTATGGGGCCGAGCCTAAACCGTGGAAACCTGTTTTATGAAGCTCCCAACTTTTAGTAATTGTGCTGACGTTGCTTCCAGAGGCAGTTTGGAACTCGGTAGTGAGTATTGTAACCAAGGACGTCAGACGCTCCAGCACTCTGTGGTCCCGTTATGTGAGCTTGTGTGGTCTACCACTTCGCAGCTGAGCCGTTGTTGCTCCTAGACACTTACACTTCATAATAACAGCACTTAAAGTTGACCGGGGCAGCTCTAGCAGGGCAGAAATTTGACAAACTGACTTGTTGGAACGGTAGCATCCTATAATTGTGCCACGCTGAAAGTCAAAGAGCTCTCCAGTAAGGCCCTTCTACTGCCAATGTTTGTCTATGGAGATTTCATGGCTGTGTGCTCGATGTTATACACCTGTCAGCAACGGGTGTGGCTGAAATATCAAAATCTACTAATTTGAAGGGGTATCCACATACTAGTGTAGTTTGTTATTCTATTTCTGTGCCAGTACAAAAGGACATGAAATGACATATATATATATATATATATATACATATACATACACACACACACATATATACACACACACACACACATATATATATATATATATATATATATATATATATATATATATATATATATATATACACACACACACACACACACACACACATATATATATATATGAAATGACAATCTAAACAGCAACCTCAATTGGGTTTCAGGTTGGGAACACCAGAATGAGTGAGTGTAGGAGTTGGATACCAATTTGATTTCTCGGTTGATGGTAAAATAAAAACAAGTTTACATAGCCAAAACAATCAGTCTGGATCAATGCCAGTTGGCTTGGCTAGTCACAGAACCGCACTCACACAGTGCTGGTCACACGCAGTTCATTGCCAAGCAAGGAGCATAAAGAAACAAGCTACTGTGTTTGACGTTAGCTGGAGAGGATAGTTTGTTTTCTAGCTAAATGTTAGTTGACAAAAAAAATGTAGTTAAGAGAGTTTTAGCACCGATTGTTCTGGGTAGATTGATAGCATTAGCAACAACAACAAAAAAATCTTACCTGGCCACCTGACGAATTTTCAATGACGGCCAACAATGGCGTCCTGGCCGACATTTTCAGGGATGTTGTAGAAAATAAGTGTCGAGAGGGAAGACGAATATAGTTTCAGGATCTTGTGTTCATTTAGCTAGCAGTGGTAAAACAAATAATAAAAATAAAATAAACACCGTCTACTAGCTATCTGTGTGTTAGACACACACACAGTGTGATCAACAAGTTGAGTCCTTCAGTCGTACATGTTTCCCATGTCAACACAGGGAAACGGGGGGGGGGGGGGGTCCAGAGTTCAACCGTTTGAACCCCCTGGGTATTACTATTTCTACCGGTAACACACGGCTAGCAGATAGGTCTCAGATGGCTAGCCACCAGCATTAGCTAGGAGTTGTCTAGCTAGACAACAACAGCTACAGTTCGCGTTAATAAAATGTTTAAAAAACAACACATTACCGTCGGCTAGTAGTGGCTACATATGAGGAAGCACACATCCTAAGTGAAAGTTTATCAGTGTCAAAGTCTACAGCCAGATTTTGTCCCATTCAATGACAACTAACGTTTAACGGAAATCTCACCAGGTAACGTTAATGGGGGGTGGGGGTTGTTGTTAAAAAATAAAAAACCCGAGGACTTCAACTTCAGGCCAAGTTAGCCCTACGCTCGACCCGACGTATATACCGTTAAATATATATATATATATATATAAATAAAGCATTCGGGGCTAGCCAGCACCGTTGATTATAAAAATAGAAACTCGACGTTATTCTCCAATAGCCGGTTAACTAAACCACCACCTGGCCTAATGAAACGTTAGTGTGCTACTTAGCAAGGAAATCAGAAACGGTTGATTAGTCCATGTACACTTGTGGATAGTCAGCTAGTTATCTAGCAACTAAACAAAATCTACAACATATTTATAAATCCACGGAAATCGCTTCCCGTCTTCGTGATTTTAATAAAGGTCGTTTCAAATGCTGCACTGCAGCCCTGCGCGGTCCGATCCCTGAATACGGTGTTTATTTCCGTGAGAGCCGCTGAAGAAATCAAGTTGTTTAAAAAATAATAATAAATCGATTAAATTGGCAACAGGGTTTGAGTGTCAACGAACGAGCTGCGCCCGAGTGGCACTAGCAAATGGAGCCTAATGCACACAATCGAGCCCGATACCGGAAAAAGCCCGATACCGGAAAAAGCCCGAGCGAACAGGTTGTTACTAGTTACCACAGCCACAATGTCAAAATGGCTATCATAAAAATTAAAAATTATAACATTTTTTTTTTTAAGTCTTAAATGTAAGGTTTGCATAAGGTTAGCAGGGTGGTTCAGGCTAGGGTTAACGTTAGGCTTAAAATGGGATTTTAAGAAGATTCATTGTAGAAATGGGCGGGGTTTAGCCAGAATTGATGACTTTGTGGCTGTGGTTACAAGTGACGAACGAGCGAACATGGCCGCTTGAACCACGACTGGAGGAAGGGGCGGGGGGCGCTCTCTGACTTCGGGTAAACTCGGTATATTACGGAAAGTATACGCCGTACAGGTGTTGGATACAGCTGCAACCAGAATATTCACTTAATGTAGCGATGCCTTCAAATTGTGTAGGCAACGCAACGCACATTTATAAACCTTAATATCCCTGGTCTGTCATCAATGTTGAATACTTGAACTTACTCTGCGAACCATGCATACGAACCAATGTCTTGCAGGTGTTTTTACATACGTGCCAGATGATAGAATTGGTCTACTTCAGTCCATGCACTGTAAAAAGTCAGGTAAATAATACTGTCCTGTAGATTGTTTTACATTTCATCTGAAGGACCAACCACAGAGATAACCGGTAGAGTAAGTCTAAATGTAATTGTATTCAACATTCTGGCTCGTTAGGAAACTTTCCTTTTGCAGTGCCTCGTTTCAGACTGTATACCAATAATCAGTCTGATTTCTAAGAGTGGACCGCAGTAGGTTCTCTTCAAAATACAGATACCACTACTGTCATATAGCTAGCTACCTACTCACCCATAGCTAAGAGATGTCTCCAAACAGACTTTCTCAATTCATCTTTCCTCAATTCCTTGCATCTCCCTCTACTCAACACTTTCTCGAAACCCATTGAAAAAAATGGCAGAGGGGAAGGAACTTGGACCACCTTCTACAAAGGAAAGATGAAAAACATGATAGCTATTGACTCGTCTCTCAGCAGAGGCCATTGTAATAGATCTATAGCCATCTCAAGTCTAGGCTACACGAATCAGCCTGCTATGAGTCATTCTCTTTAAGACTATACAAGGGAGTATCTTTTAGTATCTTTGTTTATTCAGCATGAATGTACAAAAATAAAAAAAAAATCTGCCTAAGAAATGAAAGCAACACCATTTTGAAACTAGATCCATACCAATAAACCTGACGATATATGTGTATTACAATGGGGAAAATGAACAAAAAAAAATTCATTCACAGAATTCTCAAAATTGTCATTCAAAAAAGAGCAATTGTCAAATAATTAAGCTTCAAAATGTTGATTTCATACATTGTGACATCATGAGAATGGTCACAAGTGTCCAGGTAAGCACAAGATTCCCCCACATCCTATTAATTGAATATAGTTTCTCAGCCCATATCGATATAGCGTTGAAAAGGCCAATATCGGCTGATAAAAATCGGTCAGGCTCTAATTAGAATGCGAGTACCTGAGACACAGAACTTGGGTAGCTTTAAAAAACATAATTGGAACGTAGGGGGAAAAAAAACGAATTCTTTACTTCTATGACTAAGTTTTACATTTTTTTTATTTTTATAGTCTACAACCTGCTTTCCCAGTCCGATTGAGTTATGGAATTCAATTGGAAAGTGAGCAGAAACAAACTGGCAACCCGGCTTCAAATTATGCTTCAGTTCCACTCTGGTTAATGACCATCTAAAGTTAAAAAATATGAAATGTAATAAGCAGCTTGTACACACGTCATACCTCTAGGCTGACCAAAATAATAATAATAAAAACCACTGCACTTGAAGTGTAAAAGGGTTCAGTCAAACCATAAATCCTCACTTTATAAACCCCAGGGTTGTATTCAATAGGAAGCAAACTGTCCGAAATAGAACAACTACCTTAAAATGTGTCCAATAAGGAACCCTCATTTTCTATTGCAGTTTTGCTACAGTGTGCACACCGATGAACACGACCCAGACGGCGTGAGTTCCAAAACGGCAACCCATTCCCTACATAGGGCTCTGGTCAAAAGCAGTGCACTACAGAAATATATATTTCCTGGAAAGTATACATGTTTTAATGTATAAATAACATCAGTCCTGACCATTCCCTCATCACACTGAGAGACATTTGAAAACAAACGACTAGCACTTCCTGTTTCTAATGACGTGAAAACGGCAGACTTTGAAGATCTGTGAGATTTCTCTAATACACCCATAGGGGCTGTGTGTGGGGCCAGAGCCCTGGTCCAAAGTAGTGCACTATATAGGGAATAGGGTGCCATTTAGGATTCCACTCATGTGGTTTATGTTGTGTTCATAACCAAGTGGGAAGTAAATAGCACGTGAATAAATCCAACTGGTTTGAACTTTGATTGGCTAATGGCAAACAAGCTGTGTCAACCACAAAACTATAAGTACTGTTATCATGCTCACAAACAAATTATAGTGGTAAAAAAAAACATGAATAGAAAGCTTTTTATGAATAATGTTTAGTTATTGCATTTAGCTGCCGAAATTGCGGTTATTGGGGTCATTTCCTTACTTAAAGGGAGGTCAGAATGTGGGAGAAGTCGGAGCTCAGGGATAATATACAAGTGTCCCACCAGTAATGACCTTTTGGAGAGGCATTCAAGTTTTCCCAGTTGTACGTGGTAAATTCCCAATTGGTTATGAACACAGCATTAGTTCTGGTCCAGCAGTTCAGTGACAGTCAGGGTCGTCAGGTCAGAATAGAAGTTCCCCTCGTTGTCGCCCCCTCCAAATACCAGCAGGGTTTTGGGGGTACGGTCGGAGTTTCGTTCTTTGCCGTCATCCTTGAATGAAAGGTTTTGATTGGCTAGCGCCATGGTGATGATGGAATGTCCAGCTCTGGGCACGGAGAGCTGTGGGTGAACCAGTTCAGTCCAGGTGTTGGTGTCTGCAACACACACACACACAGTGTTTAGAGCCTGGTTCTGGAGGAGTGTGTGTGTGGCGAGAAGCAGGGTGTGTGTGTGTGTGTGTCTGACCTGTGTTGAAGGTAAAGGTGTCATTGAGGGCCTGGTTCCCGTTGTATCCCCCGTGGACCACAAACGTAGAGTCAGAGAGTAACACACAACCATGCCAGCTGTAACACACACATCCATGTAACATGACCTGCTCTGTTACAACTTTCATAGTGAGGAGCAGCAGTATCCAAAAGCAGAAAACATTTATGAAGACAAAGCATTGTATCGATTACAGGTTCTCCCTTATATAATAAGAGAGCGATTCAAACGGCACTTCCTGGGTTAAAAAGGTTCAATTTACATTAAAGGATGGATAAAAGATGGCTGTCTGAATTATGAGACTCATTGAGTCTTTAAACTGTTTCTGTAACCTACATTCGTGTGTATTAGTTAGTCCTACCTGCGAGGAGAGGGAGGTGATCCGTTGGTCTGAACAGACGAAAACTCCATCAGTCCTGATGAAAACAATCCATTCACTTTAGTCAGGGTTCGTCCATTCAGCAACACTTGCCACTGTTTTCCAGGGAGTGTTGGGATCCATAAATCAATAAAGATACAGTGACTAATATTAAATAAACCGTGACTAATAATTAAATAAACAAAGACAATCTCATTTAAAATGTTAGTCCTCCAATGACTTCCCTCTAATAACTAACCGGCCAATTGTATCGCAGACCGTCAGACAAGCTGGAGGGCCATGAAGAGTAAACTGAATGGCAGTTAGGGAGGAAGTCTCACCACACACAGACCTACTGGACAAACAAGCCTGTGTCTCTTACCCAGGTCAAGCATGTACATGTCGTTGAAACAGAGTGGGGTGTCCCAGCCTCCGAACACATAGATCTTCCCCTGGATAACGCAGGCCGAGTGACTGGAGAGAGAGAGGGGGAGAGAGAGAGAGAGAGGGGGGAGGGAGAGAGGTCATCCCATGTCCACTACTACTATTATTATTGCTGTTGGTCACACCATTTATTTATATATAAATATATATTTTTCGATATGTATACTTTGACAATGTAAGTAATAATGAACTTGCCATGTCAATGTGAGAGAGAGAGTTAGAGAGCGTTAGAGAGAGAGAAAAGGGAGTGAAGAAGGCCAGAGGGAGAGAAAAGAGTGAACCCTCCCCCAAAAGACTGATCTGGTAATCCTCTGATCTGAACTATAGAAGTTATTTGTACAGCTATTCTGCGCTTTAACTTGCTAAAAATCAACCCAGGTATTAGCTGCCAGTCTGTTTGTGCCATCGTACCTACTTCCTATTGTCATGTTTGGTTTGACAATAGGCAATGGATTTTGACAAGAGACCAAACAGATCTGAGCCCAGGCTACCCATGTGGATGTGAACTAAGAGTTAGAAAGAGGAGCGCTCTTTCTAACTAATGGTCTGAAGCGTTTTCGGTTTGGATCCGTCCATCTCACCCTGAGCGGGGGGCGGGCTTGTCGCCTGTGACGATGGGCTGGTACCAAATGGAGAGATGTGGGTCAAAGATGTAGAGGGAGTCACTGCAGCCGTCGGGTTCAGGGTGAGGGCGAGGGAACACCCCTCCCAGGACAAATAGTTCACCCCGAAACATGCTGCAGCTGTGATAGGCTAATGGAGGTACTTTTCCCTGGGCCTGGAGAGGAGAGGGAGAAGGGGGGGGTGGAGAGAAGGAGAGGAGGGTAGAAAGATCATTCATGTTATTACATTTGCACAGATGCAAGCTTACACCTATCCAGTCCCAGATTATTAGGTGTATGTGTCCAGTCTCACCTCCACTGTGCTCCACTTCCAGCTCTGTGTGTCTAGGATGTGAACGTCGTTGAACCACTTTTTGTTCTTAGAACCCCCGAACACAAAGATTCTTTTGGAATCAGGGTCGTAGGTCGCTGTATGGCCAATCCGGGCCTCGGGGGTGGGGCCTTCTGCCAGCGTCTCCGCGGGAACCCATGACATGTCCTCTGAAGGGTCGACAAAAAAAAGGAAGTGAGGGTGTCAAGTGAACCAATTAAAAACGAAGATCCAAAAGTACAAGAAAAACACAGCTGGCTAAAGTGCCTTCAGAAAGTAACCACACCCCCCTGACATTTTTCACATGTTGTGTTACGACGTGGGATTAAAATGGATTTAATTGTAATTTGTCAACAATCTACACAAAATACTCTTGTCAGTGAAAGAAATTCAAACATCTAAAAAAATGTATATACAATGATTAATAAAAACACAAATAGCTCTTGAATAGATACGTATTCAACCACCCAGATCAAAACATGATATAATCATCTTTTACACCTGTGAATCGTTTTAGGGAGAGCTTTGCTCAATATTGGGTCATTATTTATTTATTTTTAAACTTAAAATACTGTCAAGTGGGTTGTTGATCATTATTATACAGCTATTATTAAGTCTTGCTATAGAATTAAGCCGATTTAATTCAAAACTGTAACTAGTCCACTCTGGAACATTCAATGTCGTCTTGATAAGCAACTCCAGTGTATATTTGGCCTTGTGTTTTAGGTTATTGTCCTGCTGAAGGGTGAATGTCTCCCAGTGTCTGTTGGAAAGCAGACTGAACCAGGTTTTCCTCTAGGATGTTGTTGCCTGTGCTAAACAGTTTCTTTTTATCCTAAAAATAAAAAAAACTCCCTAGTCCTTGCCGATCACAAGCATTCCCATAACATGATGCAGCCACCACCAAGCTTGAAAATATGAAGTGGTACTCAATGATGTGTTGTCCTGGATTTTCCCAGAAGATAATGCTTTGTATTCTGGACAATAAGTACGTTTCTTTGCCACATTCTTGGCAATATTACTTTAGTGCCTTATTGCAAACAGGATGTATGTTTAGGAATACAGGCTTGTGTACAGGCTTCCTCCTGTTCACCCTGTCAATTAGGTTAGTATTGTGTAGTAACTACAAGGTTGTTGATCCATCCTCAGTGTTTAATGGCTGTGATAGGAGAGAACTAACTGTTTAACAGTCACCATTGGCCTCATGGTGAAATCACTGAGTGGTTTCCTTCCTCTCTGGCAAATTAGTTATGAAGGACGCCTGTATCCTTGTAGTGACTGGGTGTATTGATACACCATCCAAAGTGTAATGACTAACATCACCATGCTCAAAGGGATATTCTATGTCTGCTTTTAATTTTTTTTAGCCATCTACAAGATTGGATGCCCTTCGTTGCGAGGCATTGGGAAAACCTCCCTGGTCTTTGTGGTTGCATCTGTGTTTGAAATTCACTGCTTGACTGAGGAACCTTGTGTGGGGTACAGAGATGAGGTCGTCATTAAAAAAATCATGTTAAACCCCATTACTGCACATAGAGTGAGTCCATCCAACTTGTGAAGCACATTTGTACTCTATTTAGGCCATAACAGGGGTAGAATACTTAGACATTTCAGCTTTTCACACATATGTTTTTAAACAAATTTCTAAACAACTAAATTCTATTTTGATATTATGGGGAATTGGGTGTAGATCGGTGACACAAAATCTAAACGTAAATCACATTTAAATTCAGGCTGCAACAACAAAACAAGGAAATGGTAAAGGGCTGTGAACACTTCCTGAAGGCCTTGTACCCTCCATTACGGCTCTGTTATTGGTATCGACAGGGGGCTATATACACCCTCCATTACGGCTCTGTTATTGGTATCGACAGGGGGCTATATACACCCTCCATTACGGCTGTTATTGGTATCGACAGGGGGCTATATACACCCTCCATTACGGCTCTGTTATTGGTATCGACAGGGGGCTATATACACACCCTTCATTACGGCTCTGTTATTGGTATCGACAGGGGGCTATATACACCCTCCATTACGGCTCTGTTATTGGTATCGACAGGGGGCTATATACACCCTCCATTACAGCTCTGTTATTGGTATCGACAGGGGGCTATATACACACCCTTCATTACGGCTCTGTTATTGGTATCGACAGGGGGCTATATACACCCTCCATTACGGCTCTGTTATTGGTATCGACAGGGGGCTATATACACCCTCCATTACGGCTCTGTTATTGGTATCGACAGGGGGCTATATACACCCTCCATTACGGCTCTGTTATTGGTATCGACAGGGGGCTATATACACCCTCCATTACGGCTCTGTTATTGGTATCGACAGGGGGCTATATACACCATCCATTACGGCTCTGTTATTGGTATCGACAGGGGGCTATATAAACCATCCATTACGGCTCTGTTATTGGTATCGACAGGGGGCTATATACACCATCCATTACGGCTCTGTTATTGGTATCGACAGGGGGCTATATACACCCTCCATTACAGCTCTGTTATTGGTATCGACAGGGGGCTATATACACCCTCCATTACGGCTCTGTTATTGGTATCGACAGGGGGCTATATACACCCTCCATTACGGCTCTGTTATTGGTATCGACAGGGGGCTATATACACCATCCATTACGGCTCTGTTATTGGTATCGACAGGGGGCTATATACACCATCCATTACGGCTCTGTTATTGGTATCGACAGGGGGCTATATACACCCTCCATTACAGCTCTGTTATTGGTATCGACAGGGGGCTATATACACCCTCCATTACGGCTCTGTTATTGGTATCGACAGGGGGCTATATACACCCTCCATTACGGCTCTGTTATTGGTATCGACAGGGGGCTACATACACCATCCATTACGGCTCTGTTATTGGTATCGACAGGGGGCTATATACACCCTCCATTACGGCTCTGTTATTGGTATCGACAGGGGGCTATATACACCCTCCATTACGGCTCTGTTATTGGTATCGACAGGGGGCTATATACACCCTCCATTACGGCTCTGTTATTGGTATCGACAGGGGGCTATATACACCCTCCATTACGGCTCTGTTATTGGTATCGACAGGGGGCTATATACACCCTCCATTACGGCTCTGTTATTGGTATCGACAGGGGGCTATATACACCCTCCATTACGGCTCTGTTATTGGTATCGACAGGGGGCTATATACACCATCCATTACAGCTCTGTTATTGGTATCGACAGGGGGCTATATACACCCTCCATTACGGCTCTGTTATTGGTATCGACAGGGGGCTATATACACCATCCATTACGGCTCTGTTATTGGTATCGACAGGGGGCTATATACACCATCCATTACGGCTCTGTTATTGGTATCGACAGGGGGCTATATACACCCTCCATTACGGCTCTGTTATTGGTATCGACAGGGGGCTATATACACACCCTTCATTACGGCTCTGTTATTGGTATCGACAGGGGGCTATATAAACCATCCATTACGGCTCTGTTATTGGTATCGACAGGGGGCTATATACACCCTCCATTACGGCTGTTATTGGTATCGACAGGGGGCTATATACACCCTCCATTACGGCTCTGTTATTGGTATCGACAGGGGGCTATATACACACCCTTCATTACGGCTCTGTTATTGGTATCGACAGGGGGCTATATACACCCTCCATTACGGCTCTGTTATTGGTATCGACAGGGGGCTATATACACCCTCCATTACAGCTCTGTTATTGGTATCGACAGGGGGCTATATACACACCCTTCATTACGGCTCTGTTATTGGTATCGACAGGGGGCTATATACACCCTCCATTACGGCTCTGTTATTGGTATCGACAGGGGGCTATATACACCCTCCATTACGGCTCTGTTATTGGTATCGACAGGGGGCTATATACACCCTCCATTACGGCTCTGTTATTGGTATCGACAGGGGGCTATATACACCCTCCATTACGGCTCTGTTATTGGTATCGACAGGGGGCTATATACACCATCCATTACGGCTCTGTTATTGGTATCGACAGGGGGCTATATACACCCTCCATTACGGCTCTGTTATTGGTATCGACAGGGGGCTATATACACCCTCCATTACGGCTCTGTTATTGGTATCGACAGGGGGCTATATACACCATCCATTACGGCTCTGTTATTGGTATCGACAGGGGGCTATATAAACCATCCATTACGGCTCTGTTATTGGTATCGACAGGGGGCTATATACACCATCCATTACGGCTCTGTTATTGGTATCGACAGGGGGCTATATACACCCTCCATTACAGCTCTGTTATTGGTATCGACAGGGGGCTATATACACCCTCCATTACGGCTCTGTTATTGGTATCGACAGGGGGCTATATACACCCTCCATTACGGCTCTGTTATTGGTATCGACAGGGGGCTATATACACCATCCATTACGGCTCTGTTATTGGTATCGACAGGGGGCTATATACACCATCCATTACGGCTCTGTTATTGGTATCGACAGGGGGCTATATACACCCTCCATTACAGCTCTGTTATTGGTATCGACAGGGGGCTATATACACCCTCCATTACGGCTCTGTTATTGGTATCGACAGGGGGCTATATACACCCTCCATTACGGCTCTGTTATTGGTATCGACAGGGGGCTACATACACCATCCATTACGGCTCTGTTATTGGTATCGACAGGGGGCTATATACACCCTCCATTACGGCTCTGTTATTGGTATCGACAGGGGGCTATATACACCCTCCATTACGGCTCTGTTATTGGTATCGACAGGGGGCTATATACACCCTCCATTACGGCTCTGTTATTGGTATCGACAGGGGGCTATATACACCCTCCATTACGGCTCTGTTATTGGTATCGACAGGGGGCTATATACACCCTCCATTACGGCTCTGTTATTGGTATCGACAGGGGGCTATATACACCCTCCATTACGGCTCTGTTATTGGTATCGACAGGGGGCTATATACACCATCCATTACAGCTCTGTTATTGGTATCGACAGGGGGCTATATACACCCTCCATTACGGCTCTGTTATTGGTATCGACAGGGGGCTATATACACCATCCATTACGGCTCTGTTATTGGTATCGACAGGGGGCTATATACACCATCCATTACGGCTCTGTTATTGGTATCGACAGGGGGCTATATACACCCTCCATTACGGCTCTGTTATTGGTATC
Organism: Oncorhynchus mykiss; assembly: GCF_057628025.1. Classification (NCBI taxonomy): domain Eukaryota; kingdom Metazoa; phylum Chordata; class Actinopteri; order Salmoniformes; family Salmonidae; genus Oncorhynchus; species Oncorhynchus mykiss. The sequence continues at coordinate 10,943,337 of NC_143030.1, forward strand.
GACAGGGGGCTACATACACCATCTATTACGGCTCTGATATTGGTATTGAGGTGAGGATATATAGTTGAAGTCGGAAGTTTACATACACTTAGGTTGGAGTCATTAAAACTTGTTTTTCAACCACTCCACAAATGTCTTGTTAATTAACAAACTATAGTTTTGTCAAGTCGGTTAGGACATCTACTTTGTGCATGACACAAGTAATTTTTCCAACAATTGTTTACAGACAGATTATTTCACTGTATCACAATTCTAGTGGGTCAGAAGTTTACATACATTAAGTTGACTGCCTTTAAACAGCTTGGAAAATTCCAGACAGTGATGTCATGGCTTTAGAAGCTTCTGATAGGCTGATGGACATAATTTGAGTCAATTGGACGTTACCCGTGGATGTATTTCAAGGCCTACCTTCAAACTCAGTGCCTCTTTGCTTGACATCATGGGAAAATCAAAAGATATCAGCAAAGACCTAAAAAAAAAAAAAAATTGTAGACCTCCACAAGTCTGGTTCATCCTTGGGAGCAATTTCCAAACGCCTGAAGGTACCACGTTCATCTGTACAAACAATAGTACGCAAGTATAAACACCATGGGACCACGAAGCCATCATTACCGCTCAGGAAGGAGACACGTTCTGTCTCCTAGAGATGAACGTACTTTGGTGCGAAAGGTGCAAATCAATCCCAGAACAACAGCAAAGGACCTTGTGAAGATGCTGGAGGAAATATAGATACTTTTGTACCTATCCACATTAAAATGAGTCCTATATCAACATAACCTGAAAGGCCGCTCAGCAAGGACGAAGCCACGGTTTGCAACTGAACATGGGGACAAAGATCGTACCTTTTTGGAGAAATGTCCTCTGGTTTGATGAAACAAAAATAGAACTGTTTGGTCATAATGACCACTTATGTTTGAAGGAAAAATTGGGGAGGCTTGTAAGCTGAAGAACACCATCCCAACCGTGAAGCACGGGGGTGGCAGCATCATGTTGTGGGGTGCTTTGCTGCAGGGGGGACTGGTGCACTTCACAAAATAGATGGCTTCATGAGGTAGGAAAATGATGTGAGTAAATTGAAGCAACAGCTCAAGACATCAGCCAGGAAGTTTAAGCTTGGACGCAAATGGGTCTTCCAAATGGACAATGACCCCAAGCATACTTCCAAAGTTGTGGCAAAATGGCATTAAGGACAACAAAGTCAAGGTATTGGAGTGGCCATCACAAAGCCCTGACCTCAATCCTATAGAAAATGTGTGGGTAGAACTGAAAAAGCGTGTGCGAGCAAGGAGGTCCACAAACCTGACTCAGTTTCACCAGCTCTGTCAGGAGGAATGGGCCAAAATTCACCCAACTTATTGTGGAAAGCTTGTGGAAGGCTACCCGAAACATTTGACCCAAGTTAAACAATTTAAAGGCAATGCTACCAAATACTAATTGAGTGTATGTCATCTTCTGACCCACTGGGAATGCGATGAAAGAAATAAAAGCTGAAATAAATCACTCTTGACTATTATTCTGACATTTCACAATCTCAAAATAAAGTTGTGATCCTAACAGACTTAAGACAGGGAATTTTTACTAGGGTTAAAAGTCGAGGAATTGTGAAAAACTGAGTTTTTAAATGTATTTGGCTAATGTGTATTTTAACTTCAACTGTATATCCCTGTCTTAAGGTAAACTTACCAGTGCACAGCTTCCACATGGGGTCCTTGCAGAACTGCATCCTGGATCCCTGCCCTCCAATCAGAATGGCTGTCTGGGGGTCGATGGGGCACAGGCTCTGACCCCAGCGACCCGACGGGTTGACCAATGGGGCTGCATCGATGAGGAGGCACCAGGGTCAATACACTGGTTGGCAGTCTACACACAATAATCTATCCTTTCCACACACACACACGTTAACTCACCAGTCTGTGTAGTGGGTGTCTTGGCCAGTCTACCTTTGCCCCTCTGTGGAGGAGTGTTCTGAGGGGTGAGAGCCGCACCTTCCTGACCCTCACTCTGGAGGAACAGTCTGGTCTGACCTCCTCTGCTCTGACCTCTGACCTTTCTGAGGGGGGTTGACTTCTCTGAAAATGACGACACCACGTCGATGGGACACGTGTTCTCCTTCCCTCGGTTCTCTTCCTCGTTGTCTTCCCCCGTTTGTCCCCTCTTTCTCTTCCCCTCCCTAACAGGGGAAGGGGCCACAGCACTCTGGAATAGAAGAGGAGAGGGAGGAAAGAGGGGGAGGAAAGAGGGAGGAAAGAGGGGGTGGAGAGAGGGTGGAGAGAGGGAGGAAAGAGGGGGTGGAGAGAGGGTGGAGAGAGGGAGGAAAGAGGGAGAGAGAGGGGGAGGAAAGAGGGGGAGGAAAGAGGGTGTGGAGAGAGGGAGGAAAGAGGTGGAGGAGAGAGGGAGGAAAGAGGGGGAGGAGAGAGGGAGGAAAGAGGGAGGAGAGAGGGTGGAAAGAGAGGGAGGAAAGAGGGGTGGAGAGAGGGTGGAAAGAGAGGGAGGAAAGAGGGGGTGGAGAGAGGGAGGAAAGAGGGGGTGGAGAGAGGGTGGAGAGAGGGAGGAAAGAGGGAGAGAGAGGGAGGAAAGAGGACAGAATGGAAGAAGTTAAACTGCGACTCAGTAATGACGTTGCCACAAACAGGGTGAACTGCAGAAACTTTGGACGTGAGCCCGATATCGCAGTCTACTTTGATTGACATAAATTGAATAGAACGAGGTTCTAAAGTAACAATGGGATCATCTATTTTGAATTTCAAGATGGCGTCCTCTCCTTTCCCCAACATTCACTGGTGTCGAAGAACTTCCCCAGAGTCGTGTTTAACTGCTCCCCAAAGAGCTGCCCATTTTAGTTCTTAAACTCTAGCACACTACACACTTTCATCCACTCATCATCAAACCTTTCATTCGTGGACTCGGGTGTTTTAGCGCCAGGGAAACAACTACAATGTGTACCCTTTAAGAAACACTTGCCCTAGAAGGACTGTGACGAGCCAGGCGTGTGGATCTCACCTCTGGGGTGTATTCCTTCATGGACAGGGTGAGGTCAAGGTTCATCATATCCCCTTTGGCCTGTAGGACAAACAGAGTCAAGTCCATCGTTGTTTGGATCGTCTCAAATGTAATACATAGTTGTGTATATCTGCGTGCTCTGGTTTAGAGATGGTATTCCTGCCACTCTATAAGATACAGATAAATAATTCCTGATTTAATGTATCTAACCATCCCACTTTCTCCATCTCTATAGATACCATAGTAGTTTAGGCAGTACTCCTCAGAGGTGCGTTCAACAAGGGGAAAAGTTTGTGAACGTTGACTAACATAGTCCATTAGTTATTTTGTTAGCTGTGACTGTTAACGTTAGCGAACAGTCGGAGAAGGTAGCGAACGTCGAACGTAAGTGTCAGTTTAAACTGCCGCTTAACAATAAATCAACCGGGTGTAGAATTTACACTGAACAAAAATATAAAGGCAACATGTAAAGTGTTGGTCCCATGCTTCATGAGCTGAAATACATTTTAAAAAATCCCAGAAATGTTGTTTACATCCCTGTTAGTGAGCATTTCTCCTTTTCCAAGATAATCCATCCACCTCACAGGTGTGGCATATCAAGAAGCTGATTAAACATCATGATCATTACACAGGTGCACCTTGTGCTGGGAACAATAGAAGGCCACTAAAATGTGCAGTTTTGTCACATAACACAATGCCATAGATGTCTCGATTTGAGGGAGCGTGCAATTGGCATGCTGACTGCAGGAATGTCTACCAGAGCGGTTGCCAGATAATTGAATGTTAATTTCTCTACTATAAACTGCCTTCAACATCGTTTCAGAGAATTTGGCAGTACATCCAACCAGCCTCACAACCGCAGACCACGTGTAACCACGCCAACCCAGGACCTCGACAACCAGCTTCTCCACCGGTGGGATCATAGACCAACCCACCTGGCAGTCAGGCCCAGCCAATGTAGAGCCAGGCCCAGCCAATGTAGAGCCAGGCCCAGCCAATGTAGAGCCAGGCCCAGCCAATGTAGAGCCAGGCCCAGCCAATGTAGAGCCAGGCCCAGCCAATGTAGAGCCAGGCCCAGCCAATGTAGAGCCAGGCCCAGCCAATGTAGAGCCAGGCCCAGCCAATCAGAATAACTTTCTCCCCACAAGGTCTTTATTTCAGACAGAAATACTCCTCATACTCCTGAAATAGACTGTGGGGAAAAACATATTCTGATTGGCTGGGCCTGGCTCTACATTGGCTGGGCCTGGCTCTACATTGGCTGGGCCTGACTGCCAAGTGGGTTGGTCTATGAGCCCACCGGTGGTTAAGCACCCCTGCCCAGTCATGTGAAATCTATAGATTAGGGCCAAATGAAATTATTTCAAATCGACCGATTTCCTGCTATATGAACTGTAACTCTAAAATATTTTAAATTGTTGTGTTTATATCTTTGTTCATTATATAGGAATTGCTAAGTCATTTTTTAGATTGAAGTCGCTAAAAGCCACAGTAATCCTGACAAAAAGCCGTTTGAGGTTTCCCTAACACTTTGGAACGTTTATTCAATTCGTTGTTGTTACTCTGGCAACATGTTCGCCGCAAACAGAAGCCTTGTTGAACTCGCCTCCGGTGTCCTCCTTCCAAGCGGACAGTCAACAACTCCCTCAGTCCCATCCATCCACTCACCAGGTGTTCTCCTTCCAAGCTGACAGTCAACATCACTCCCTCAGTCCCATCCATCCATCCACTCATCAGGTGTCCTCCTTCCAAGCTGACGGTTAACATCACTCCCTCAGTCCCATCCATCCACTCACCAGGTGTCCTCCTTCCAAGCTGACGGTTAACATCACTCCCTCAGTCCCATCCATCCATCCATCCATCCATCCACTCACCAGGTGTCCTCCTTCCAAGCTGACGGTTAACATCACTCCCTCAGTCCCATCCATCCATCCACTCACCAGGTGTCCTCCTTCCAAGCTGACGGTTAACATCACTCCCTCAGTCCCATCCATCCATCCAGCCACTCACCAGGTGTCCTCCTTCCAAGCTGACGGTTAACATCACTCCCTCAGTCCCATCCATCCATCCATCCATCCACTCACTCACCAGGTGTCCTCCTTCCAAGCTGACAGTCAACAACTCCCTCAGTTCCATCCATCCACTCACCAGGTGTCCTCCTTCCAAGCTGACAGTCAACATCACGCCCTCTGTCCAGCTCTCCTCTTCCCACTGCTCCCATGTTAAACACCTGAACCAGGAACAAGATAATGTGACAATCACACTACAACACTTGACATCCCACTATTACCTTATAAAGACAGTGGTTCTCAATACTGGACCTGGAGATACAAAGGATGCACATTTCAGTTTTTTTCCTTAGGGTCCCCAGGACCAGGATTGACAAATACTGGTCTAGGAGACATGCAAAATAAACTTTAACTTTGGACAAGTCAGTCAGTGTGTGTGTGCTTTCTTGTGGGACATTCCAAAAATATCCGTCCGTGTAATTGTCTACATCATAGCTCGCTGGGCCACGTTCAGTAAGCAAATGTTGTGGAACGTTTTCAGATAGCAATGTCACGAATAGAATGATTTCTTGTGCTACATGTCAGGGAGGCATTTTTGTTCTTCATGACATTTCCTCGACGTTGTGTTTTTCTGAACGTGTCCTGGCCCTGGAAATACAGGAACGTACCTATTATAAGGTGTCAGTTTTCCTATGGTGATTGGAACTCTGTCGGCGTCGTTGAGTTCTGCGTTGACGCAGATCCTGTCTCCCCATCGCCCCCTGGAAAACAGCACCACCTGCTGGGAACTCGGTGGTACTGCAACGGAAAACTGGGCTAACCCGTTTGCACTGTAAAAGAGAGTTAAATATGAACTACTTAACGCTACCTGTTACTTAACTAGTTAGCTGGTGCAAAAACATACTTACAGTTGAGTTACTTTATATCATGCATTTTCCTACATGTTGACAAGACTTCATGTGTTGGGGGTAACAATACCAGAATCTAGCGTTGACTGCGGCACCATGCGTGATTATGGAAGTTTGTGATAGCATAGCTAGCTAGCTAAATGCATTTAGAAAAACCATGCAACTCACACATTAGTGTTATCGATTAACAAACACAAATAATTTGAAAAGGCGATACATTTACGATAAATAGCCATCTAGTATCGAATAAGATACATAAAACTCTCGTTACACGGTTGGCTAGCTAACGTTAGATAATTTACCATAGGAGCTTTAGAGGCGCATCATTCACTCCCAAAACAACGTAGACCCCAAAATCATCCATTTGCGTTGTCCTTCTCCTCCCGAAGCAAGCTTGATATTTGGAGATAGAAATAAACTCAAACCATTAAGCTAATTTGATTAATTCTCAAAAGTAGTGGAGATTCTAATCAAATATCTCCCTGTCTAACTTCTCATCTCCCGCCACCGTAGTGCATAAAATACAAAAACCCGCGCCACTTCTCGAAGTTTGACACCTTCCGTGTAAGCCAATCAGACGGCTGGGTTCAGCAGCGTCGGATGAAGACATGGTCTCCCTGGCCACTGAGGCGGGATATTCAGATTCCTGTGTTCAAGAACATTGAACGGTCTCCAAATTAAAGAACTGTTCAGAATGTCAAGTTCTCCTCTTGAAACTGTAAATGTTATGGTTGGTTGAGTTGTATCTTTAAGTCTATAAATTATATTCAGTTAGTAAATTGAAGAATAAGACTTTGTTCTTTAACTAACTTTCATAGTTAAAAAAAAAATACAACAAATAAGTAGACTCTAAAGTGTAATTTTATGATCGGATTTCCTCTCTCCACTTTTTGGAAGTTAACACAGACAAAAAAAACAGACATCTAAAACCAAAATCGTATAATTTTGTAATAATGACATATAATAATGAGTAGCTATTCGGGCTCCCGTGTGGCGCAGTGGTCTAAGGCATTGCATCTCAGTGTAAGAGGTCTCACTACAGTCCCTGGATTGAATCCAGGCAGTATCACATCCGGCTGTGATTGGGAGTCCCATAGGGCGGAGCACAATTGGCCCAGTGTCGTCTGGGTTTGGCTTGGGTAGGCCATCATTGTAAATAAGAATTTGTTCTTAACTGACTTGCCTAGTTAAATAAATAAAAAAGTGATTTAGTATGCAAGGTGAGTTGTAGATCACTCAGTCTGACAGCAGTCTTCTGTCGTGTTGCCCTAAGCTATATAGCCCTGTGAGGGCAGTTTGCGCCAGGTGAAAAACGATTGCATACGTTTTGGAACCAGGCTGCCTTCCTGGAGTGAGCGACGGCGAAGTCGGCTCAAAACACAAGTAACATAGGTTAAGCACGTGGAGCCTAATGAGTAGGATTCTCGGTTCTCATGCAAAATAAGCTGTGTTTCCATTAACTTGTACAGTGATTTTTTTTTGTTGTCGACATTTAGAAAATTCATATAGAAAATAGATACGGCAACTGTCTACTTACAGTGCATTTCTATTTAACTATCTTGTGTCGATAAAAACAGCTGGATGTAATGACGTCACATTAACAACAAAACAAACCCGTAGCAAGGTTTCCATTCAATTTGAGACAGTTTTCATGCGAATATATAAATTAAAAAAATCTGCATGAGATAATATGCGCATTTTCCCACCAGAGATGTTTATTTTTTTATTAATAACAAATCAACACATAAAGCACATGAGGGAACACAAGCATACATAGATTACAAACAATAGACAATGGAGCTGGGGGGTACAATATCACATTACAATTACACAAGGACCTTAAGGGACATGCATATACTTTCAATTCTAACAGCTTTTTTGTTAGTAGAGCATTTAACCGTCTTAAAATACAGTTCCATTTCTTTTTGTAGGGTACGAAAATGTGGTTTTCTGTTTGTAAATTTACATTTGTGTATATGAAATTTGGCCAAAAGTCTTTCTGGGTAAATCTCTAAGAGTCATTACAGCTGTGAGTCTTTCTGGGTAAGTCTCTAAGAGCTTTGCACACCTGGATTGTACAATATTTGCTCATTATTCTTTTTAAAATTCTTCACGCTCTGTCTAGTTGGTTGTTGATCATCGCTAGAGAGCCATTTTCAGTTCTTGCCATAGAGTTTCAAACCGATTTAAGTCAAAACTGTAACTAGGCCACTCGGGAACATTCAATGTCGTCTTGGTAAGCATCTCCAGTGTATATTTGGCCTTGTGTTTTAGGTTATTGTCCTGCTGAAGGGTGAATTTGTCTCCCAGTGTCTGTTGGAAAGCAGACTGAACCAGGTTTCCTCTGGTACTCAATGATGTGTTGTGTTCGATTTACCCCAAAGATAATGCTTTGTATTCAGGACAAAAAAGTACATTTATTTTGCAACATTTTTTAATAGCAGTATTACTTTAGTGCCTTATTGCAAACAGGATGCATGTTTTGGAATATTTGTGTTCTGCACAGGCTTCCATCTTTTCACTCAGTCATTGTGGGGCTTGCACAGCAAGAGACCCAATCTTAGATATTCAACATAATACTACTTATTATTCTTTAGCTCGCTACAGCTACACCGCTTAAGCTAGAAACGCTGTTCAAACTTCAAAACTTGCCGAAATGGTCTCACTCGAGTTGCTTGTATACAACTTTTTGACATCTGTTATAATGTTTTACGTTTTACATTTGTTTGTCCGTCCTCTTTTACGGCATTTCTTCTACATTCTAAGGCTCCCCATTGTGACATCATCACTCTCAACCAACAGTGAAAACATGCAACTTTTGACACAAATCAGCTAATTATTCCACTTTGCAACTACTTAGACAAACAGTTCAAGCATTCGTCTACTTCTCGGCATTTGGGGAAAAAAGTTACAGCAAGTTTAAGTAACTGTGTCAACAACATTTTCTGTAACAGTTTTGCAAACAATGTCAGTTTTGTCCACTACCCCCAAACAAGTTAGACAAACCGTTAGAGCTTATGGAATATTTGGCTACTTCTCTGCTATTCGTATTTGTTAAGATCTTATGATACAGCTGTTCGAGTAACTGCATTACCACATCTTCCAACTTTTCCCAAACAACTGTTGTTGTACTTCTCTGCTTGTCAAACCCGAAAATGGATTAGAAACGTTGTGTACCAATCTGTAACTAGAGCCGTTTTAGTAACCCATCACCTGTTCTCTTCTAGCAACGGCTTGAATTATGAGGAGAGTGACCACAATTACTGACCACAACAACACAAATATTGACGACAACAACAACTGAACCACACAACTACTGACCACACCCACACAACAACTGACCACACCCACACAACTACTGACCACACCCACACAACAACTGACCACACCCACACAACTACTGACCACAACCACACAACAACTGACCGCAACCACACAACTGCTTACCACATCTAGGGATGCACCGATATCCGATATTTTCCTTGCCAAAAAACTCGATACCAATTTTTTTTTTTTTAAATAGCAGCCTTTTAAACATTCTAGTACAGTTAAATAGTTGAAACACTTACACACACACACACTGACCAAAAAAGTTATTTTGTTTGCATTTACGTATGTCCCCATTACCAGTAAAACATAATCAAAACCTATTTCTTTCACTTACTTGCTGTGCTGTTTCGTTCATTTGTTCAATCGTTTCTTTCTCAACCAGCATTTCATCAAATCAAATTGTATTGATCACATACACATGGTTAGCAGATGTTAATGCGAGTGTAGCAAAATTCTTGTGCTTCTAGTTCCGACAGTGCAGTAATATCTAACAAGTAATCTAACAAATTCACAACGACTACCTAATACACACATATGTAAAGGAATGAATAAGAATATGCACATATAAATATATGGATGAGCGATGGCCGTGCGGCATAGGCAAGATGCAGTAGATGGTATAGAGTACAGTATATACATATGAGATGTATAATTAAAGTGGTGTTATTTAAAGTGACTAGTGATACCTTTATTAAATGTTTTAAAGTGGCTGGAGTTGAGTCAGTGTGTTGGCAGCAGCCACTCAATGTTAGTGATGGCTGTTTAACAGTCTGATGGCCTTGAGATAGAAGCTGTTTTTCAGTCTCTCGGTCCCTGCTTTGATGCACCTGTACTGACCTCGCCTTCTGCATGATAGCGGGGTGAACAGGCAGTGGCTCGAGTGGATGTTGTCCTTGATGATCTTTTTGGCCTTCCTGTGACATCGGGTGTTGTAGGTGTCCTGGAGGGCAGGTAGTTTGCCCCCCGGTGATGCGTTGTGCAGACCTCACTACCCTCTGGAGTGCCTTACGGTTGTGGGCGGAGCAGCTGCCGTACCAGATGGACCACACAACTACTGACCACAACTTCTAATCAAATCTACTGACTATTGATGGGAATTTAAAATTATTTCACTATTTGAATAATACAAAGTACAACTTTTTGAACTTCTTTCACTATTGCAAAAATAATACATAGTTACCATCTAGTTTAGATGTGGTATTGTGGAGTAACTAATGTTGTTGATCCAGACTCAGTTTTCTCCTATCACAGCCATTTTAACTATGTAACTGGTTTAAAATCATCATTGGCCTCATGGTGAAATCCCTGAGTGGTTTCCTTCCTCTCTGGCAGCTGAGTTAGAAAGGACGCCTGTGTAACCGATGTGAAACGGCTAGCTAGTTAGCGGTGGTGTGCCGTCACTCGCTCTGAGACCTTGAAGTAGGGGTTTCCCTTGCTCTGTAAGGGCCGCGGCTTTTGTGGCGCGATGGGTAACGATGCTTCGTGGGTGTCTGTTGTTGATGTGTGCAGAGGGTCCCTGGTTCGAGCTCGGTTCGGGCGCGAGGACGGAAGTTATACTGTTACACCTGTATCTTTGTAGTGACTGGGTGTACACCATCCGAAGTGTAATCAATAACTTCACCATTGTCACACCCTGACCTTAGTTTGCTTTGTATGTTTCTATGTTTTGTTTGGTCAGGGTGTGATCTGAGTGGGCATTCTATGTTACATGTCTAGTTTGTCTATTTCTATGTTTGGCCTGATATGGTTCTCAATCAGAGGCAGGTGTTAGTCATTGTCTCTGATTGGGAACCATATTTAGGTAGCCTGTTTGGTGTTGGGTTTTGTGGGTGATTGTTCCTGTCTCTGTGTTTGCACAAGATAGGGCTGTTTTGGTTTTTCCACATTTCTTGGTTTTGTTAGTCTATTCATGTATAGTTTCTTGATTTAAAGAACCATGAATAATAACCACGCTGCGTTTTGGTCCGCCTCTCCTTCAACTCAAGAAAACCGTTACAACCATGCTCAAAGGGATATTCAATGTCTGCTTTTTTGTTTGTTTTTTTGACCTATCTACCAATAGGTGCTCTTCTTTGTGAGGCATTGGAAAACCTCCCTGGTCTTTGTTGTTGAATCTGTGCTTGAAATTCACTGCTCGACTGAGGGACCTTAATTTATCTATATGTGTTGAATACAGAAGTCATTCAAAAATCATGTTAATCACCATTATTGCGCACAGAGTCCTCTGGAGAGCAGCCTATGTGAGCTGAAGGAGGACATAGATGCTTTTCTCCATGATTGCCGCCACAAGAAATTCAACACATCTAGCGAAAATGTATTGATGAGGTCAGTTCCTATCTGATTATTTTTAGTTTTTTTGTGACATCTTCAATCAGTTGAATGGACTTCTACAAGGGAGGGATAAAACAGTCATTTCCCTACACTGCTCAACTATATTCAGTCATCATCAGTACAGACCACTCCTGTGAGTTTTTAGATAAACTGAAAGCTAACTTTGCAACGAGATGAGTGTAAACCCTAATCCCCTACACCTTCTCTCACATCTCCTGTCTACTTCAAAGCCTCTCCTAATTAGCATCAAGGGCAGCCGGTCTAACCTAATGGTGCTTAGATGGCCTGCTGGAGACATGGGCATGGCAGGGTTCTGATGGAGACTGTGGATGACTACAGCTCAGTCAAGGAACTGCGTCAAACTCTCTTATTTCCTCAAGCAAACGGCGTAAATGAACTGAAAATTATATGGTTATAGTGTTTAGGTGTGTGTGTGATAGGATTGAGTATTTAGAATGTGAATGATATATGACCCTCACCAATTAACAGGCATTATCCTCACTAATTAAAAGGCATTACCCTCACTAATTAACAGGTATTACCCTCACTTGTCTGAGGAAAAGTAGGAATATGTTGTTTGGTATCTGTGTGACCGCACAGTTTTCACACAGATGTTGGAATATGTTATGAGAGTATACACAATACCAGGGTTGTAGTACTGTTATGAGAGTATACACAATACCAGAGTTGTAGTACTGTTATGAGAGTATACACAATACCAGAGTTGTAGTACTGTTATGAGAGTATACAAAATACAAGTGTTGTAGTACTGTTATGAGAGTATACACAATACCAGTGTATACACAATACCAGTGTTGTAGTACTGGATTGTGGTCTCAAGACCACGTATTGAGTGACTCGGTCTTGACTCGGTCTCGGACAATGAGGTCTTGTAATTTCTTCCCGAGACCAGCTGAGTAGAAAACGTGTTCAGTCAACACATAAAACAGTGTCGCCAGGCCTGATACACATTTCTTTTATGGCACATTTATAAAGTATGCTTCCTACTTTACTCATAACATTATTCTCTAGGGCTGTCCCCTACTAAAACAAATATTGGTAGACCAAGCATTTCGCTACACCCGCAATAACATCCTGCTAAATATGTGTACGTGACCAATAAAATTAGATTTGGTGCGCCTGGTACCAACTACCAAACTCCGTTCAAAGGCACTTCAATATCTTGTCCTGCCCATTCACCCTCTGAATGGCACACATACCCAATCCATGTCTCAATTGTCTGAAGGCTTAAAAATCCTTCTTCAACCCGTCTCCTCCTCTTCATCAGCACGGATTGAAGTGGATTTAACAAGTGACATCAATAAGGGATAATAACTTTCACCTGGATTCACCTGGTCAGTCTATGTCATGGAAAGAGCAGGTGTTCATAATGTTTTACATACTCAGTGTACATGATTCATTTAAATGTCCAATTTATTTTATTTTACCAGGCAAGTCAGTTAAGAACAAATTCTTATTTTGGCCTGTTCAGGGGCAGAATGACAGATTTGTACCTTGTCAGCTCGGGGGTTTGAACTTGCAACTAGTTCAACGCTCTAACCACTAGGCTACCCTGCCGCCTCTACACTCTAACCACTAGGCTACCCTGCCGCCTCTACATTCTAACCACTAGGCTACCCTGCCGCCTCTACACTCTAACCACTAAGCTACCCTGCCGCCTCTACACTCTAACCACTAGGCTACCCTGCCGCCTCTACACTCTAACCACTAGGCTACCCTGTCGCCCCTACACTCTAACCACTAGGCTACCCTGCCGCCTCTACACTCTAACCACTAGGCTACCCTGCCGCCTCTACACTCTAACCACTAGGCTACCCTGCCGCCTCTACACTCTAACCACTAGGCTACCCTGCCGCCTCTACACTCTAACCACTAGGCTACCCTGCCGCCTCTACACTCTAACCACTAGGCTACCCTGCCGCCTCTACACTCTAACCACTAGGCTATCCTGCCGCCTCTACACTCTAACCACTAGGCTACCCTGCCGCCCCAAAACATTGATATTCCAATCGCAGACTGCCCCTTTTGCATGTTCCTAATAAAACTCGTCTTCACCTACTTCTGCTTTCAGATCTATTTCTCAACTTACTGTATCAGCGCACTAATAGCAAATGCTGTACAGCTAGCTGTACCAATAAATAAGCACCTATCCATCTGTGGTAATAGCTTCAGGCGACCACTAGATGGCGGTGTAGGACCACTACATTGTGCAATATCCGTACAGTATCTGTACAGTATCCGTCAACCCAGTCCTAGTCCTGCAGCCACAGAGGAGCTTTTGAAGTGAACTCTACACTCTACATTGTCTGAATATCAGCAGAGAGAGGGAGAAAGAGGGAAGAGTGTCATTCAGTCATTCATAATTACACGACCTCATACATCTCTCGTTCTTCAGTGCATTTCTATCTTCCTCATCCCCCTTCTTTCTACTCCCACTCATCCTCTCTCTAAATCTCTCTTTCCCTTCCTCTTGTGACAAAACAAGCAAGTATAGTGTAGAGAACCAATTGTACCATCTAAACCGCTGTGAAATATATTTTTCAGAACCAAACATATTGTATATTCAGCTGTTTGAAAAGGGTGTACTAAAACTATGTTAAAGACAACAAACATTAGCATTTACTTATCTAATACTTCCTTTGGGAACAGAACACCTGTAGTGTGTCCGAAATGGCGCCCTATTTCCGATGTAGTGCACTACTTTTGATCAGGACCCATAATGCTCTGGTTGAAAAGTAGAGCACTATTTTTGATCAGGACCCATAATGCTCTGGTTGAAAATGTAGAGCACTATATTAGGATTAGGACTATATTAGGATTAGGGTGTCGTTTGGGACAGTACCCTCCGTTTGGGACAGTACCCTGTTGTAGAGAGATGGAAAGGGGTTAAGAGGGAGTAAGACAGAAACAATATATCTTCAGGAAAGAGTTGCTTGTACACTATTTGTCCTGTTTTACCGCATACAAAGTGGGTAATCTGTACGTGTGTGAAATGGAAATGTGTTTTTTTGCATATCTCAACTCCCTCTGAGAGTGGGGTCACAGCCAGGGACCAGGCATTATTGACGGTGACCCTGGAGCAATTAGGGTTAAGTGCCTTGCTCAAGAGCACATTGGCATATTTTTCCTATTGTCGGCTCGGGGATTCAAACTAGCAACCTTTCTGTTACTGGCCCAAATCTCTAACTGCTAGGCTACCTGTCACCCTACCTGCTATCCTTCCATCTGTCCAACACTTGTTCTCATACATTTTGACCTAATGCTGCTCAATCATGATATCATTTGAATATGTTCTGCCTGTGGATATGGAACCCTGAGCTGTTCACCGGATGTGCTGCCTTGTCCCGGAACTGCTGTTTTCAACTCTCTCTCTCTCTACCACACCTGCTGTCCAGACCTCTGAATGGTTGGCTATGAAAAGCCAACTGACATTTACTCCTGAGGTGCAGACGTGTTTTACCCTCTACAAGCACTGTGATTATTATTTGACCCTACTGGTCATCTATGAACGTTAGAACATCTTGGCCATGTTCTGTTATAATCTCCACCCGGCACAGCCAGAAGAGGACTGGTCACCCCTCAGTGCCTTGTTCCTCTCTAGGTTTCTTCCTTGGTCCATGCCTTTCTAGGGAGTTTTCCCTAGCCACCGTGCTTCTACATCTGCATTGCTTTCTGTTTGTGGTTTTAGGCTGGGTTTCTGTAGAAGGACTTTGTGACATCTGCTGCAGGGCTTTATTAATAAAATCAATTTTTATTAGTCACATGTGCCGAATACAACCGGTGTAGGCCTTACAGTGAAATGCTTACTTACAAGCCCCATACCCAACAATGCAGTTAAAAAATATATAAATAAGAAATAAAAGTAACAAGTAGTTGAAGAGCAGCAGTAAAATAACAATAGCGAGACTATATACAGGGGGTACCAGTACAGAGTCAATGTGGAGGCTATATACAGGGGGTACCGGTACAGAGTCCATGTGGAGGCTATATACAGGGGGAACCGGTACAGAGTCAATGTGGAGGCTATATACAGGGGGTACCGGTACAGAGTCCATGTGGAGACTATATACAGGGGGTACCGGTACAGAGTCAATGTGGAGGCTATATACAGGGGGTACCGGTACAGAGTCAATGTGGAGGCTATATACAGGGGGTACCGGTACAGAGTCAATGTGGAGGCTATATACAGGGGGTACCGGTACAGAGTCAATGTGGAGGCTATATACAGGGGGTACCGGTACAGAGTCAATGTGGAGGCTATATACAGGGGGTACCGGTACAGAGTCAATGTGGAGGCTATATACAGGGGGTACCAGCACAGAGTCAATGTGGAGGATATATACAGGTGGTACCAGTACAGAGTCAATGTGGAGGCTATATACAGGGGGTACCGGTACAGAGTCAATGTGGAGGCTATATACAGGGGGTACCGGTACAGAGTCAATGTGGAGGCTATATACAGGGGGTACCAGCACAGAGTCAATAGCGAGGCTATATACAGGGGGTACCGGTACAGAGTCAATGTGGAGGCTATATACAGGGGGTACCGGTACAGAGTCAATGTGGAGGCTATATACAGGGGGTACCGGTACAGAGTCAATGTGGAGGCTATATACAGGGGGTACCAGCACAGAGTCAATGTGGAGGATATATACAGGTGGTACCAGTACAGAGTCAATGTGGAGGCTATATACAGGGGGTACCGGTACAGAGTCAATGTGGAGGCTATATACAGGGGGTACCGGTACAGAGTCAATGTGGAGGCTATATACAGGGGGTACCAGCACAGAGTCAATGTGGAGGCTATATACAGGGGGTACCAGCACAGAGTCAATGTGGAGGATATATACAGGGGGTACCGGTACAGATCCATGTGCGGGGGCACCGGTTAGTCGAGCTCAAAATGCATTTGATATATTGATATTTTGGGAGATACTGATTCACTCCGTTTTAGATGGGATTTAGAAACACTTCAAATAAGGGCTGTGTTTCATGTAGACTTATCCTGGCATGATGCTTCGATAACTCTCTCGGACAAGGTGAATTTTATCAATATATTGGCCTGTATTTACCCCCTTATCTCAAATTAAATGCTAATTAGCTGCTAATGAGGCTATCATATAGAACTACAAATGCCTTATCTCTGGTTTAACTATCTAATGTTAGCTACATTTAGTAATGAATAAATGGACTACATTTGATTAAATTGACAACTTTGTGAACTATCTTGGGAAGTTCTAAATTTACACAATACATGTCATCTAGCTAGCTCGCTCATGGTCTAGCTAGACAGCAACATTAGCCTGGCTAGACGGCAACATTAGCCTGGCTAGACGGCAACATTAGCCTGGCTAGACGGCAACATTAGCCTGGCTAGACGGCAACATTAGCCTGGCTAGACGGCAACATTAGCCTGGCTAGATGCCAACATTAGCCTGGCTAGACGGCAACATTAGCCTGGCTAGACGGCAACATTAGCCTGGCTAGACGGCAACATTAGCCTGGCTAGATGGCAACATTAGCCTGGCTAGATGCCAACATTAGCCTGGCTAGACGGCAACATTAGCCTGGCTAGACGGAAACATTAGCCTGGCTAGACGGCAACATTAGCCTGGCTAGACGGCAACATTAGCCTGGCTAGACGGCAACATTAGCCTGGCTAGACGGCAACATTAGCCTGGCTAGACGGCAACATTAGCCTGGCTAGACGGCAACATTAGCCGTCTATCTAGCCATTTAAACGCATGAGAAATTCATAAAAACTAGTTTAGCTTTCTTTGGCTTTTATAAACCAACAGTCTAGCTTACTAGTTAACTAGCGAGCTAACTTAGATGATGAAGCTAGGCGTTCTTGATAATGTTTGTGTCTGTTGGGTGGTAAAGCCTACTTCCAAGTGCTACTTGACTTGTAGCTAGCTGTTTCAGAGATTGACTGCTTAGCATCCTCTCTGGAGTCAAAAGCGTGGTTACTCTACAGGCAGGAAGACATTGATCTGTATGCTGTTACAATCTAGCCAGCAGATCATAAGTATAGCCAGTAGGCAATATGGATGGGGGACAAAATCTAGCCAGCAGATCATAAGTATAGCCAGTAGGCAATATGGATGGGGGGACAAAATCTAGCCAGATATATATCGCAATATTTTCTGTGGACGATATTATATCGATACTCTGACACCCAAGTATCGATTTGTAAAATAATTAATAAAGTATGTATATTTGTTTTGCTAGATGGCGTTAGCTACCGCTAGTCGGCTGTAACAGCACCAAAACGCAAGTACTTTTCAACCTATAGCTTCGTTCTCCATCTACTTTAAAAAAAAAATGGTGAGCCAACATGTTTTCATCACTTTTATTTCCATGATCAAAACACATTTTCTGATGCTCTCTCGTCTCTCTGCAGGAGACATATAGGGAGCGATATGTTTACGAAAATATTAAATAGCAGCAATAACATCGCAATATCGAATCGCAATTTCAGATCGTGAATGAGCAGCACGAGCAGCAATTGAACTGATGAGAAACTCTTGAGAAAATGGAAGGAGATATTTTCTGGAATTGTATTTCGTGGCATCAACAACAACAACCTTCCTTTATCACCATGAGAGACATTCCTAATCAAACCATCAGATATTCCTGTTTCTAATGAAGAGAACTACAGACTTTGAACAGCAGACCTGTGAATTTCCTACAATCCTCTGTGCTGTTTGATCATTACCTTAATCAATCAAATCAAACTTTATTTACAGAATGTTTTCAACATTAAAATCGATCATAGATCTATATCAGTTCCTGCGTGGTTAGGTTCTGCCTGAGACCGAAACTTCCCCTGTGTGAGTCCGTATATGTGCAGTTAGGTGCTCCTTGCGAATGAATCCTTTACCACAGTAATCACAGCTAAATGGTTTCTCTCCTGTGTGAGTCAGGATATGTCTCCTTAGGTCCCCTTTCTGATTGAAGCTTTTACAGCAAAAATTACAGCTGAATGGTTTCTCTCCTGTGTGAGTCAGTATGTGTCTCCTTAGGTCCCCCTTCTGAATAAAGCTCTTCCCACAGTCACCACAGCTAAAAGGTTTCTCTCCTGTGTGAATCCTCATGTGCATGGACAGATTTCCTTTTTGTTTGAAGGTCTTACCACAAAAGGGGCAGGTGCAGAGTTCCCCCATTGGTGGGATCAGATCCAATTGTGGGTTGGGATCCAATTGTGGGCTGCTGTCAAGTCCTACTGGGTTGCTGCATATGGCTGAACTGTGGCTGTAGGCATTCTTCTGATTATCTGGAGGGCCACAAGGAATGTTGAAACCCTTAAGGTGGGTCACAGTGCCAAAAGGTTCAGGATCTACTGGTTTAGAGTCACTCTCTCTGTTCTCCACAGTCTGGGTTTGGGGAAGAGTCAAGGACTGAAGTGGGTCTTCCTGATCGCATTCACTTTTCACACAGGAAGGAGTGAAATTGAACTCTATGATATCAGGCTCCACCCCTTGAAGCTGCTCTTCCTCCTGACTGGTCCCGACTTCCTCCTGTTCCTCTTTAATCTGTGTGGGCTCTGGGTCCTTCTGCCCCAGACTGGGGCTCCACTCCTGCTCACAGTGCTGCTGCTCAGGGGGAACCTCCTCTTCAGAGTCAGCGAGAGAGAGCTGCAGGGAGTCTGGAGAGAAGGAGCAGACACTTGAATCATACATTTGAATGATATATTGCTAAGATCTAAACAGCCTTTAGACAGACTGTATCTCTTTAGATGTGCCTGAGTTCAGGTAGCTAGGGCCAGTTTCTAGACAGATATTGTATCTCAGTCTAGCAGTATAAAACTAACCCACTGTGTGAAGTATATACCATCGGTGCCTGTTTGGCAATGCTTTTCCCACATTGGGAGGTATATCAGTGATCAGTGCTGATAACAATGCTTAGTTTGCATTGTCAGTTGGTGCCAAGGAATTTATTCAATTCAATCATTAGATGCCACCCCCCCCCTCCCCCATCCAATTCAAAATCTAACACACACACAGACACACACACACACAGTACCAGTCAAAAGTTTGGACACACATACTCATTCAAAGTTTATTTTTATTTGTACAATTTTCTAGATTGTAGAGTGTTAGGAATTTTATGAATAATGACTAAACAATATCTACATTCTAAATAGAACTATAACTAATGAAACTTGTACTCTTGTTTTATTATATCTGATTAACAATACGAATTCAGAAGTGAGGGATTGTGGAGCATGAAACAGGGGGTAATTAAATAAAATAAATACCATTCCAGCCAGGTTGGAGAAGACTGGAAGTGTTTTTTTTTTTTTTTAAGTAAGCAGAAAGGGTCGTTAACCTATGGTTGAACCGATTCAACTTAGCTCTGGGATGTTTAGATTAGGCAGTGTGTCTTTTCTTAGGTTTCCCATTAGCTGGAACTGTCTGCTGAATGGTGATGGATGAAGAAAGGGGTGGGAATAAACTATTGAACTGTTGGGAGAAATAATATTTTATAACCTATGACGTCATATTTTGTAAATAAACTGTTGTTCGTGGTTAGATGGCAGCGCGCTCCGAGAATAAATACTATTATCTATTTTTGATAAGACTGGTCTCTGTCTATTTTATGCAAATAAGAATCTTACAAATTCTCATAAAATAGACTAAGTGAATTCAATTAATGAAAACATATTGGAATAATGAAATTACACTAACATAGAACACCTTCAAAACTAAGAAATAACACATGGAATAATGTAGCAACCAAAAAAAGTGTTAAACAAATCAAAATATATTTTAGATTTCAAAAAGTAGCCACCCTTTGCCTTGATGACAGCTTTGCACACTCTTGGCATTCTCTCAACCAGCTTCATGAGGTAGTCACTTGGAATGCATTTCAAATAACAGGTGTTCCTTGTTAAAAGTGTATTTGTGGAATTTATTTCCTTCTTAATGAATTTGAGCCAATCAGTGGTGTTCTGACAAGGTAGAGGTGGTTACAGAAGATGGCCCTATTTTGTAAAATACCAAGTCCAGGGCCTCCCGGCTGGCGCGCTGTACTGCAGCGCCAGCTGTGCCATCAGAGTCCCTGGGTTCGCGCCCAGGCTCTGTCGTAACCGGCCGCGACCGGGAGGTCCGTGGGGCGACGCACAATTGGCCTAGCGTCGCCCGGGTTAGGGAGGGCTTGGTCGGTAGGGGTGTCCTTGTCTCATCGCGCACCAGCGACTCCTGTGGCGGGCTGGGCGCAGTGTGCGCTAACCAAGGTGGCCAGGTGCACAGTGTTTCCTCCGGCGCATTGGTGCGGCTGGCTTCCGGGTTGGATGTGTGCTGTGTTAAGAAGCGGCTTGGTTGGGTTGTGTATCGGAGGACGCATGACTTTCAACCTTCGTCTCTCCCGAGCCCGTACGGGAGTTGTAGCGATGAGACAAGATAGTAGCTACTACAACAATTGGATACCACGAAATTGGGGAGAAAAAGGGGTAAAAATTAGGATATGAAGCCCATGTCGGGACTTGCCAGACAGTGACTCTAAAGTGAGTGACTAGCGAATCGAGTGTAGCCTAGCGAATCGCTGAGAGATATGTTAATTTGTCTCCCTAATTTGCATACTGGTATGCTTTTTGGAGTGTTTTTTCCATGTCCAGATGTAATTTTGTCATTAGTCACTGCGCTCTGTAGAGTTCCTATTTTCCTCATGTCAATTAACTCGTGACATTCCTGCATTACTTATATTCATTTAACCAACAAATACGATAGTCCGTTTAAAAAGCTTAAGGGTACACGACTGTGTACATATCTGGCTGTGTTGGCAAAATCACTACATATCCCAACGAGCCGGTGGATCTCAAAAGTGAACTTGGATCCGCGTTAAGTAGCAATTATATCCTTCGCCACCGTTGTCTTACGACAGATATCTCAAACCAGTCATGGCTATTCAATAAAACAAACCCAAATGTCTTATTGTATAACTAGCAAAGGAGTTTTGAAGATGAGTGTGCAGTATTTATGAAGTTTGGCAATGAGGACGAAAACTAGCATAGTTCAGCTAGTTTAGCCAGGGACACCTGGGGGAAAACAACCTTGGGGCAGGATATAGCTGGGCGCACATGCGCACTAGGCTAATTCAGGAGAGATTGTAGTTTTTATGCCCTGATATCAGGGGCTGGCGTCGAAATGTTCGCTAAAAAAAATAATTGACAAACAAATGAATCAGATGACTTATATTTAAGGTGAGGAAATAGATATAAAATCCCGAAATCAGCTGTAACTGTCAATAAATAATCAAACAAAGCTACATTTTTTTTTTTTAAACGGTGTTTGGATGAATCCTGAATATGAATGGTGAAGTCGCTTCCGGACACCTCCTCTATTAGCAATTACTTCAACTATCAATAAGGTAGAGCTACCTCAATCCCTCTCGTCGTTGTGTAGACTACATTTCTCTCTCATGTGGTTTCATATGATCTGTGTGTATCCGCCTCTATCTCTGCCCGGAAAGAATAGGCAAAATGGATTATGGTCATTGTAGTTAATTACCACGTTTCTGCACTGAACAAGATCAGAGATGAAGAGGCAAATTAAGAGGATTTACTCCGTCCAAAAGTTGTCCACAAAAATAAGAACACGGTGTGAGGAATTTTTGTTTTGAGGTCAATGAGAGTGTCGAATTCGGTCAACAAATTGAATTGCTATTTTGATACGTGATTTTTATTTGATCTAAAATAAGTTCCGTCATGGTTCTGTTGTTACAAATGCAATGATATAGGTGGACGGCAACTACAGACTATTTGTCCTCTCATTGGCTAGAACGAGCCCACCTGATCTCGTCTCCTCCCGCCTGCCTTCCATCTTTGAGGCCATGTATTTCCATTGTTAGAGCATTCACCCGACTGTCTTGTCAATATAATAGATCATCTTCGACAAGGTTCAACATTTGCGTCCTGAAAACTACAACTCCCAATCAGCTAAGCGTCCCACATAGGTCGTGACTTAATTTCTCTCCTGAATGATTTGATTTCTCCCTAGAGAAATGGCACGTTGAGCTCGCACAAAAAAAAACGGAACTAAATGGAATTCAAGTAATTGAACCGATGTCAGTCAATTAGTTGTTTAATAACAGGGGAAAACCTTTTTTTTTGGTTAATAGCTCACCACTACTTTAATTTATTTTTCAAGAAAATGTTTGTTTTAATAAAATAACAATTTGGAGAACAAAAATCATTGTGGCATTTAATATCTTGCAGTAAACTGTAAATAAATTGAATCTCAAGAGAAGATATTTAATGTTTAAAAGGTGTCATGTTCTCCACTTAGAAGATTGTCTGGATCATATAGGCCTAGACCATATCCAAAACAACTAAACAATACACTGAATTACTAAATGTTCAGACATTTAGATTGTAATGTAACGTCTTTCTCAGAGAAGATGGAAACTCGAGTCACAAATGTAAAGGGGCTGCAGCACTCCTACTTCGCCCGGCTATGCCAGAGGCAACCAAAATAAAGCTCATTCAGCGAAAATGTTTAACCAGGAAGGCATGGCTGGTTCCTTTTTCTATTTGGCTGGCTAATCAACATACACGGAGTATAATTGTGTTTTCACAGAATCCTAGTAATTACTACACGTGCTTAATTATGTCTCTTTTTTTTGTTGAGCCCACAACTTTACGCTGTGCCCTTAGAATAGGGCATCTGGCTCACGCCCAGTGTTGTGCCGAAAAGCCCCCCCCGAATTCTTCATTGCTGCGACTTGCTCGCTAGGATTCTGTCAGGGGGAGCTTTCGGCACAACACCGGGAGGCAGCCCAGCTCCAAATCTAATGCAATCAACTTTCAGCCGATGCAAACACAGGCGTCCGGGCGGGATTCATCGAACCCCCTCAATGTTTATCGCTCATTAGGGGACGAAGCAAGCTATCGGTAGATCCACATACGAACCTATTCTACATAGTTTTATGTCCGGTGTGATCCGCAGCAGGCTCCGTAGACGATTATTCTCCTCCTGGTACTCCACTACCATTTTCTCTACTTCCCCAAAAATCTCCACAGCAGCCGCAGTTAAACGATCATTTAAAAACACACTCAACAACTGTAGTTTATACATTTTCAGTCGAATGAGAGTTGGGTAGCCTATTCAGATCTGTCAGTGGGTATTTCTTTACTCCAATTCTACTTCCGTGTTTTAGTCAAGGAATCTTCGAAAATCCGTTGTTCTATTGGCTGGCGAACCCAGAAACACACAACAGCGCCGCCAGCTGGATGGGAGTTGAATACTGTGCAAAGCAGCCTACATAATCAATGATTCATCAGGAGTCGACTGTTAATCATTACTCTACACAGCATTACATCAATAATCATGAATGAGCAGAATTATGTCAAAATTGACAATCTCAACACCATCACATCACCTCCACCCTGGCATCTCTGTACTGGCTCCCCGTCTCAACACCATCACATCACCTCCACCCTGGCATCTCTGTACTGGCTCCCCGTCTCAACACCATCACATCACCTCCACCCTGGCATCTCTGTACTGGCTCCCCATCTCAACACCATCACATCACCTCCACCCTGGCATCTCTGTACTGGCTCCCCGTCTCAACACCATCACATCACCTCCACCCTGGCATCTCTGTACTGGCTCCCCGTCTCAACACCATCACATCACCTCCACCCTGGCATCTCTGTACTGGCTCCCCGTCTCAACACCATCACATCACCTCCACCCTGGCATCTCTGTACTGGCTTCCCGTCTCATTCCAGATTCAATTCAAAACCCTCCTGCTGACTTTCCAGTGTATTCATGGTAATATCCCTCCTTTTCCATGTCCCTTGTAGCGTCATCTGTGTTCTTTATATCAGTTGCCCTGTGTAATTGTGTCCATTAATATATATTTTTTTTATTTTTATTTTATACACTTTGAGATTATTCTTTTATAACTAAAATCGCTTTACAAATGTAATCAATTATTATTATTTATTATTATTACAGCAGACCTGTGAATTTCCTACAATACTCTGTACGGTTTGATCATTACCTCGTCATTCAAATCAAATCAAACTTTATTTACAACATTAAGTCCATGGTACAGTATATGTATTTATCTGAGACCCACAGTATGAATGGTCTGGGGTTGCTTTCCTTTCCTACGAGTGTTGTCCACATCCTGCCTTTTTATTCCCATCTTCTGACTGAAGATTTTCTTTCTTCTGTCTGTTTTTCCCTCTTTGTGGATATTGTCCATATGCTTCAGTAGATGAGTCTTCCGAGTGAATCTTTTACCACAGACTGAGCAGCCATGTTGTTTTTCTCCTGTGTGAGTCTGTCTATGTTCAGTTAGGTGCTCCTTGCGATTGAAGCTTTTCCCACAGTCACCACAGCTAAAAGGTTTCTCTCCTCTGTGAATGCGTATATGCCTGGTAAGGTGCTCCTTACGATTGAAGCTTTTCCAACAGTCACCACAGCAAAATGGTTTCTCTCCTGTGTGAATACTCATGTGCCTGGACAGATGTCCTTTTTGTTTGAAGGTCTTCCCACAAAAGGGGCAGGTGCAGGGTTTACCACCGTGACAGAGTTGGACATGGGCCTTCAGTTTACAGGTGGAGGTATAGAGTTTTTTGCAGAAGAGGCATTCACTGGGTCTCTTCCTGGTGTGAGTCACATGCCTCTGCAGGTCAGCTTTCAGTGCAAATGTTTCACCACAGTCACGGCAGTGGTGAGTTCTTCTAGATGTGCTGGGTTTGAAACACTGTTTCTCCATTGGTGGGTTGAGACTCAGTGGGTTGGGATCCAATAGTGGGCTGCTGTCACGTCCTACTGGGTCGCTGCTTATGGCAGAGCTGAGGATGAAAGCATTGTTCTGATTATCTGGAGGGTCACACAGATTGTTGAGATCCTTTAGGCGGGTCACAGTGGCGTAAGGTTTGCGATCCACTGGTTTAAAGTCTCTCTCTCTGTTCTCCACAGTCTGGGTTTGGGGAAGAGTCAGGGACTGAAGTGGGTCCTCCTGATCACATTCACCTTTCACACAGGAAGGAGTAAATATAAAGTCTTTGGTATCAAAGAACCCTTGAAGCTGCTCTTCCTCCTGACTGGTGCTGAGTTCCTCCTGTTCTTCTTTAATCAGTGTGGTCTCTGGGTCCTCCTGCCCCAGACTGGGGCTCCACTCCTGCTCACAGTGCTGCTGCTCAGGGGGAACCTGCTCTTCAGAGACAGAGAGAGAGAGCTGCAGGGAGTCTGGAGGGAAGGAGAGGAGGGTCAGAGGTCATCGATAAAGCCTTTAGACATCATTGTTGGGGTCATTTCAAAAGGTGAACTGAAATTAAAATTCTATGATTGTAAGACTATAATCTATTTTCAATTACTTCCTTATAATGTGAAGAGAAGAAGCTATTTAGTAAAAAAATAAGAAGTTTGAATTGGTTCAATAATGTGTGTTATTGTGGGTTTATAACCTGCTGTGTCCAGTCTGTTTGTGACTTGAATACCCAGTTATATAATGGTAAAATGATTGTGGCATGGCTCTGCATTACAGTGGATAATATCCCATTGTGTTGGAGCTAGAGCACCTGCCTGTACAGCCAAGGGTGAACAATAAACTAGATGCTCAAGATGTTGTCACTGCCATGTAAATGTGTTTCCACTTTGGATATTGGTTTCATATTTGGATTTCCCTTGTCAATCTCTCTTTGACGGGAGATCCTAGGATGATGAAAGTGCTATGTCTAGAAACAGAAGATGGTAGAGAGCATGCTACACCCTTTGCTTTTGAGTTAAGTTCTGTTTTCATAGTGACTTTACATTGGTTTCAAATGGGGGAATGTATGCGCTCTAGGCTAAGGGACCGTCTTAAAAGTGCCATCTGCAGAACCTGGTGTTTACAGATTTTTTTTTTTGTCTTAATCATAGGAGGTTGGTGGCACCTTAATTGGGGAAGACGGGCTCGTGGTAATGACTGCAGCAGAATAGGTGGAATGGTATCACATACATCAACTACATGGTTTCCATGTGTTTAATGACATTCCATTCGCTCAGTTCCGGCCATTATCATGAGCTGTCCTCCCCTTAGCAGCCTCCTGTGTTCTCAATTGAATGATCTTAAAATCTTAAACCAATTTTATGTTGTTTTTCCCACAACAATTACATTATGACATTTGATCTTGTTTATTTTTTATGGATTTGTGTAAAAAATATGAGGTAAAAAAATATGAATACACCCATCTTCTAACTTGGATACAATCTACTGCAGCCACTTGCATTACGTAGAGAGATAAAAATCACTTGGAGCAAGGTCACTGATGTACCTAATCCATGAAACATCCATTAGAATTCCTAATTTAAGGGCCTCCCGAGTGGCGCATTGGTCTAAGGCACTGCATCGCAGTGATTCTGGATTCGTGTCCAGGCTCTGTTGCAGCCGGCCGCGACCCGGAGGCCCATGGGGTGGTGCACAATTGGCCCAGCGTCGTCCAGGTTAGGGAGGGTTTGGCCGGTAGGGATATCCTTGTCTCTAGTGACTCCTGTGGCGGGCCGGACGCAGTGCACTCTGACCAGGTCGCCAGGTGTACGGTGTTTCACAACGACACATTGGTGCAGCTGGCTTCCTGGTTGGATGGGCGTTGTGTCAAGAAGCAGTGTGGCTTGGTTGGGTTGTGTTTCGGAGGAAGCGTGGCTCTCGACCCTCGCCTCTCCCGAGTCCGTACGGGAGTTGCAGCGATGAGACAAGACTGTAACTACCAATTGGATACCACAAAATTGGGGAGAAAAAAGGGGTAAAAAAAATAAATCCTAATTTAAAGTTAGCTGATTTTAAATGAATATTTCGGGGAAAAAATGTAATAGCTTAATATCCACATGTGCAAAAATATCTACTGACAAGTACTGTTCTCTACTTTGGCAAAATTCCTTGTTTGAATTCCTTCTAACATGAATTTAAGATCATCTGATTCTAGACACATTCCGTTGGACTCTGAGAGCCATTGACGAGAGAACTCAGGATAAAAAGGGGTTGCTAGTTTGGCCCAACCTAGCCTACAAGCAAGCTAGCTAATAGCTCAAAATATAACTTTACAGTAAAATCACAGGTGAAAGGGGAAATATAATAATCTTTGGTAAAGCCACAACAGAATTATAGCTACATTCAAATATTTTGATATTGTGAAACTATTGTGCTTATTGTTGTAAATGGAATTACTGTGAATAAAAAAAAATAACAATCACTTCCTGGTTTTAGTGACGCAAACAATGTTTTTATCCATGCACGGAAAAAGGAAATAATGACGTATGTGTTTGAATAGTGATCACTGAATCCCTAAAAACAGTGTATTATTAATAGTGATGGGAAACCGAGGCTTTCTAAATGCTTCGGGAATTTCACCAAATTGTTCTGGAAAAACAATGAATTGCTCAGAGCTTCATTACCTGTTCACAACAGTGGAGGCAGGCTCATTGTAATGGCTGGAATATAATCTATTTAACGGAGTCAAACATGTGGTTTCCATATGTTTGCTTTGTTCAATACCGTTCCATACATTCCATTACAGCCATTACAGTGAGCCAGTCCTCCTACAACTCCTCCTATCAGCCTCTGCTGGTTCACAATGCACATTAATAACATCTGCTTGTCAGCAATGAATAACAGCGTCTAATTATGAGATGTTTTTTTTTTTTCTCAAAATGTTTCCTTCAAAACTCCATAGCTCAGTGGTAAGTCGTTGGCTTTAGTAGCTCATGAATCAGTTGGAAAAGCAGGTTCAATGTTTACATTATGCTTCCCTTTCATGTCTTCGAAAAGCATCCTACGTAATGCCATGGATTCAGTTAAGACAGAAGAAGCTTATACTATACTAAATAAAATACTTGAAAAACAGTACATAGTGTGATTTCGCATAGATTATTTAGAAATGTGTTTTAATATAGGGATTTGACCGCATACCCTAAAATCCCCGACTATTCTATTGTACACAACTGTACCTACTATGATACCAGTCAGGTGAAACGTTTTATAACAACACCCTAACTATACTTGCAAGTACGGTGTCCAGTAGAGGTATTTAAAAGCAGCTTGGAATCGAAAAAAGCGCACCGTTTGAAAATGCACGTGATCAAACGAATCGGTACACTGCTTTGCGGTTTTGACGCATGCCTCGATGCTCCGGTATCAAACGTATAGCACACATTATGAATTGAGGAGAACTGAACGCACCACCAGTTCGACATAGTTGTAACTCTGGTGTAATGAGCTCCGGTGTGATCCCCAGCAGTCTCCGTAGCCGATCATTCTCCTCCTGGTACTCCACTACCGTTTTCTCAACTGCCCCAAAAATATCCACAGCAGCCGCCGTTAAACGCTCATTTAAAAACACACGAAACAACTGTAGTTTAAACATTTTCAGTCGAATGACATTTGGGTAGTCTATTCAGTCAGTAAGCCTTTACTCCACACAAGCTAGAATGCAAAATCAAAACAAAGACTTCTATGACACAAGCAAGAATAATGAAGTACTTCCGGGTCACGGATTTGTTATATATTTCAGAATAAGTGTCCCATCCTGTATACTTTGTAAATAATTAGGGCAAAAATTATGTAAAATGTGTACAGTTATCCATATATTGTATGCTGCTTATCATACAAAGAATAATTACAAGTATTTCTACAAGATATTACTTGATTTATGTGTTCATGTTTTTGTTATAATGTGGTGAATCGGTTGTGGTTGTGTTTCAATACAGACATTTAAACCTTCGCCTACACAGAAGGTAAATAAAATAAAAACTCCTGTGGTGTATACTTAAAGGAAAACTCCACCCTAAAACTATATTTGGGTATTTTTTTCATTAGTCCATTGCCATTGTCCAAAAATGTTTAGCTCAGCAATCAAGTTCTCAAGATACTTTCAAAATACAGAAATCATCCCTGTATGACGCATTTTGCATCATATGATGCTGCATTTCGCAACATAATTGTACATTTTCAGTTATAAAACTGACGTTATAAAACTGAAAAAAATTGATGATGGGTGTACTGTGTATTGAATGGGTGTACATGGGTGTATTTAAATTGGCTAGTAGGTAGCTACTTCCCACGCCATTGTCGAACAGCAGAGCTTGTCAAACGGGAGCGAAGGGCACTGTGTCCCGCTGATGTGGCCATGTTGTTGCCGTTCATACCCTCCCCATTGAGGAGTAGACTGTATGTATGTATCAAGGTACAGTGCAATACATTCAGAAAGTATTCAGACCCCTTCCCCTTTTTCCACATTTTGTTACGTTACAGCCTTATTCGAAAATTGATTAAAAAAAAAAAGTTTCTTCAATCTGCACACAATACCCCACAATGACGAAGCAAAAACAGATTTGTAAAAAACTTTTTTACAAATGTATTAAAAAACAAATACCTTATTCACATAAGTATTCAGACCCTTTGCTATGAAACTCGAAATTGAGCTCAGGAGCATTCTGTTTCCATTGATCATCCTTGAGGTGTTTCTACAACTTGATTGGAGTCCACAGGTGGACGTTCAATTGATTGGACATGATTTGGAAAGGCACACACCTGTCTATAAGGTCTCACACTTGACAGTGCATGTCAGAGCAAAAACCAAGCCATGAGGTCGAAGGAATTGTTCTTAGAGCTCTAGGACAGGATTGTGTTGAGGCACAGATCTGGGGAAGGGTACCAAAACATTTCTGCAGCATTGAAGGACCCTAGGAACATAGTGGCCTCCATCATTCTTAAACTGAAGAAGTTTGGAACCACCAAGACTCTTCCTAGAGCTGGCCAAACTGAGAAATCGGGGGAGAAGGGCCTTGGTCAGGGAGGTGACCAAGAACCCGACGGTCACTCTGACAGAGTTCCTCTGTGGAGATGATAGAACCTTCCAGAAGGACAACCATGTCTGCAGCACTCAACCAATCAGGTCTGTAAGGTAGAGTGGCCAGATGGAAGCCACTCCTCAGTAAAAGGTACATGACAGACCACTTGGTTTGCCAAAAGTCACCTATAGGACTCTCAGAACATGAGAAACAAGATTCTCTAGTCTGAGGAAACCAACATTGAACTCTCTGGCCTGAATGCCAAGCGTCACATCTGGAGGAACCTGGCACCATCCCTACGCTGAAGCATGGTGGTGGCAGCATCATGCTGTTGGGATGTTTTTCAGTGGCAGGGACAGACTTGGGCATGGGTTCACTTTCCAACAGGACAATGACCGTAAGCACACCGTAAAGACAACACAGGAGTGGCTTCGGGACAAGTCTCTGAATGTCCTTGAGTGGCCCAGCCAGAGCCCGGACTTGAACCCGATCGAACATCTCTGGAGAGACCTGAAAATAGCTGTGCAGCGACTCTCCCCATCTAATCTGACAGAGCTTGAGAGGATCTGCAGAGAAGAATGGGAGAAAATCGCCAAATATAGGTGTGCCAAACTTGTAGCGTCGTACCCTAGAAGACTCAATGCTGTAATCACTGCCAAAGGTGCTACAACAAAGTACTGAGTAAAGGATCTGAATACTTATGTAAATGAGATATTTCAGTTTATTTTATAAATGTGCAAAACATTCTAAAAAAACAGTTTTTGCTTTGTCATTATGGGATATTGTGTGTAGATATTATTATAATTTTTTTGCAATTTAATCCATTCTAGAATAAGGCTATAATGTAAATAAAATAAAAAATGTGAATGTAAAATGTGTAAAAAGTCAAGGTCTGAATACTTTCCATATATACATCTTTTAAAAATATGTTTCCCTGTATTTTCCCCTAACCCTACCACTCATCATCTAATTGGAGTAAACTAATGAACAACGGCATTTAGGCTTCTACTTCCAGCTTATACATACTATATACATTTTACGGACACAATCCATTTTACAGAAGTTATATTTTGTTTGTTTTTACTCCTATCCTTCCTCTAACCTTCACCTCTCCCATCTATTTCTGATTTTTATTTAAAATAGGCAAGTCAGTTAAGAACGAATTCTTATCTACAACGACGGCCTACCAAAAGGCCTCCTGCGGGGACGGGGGCTGGAATAAAAAATAAATACAATATAAATATAGGACAAAACACACATTACGACAGTAGAGACAACACTACATAAAGAGAGAATTAAGACAACATAGCATGCCAGCAACACATGACAACACAGCATGGTAGCAACACAACATAACAATATGGTAGCAACGCAACATGGTAGCAGCACAAAACATGTTAACAGCACATTATTGGGCCCAGACAACAGCACAAATGGCAAGAAGTTAGAGACGACACCACATGACACAAAGCAGTCATAACTAACATCCATCCAGTTTTATTTATATTTGCCATATATTTAACTAAGCAGCAAAACTCTGCAGAGCTGGGAAGGTTGTATCCCCCATATGTATAACATTCTATTGGTTGCAAGAATTTTGTATAATCATTTAAATTAAAACATTTTAAAAAGGGTTTTTCTTTATTTTTACTATTTTCTCTCAACCAGCTTCACATGGAATGCTTTTAATCAATTCTCAGGAGTCTACTGTATATCATTACTCCATAAAATCTGAAATCAATATCATGAATGAGCAAGATTTGGTCAAAAATCGATGGGAAATAGTTTGATGAGATATTATACAGAAAGTGTTTTAACGTTTTAATGTGTCAATCGCATCAGTCAGACCATTCTCTCATCACCTGAGAGACATTCGAAAACAAATAACCAGGAATTCCTGTTTCTAATAACGTGAAAACAGACTGAACAGCAGACCTGTGAGCTTCCTACGATGCTGTGTAATGTTTAAGCATTACATCATAATTCAAATCAAACTGTATTCATATAGAATGTTTTACAATAGTAAATCCATCATACCCCCATCTATTGATCTCGAACCAAACGCATAAATTATCCAGAGTAGCTTTCCTTTCCTACGAGTGCTGTCCACATCCTGCCTGTTATTCCTATCTTCTGACAGAACATTTTGATCCTAATTTTCTTTATTCTTTCACTTATTCATACTGTTTTCTTCCTTTGTGGATGTTTTTGACATGCGTCAGCAAGTTAGTCTTTTGACTGAAGCTTTTGCCACAGTCACTACAGCTAAATGGTTTCTCTCCTGTGTGAGTCAGTTTATGCTTTCTTAGGTTTCCCTTCAAATTGAAGCTTTTCCCACAGTCACCACAGCTAAATGGTTTCTCTCCTGTGTGAGTCCGTATATGATCTGTAAGGTGTCCCTTCTGATAGAAGCTTTTCCCACAGTCCCCACAGCTAAATGGTTTCTCTTGTGTGTGAGTCAGCATATGATTCCCTAGGTCTCCCTTCTGATAGAAGCTTTTCCCACAGTCACTACAGTTAAATGGTTTCTCTCCTGTGTGACTCAGTATGTGCAAGTTCAGGTGCCCCTTCTGATTGAAGCTTTTTCCACAGTCACCACAGCTAAATGGTTTTTCTCCTGTGTGAATACTCATGTGCCTGGACAGATCTCCTTTGTGTTTGATGGTCTTGCCACAAACAGGGCATGTGCAGGATATCTCAATGTGACAGAGTTGGATATGGGCCTTCAATTTACAGGTGGAATTGTATTGTTTATTGCAGAAGCGGCATTCACTGATTATATTCTTGGTAAGAGTCACGTGCCTCTGCAGGTCAGCTTTCAGAGGAAACATTTCACCACAGTCACGGCAGTGGTGAGTTTTTCTAGACGTGGTGCTGAGTTTGGAACCGTGTTCCCCCATTGACGTGTTGGGATCCAATGGTGGTTTAGGATGCAATGGTGGGCTGCTGTCGAGTCCTACTGGGTCTCTGCTTATGGCTGAGCTGTGGCTGAAGGCAATATTTTGAGTATCTGTAGGGTCACAGGGAATGTCGAGACCTTTTAAGTGGGTCACAGTAACAAAAGGTTTGAGATCCACTGGTTTAGAGTCTCTCCCTCTGTTCTCCACAGTCTTGGTTTGGGGAAGAGCCAAGGACTGAAGTGGGTCCTCCTGATCACATTCACTTTTCACACCTGAAGGAGTGAATATGAACTCCATGATATCAGGCTCCAGACCTTGAAGCTGCTCTTCCTCCTGACTGGTCCTGACTTCCTCCTCTTCCTCTTTAATCTGTGTGGGCCCTGGGTCCTTCTGCCCCAGACTGGGGCTCCACTCCTGCTCACAGTGCTGCTGCTCAGGGGGAAAGTCCTCTTCAGAGACAGAGAGCTGCAGGGAGTCTGGAGGGAAGGAGACGAGGAGCAGAGGTTACCTAGACATCAGACATCAGGGTTGGGGTCAATTTGGATTAAAGACAGTAAATTCAAGACTGGATAAACTGTATCTCCAATTCAATAACTGTAAAACTAGAATCTGGCTAAAAACTAGGTGTCTGGCTAGACTGTAAAAACTCCTTCCAGACTCATATTAAGCATCTCCAATCCAAAATTACATCTAGAATCAGCTTCCTATTTCGCAACAAAGCCTCCTTCACTCACGCTGCTACCCTCGTAAAACTGACTATCCTACCAATCCTCGACTTCGGCGATGTCATTTACAAAATAGCCTCCAACACTCTACTCAGCAAACTGGATGCAGTCTATCACAGTGCCATCCGTTTTGTATTCTCTCGTCGGCTGGACCTCACTACATATTCGTCGCCACACCCACTGGCTCCAAGTCATCTATAAGTCTTTGCTAGGTATAGCTCCGCCTTATCTCAGATCACTGGTTACCATAGCAGCACCCACCCGTAGCACGCGCTCCAGCAGGTATATCTCACTGGTCATCCCCAAAGCCAACACCTCCTTTAGCCGCCTTTCCTTCCAGTTCTCTGCTGCCAATGACTTGAACGAATTGCAAAAATCGCTGAAGTTGGAGACTTATATCTCCCTCACTAACTGTGAGCATCAGCTATCTGAGCAGCTAACCGATTGCTGCAGCTGTACATAGCCCATCTGTAAATAGCCCATCCAATCTACCTACCTCATCCCCATTTAGTTTATTTACTTTTTTTCCCCTCTTTTGCACACCAGTATCTCTACTTGCACATCAATCACTCCAGTGTTCATTTGCTAAATTGTAATTACTTCACTACAATGGCCTATGTATTGCCTTACCTCCTTACTCCATTTGCACACACTATATATAGACTTTTCTATTGTTATTGACTGTACCCTTGTTTATCCCACGTGTAACTCTGTGTTGTTTTTTGGTCGCACTGCTTTGTTTTATCTTGGCCAGGTTGCAGTTGTAAATGAGAACTTGTTCTCAACTGGCCTACCTGGTTAAATACATTTTTTTTTAAAAATCTTTCAACTACTTCTCAATGAATTGAAGATAATATTATTTTTATTTGTTTTAATTTAACTAGGCAAGTCAGTTAAGAACAAATTATTATATACAATGACGGCCTACCCTGGCCAAACCCTAACCTGGACGACGCTTGGCCAATTGTGCGCCCTATGGGACTCCCAATCACAGCCGGATGTGATACAGCCTGGAGAATAAGATTCATTTCTAAAAGCTGTTCCATTTGTTAAAGAATACATTCAAATCACTTCCTGATTTTTTTATGACAATGTTTTTATCCATGCGTGGTTTAAAAACAGCTTCTTAAAAGGTACTATATGGTGATCACTTTTAGCACAAATAGCTTATCAATAAGGTAGAACTAACTATTGCTCGCTACCAGTATGTATCTAAATACGTACCTATTCCACATAGTTGTATCTCCGGTGTCCTCCGCAGCAGTCTCCGTAGCCGATCATTCTCCTCCTGGTACTCCACTACCGTTTTCTCAACTGCCCCGAAAATCTCCACAGCAGCCGCCGTTAAACGATCATTTAAAAACACACGCAGCAACTGTAGTTTAGACATTTTCAGTCTTCAGTTTAGTCAGTTGATCTTTCGTTACTCCACGCAGGGAATTCAAAACAAAGTCAAAGACATGTATAACTAAATCCCCTTCTGTCTGTGACACAGTCGTATCCAATCCTACTTCCGTGTTCTAGTCAAGGAATTTAGGAAAATAGCTCCAAAGACTTGCATAACTAAACCAAGATAGACCACAGCCTTTCGTTTCCAATGGGAATAAATTATCGTAGTGGGCAGAACAAGCAAGGCGGTGGGCAGAGCCATGCACGAGCTAACGAGATCCTATTGGACCGTTCTAGCATACATCCGCACTTTTCCGTTAGGGAACGCCTATCCTTGTGCAATAACTAAATTCGCCTTTGCACTCCTTTTAGACAAAGCGATGTTGAAAGACTTTTGCACAGGATAAAGTCTTCAAAGCTTAACTTTGGGAACAGAAAACTTCATTGCGATCCAATAATGAGAACATTTGAATAATTTCGGCCAAAATCCATCTCCATCCATCTTCTCCCACTGCCGGGCACTGTGCTTCCTCTCACTACCATATTTGGTAAGGTGTGGGAACGCCAAGCAGATGCTTCACATTTATATATCCGGTGAAATATCTGTCACATTGTTCTATCTGTGATACATCGGTTCAAACTAGTTGGTGGCAAACCCGGAAAGGAGCAACAGCGCCGAAAACTGGATGGAGGTTTACTACTGTGCATGGCAGCCTGGTAAAAGGGAAATGATCATTACATGTAGACAAACAGTGGATTAATATCATAAATATAGGATAATCTGGAATCATCCATTCTCATCAGGAGTTGACTGTGTAGCATTAGTTTGAATGAGGTCAGAATGTTTATTTTAACAGGGAGGAATGTGTAACAGTATAACTTTAAACCGTCCCCTCGCCCATACCCAGGCTCGAACCAGGGACCCTCTGCACACACAACAAGGGGAACTACTACTTCAAGGTCTCAGAGCAAGTGACGTCACCGATTGAAACGCTATTTTGCGCGCACCACCGCTAACTAAGCTAGCCGTTTCACATCCGTTACACATGCTGAGACCAAGGTCTCTTTTACAGATGAGCCCTGTAATTACACAAATACACACATTCAATACACTATGAAAAGCAAAGACCCGATACGAAACACAGTCATAGAAAACAAACACATTCTACATTAAATAAGGTCCTCAATCTGCTGTCTGAAATGCCCTAAGGCACCAAATCATCAAATTTGAGACTTTTTGAGATTATTCCACAAGGAAGTTTACCTAACTCTGTAGAGAACAAAGGAATATCCAGAGTTAACCATCTTTGGTAACTTGTACGTCTTAAAGTGATTAGTGATGTTAGGTACAGCGGAAGATTTTGTAAAATAGATTTATGAACCAAGAAAGAGCATTGCATCGATCTGCAAGACTTCAAGGAGGGCCAACCTACTTTCTGATACAGAATGCAGTGATGTGAACCTGTCGCCCGTAATAAAGTGTAGTGCTCTGTGATAAACTGCATCTAATGGTTTCAGTGTGTTTGGCAGCTGCATTAACGTAGAGGGGGGGGGGGGGGGGGGGGCTGCCTTCATCGATATCCATGTCATCGGTGTCCGGGGAGCAGTTGTTGTTGGGGGTTAACTGCCTTGCTCAAGGGCAGAACGGCAGATTCTTCCACCTTGCTGGCTCAGGGATTCAAACCCGCGACCTTTCGGTTACTGGCCCAACGCTCTTAACAGCTAGGCTATCTGCCACCCGTTACAACAAGCAATAAGGTGATCTAGGATTATCATTTTATTATTATTTTTCTCATTTTAAAAGACAACATTTA
Organism: Oncorhynchus mykiss; assembly: GCF_057628025.1. Classification (NCBI taxonomy): domain Eukaryota; kingdom Metazoa; phylum Chordata; class Actinopteri; order Salmoniformes; family Salmonidae; genus Oncorhynchus; species Oncorhynchus mykiss. Next base: position 10,980,552 of record NC_143030.1, read on the forward strand.
CGGGTTTCCCTACTGTTTTAGCCAACAAGGGGGAGTCAGTCTAAATATGGAAGGCAGGTTCACAATAAATTCCTCTCTTCCAGCCATGCTTTTCTCCAAAGCAGAGTGTCCAAAACAAACTGACAGACAATAACTTTGTTTTGAGAAATTCTTTAAGAATTCTAAACCAGATTAAACATGTTTATAAAGGTGACGGATACCACTATAGACACTCCAAATATGTTTGAATCATTATTTTTTTCCACCTTGGTCTGATAAGGTGTTTGTTGAATGGAGGGAGAAGAGGCAGGCCACAATTGAAGACCTAGACACTGAGAATCAATTCCCATCATGTAAACAGTTAAAGAGCAAATTTGAAAGCTAATTCAAAATATTCCGCTATTTACAAGTCAGACACTATATGACAAGTAGAATTCTAAACATGTGCAACATTTGATCAGCTGTTACAGCACCCTATGCAACTCAAAACACCTAGCGCTCTATTCAATCAGATCCGCTTTAACCCGACATCTGCATAGGGGTTGTTTTGGCGGTGTTGGAGGTGGAACTGCGTCAGGCTTAAGGCGTCCACATACTAGATTCGGTTTGCTCCTAAGCAGGACCAGGTGAAGCAAACTTGTGTGTCTTGCATACTCCCTTTGGTTGAACCCCCCCCCCCCCCCCTTGAGACGCCGTAGCATCAAATAGCAATCATTAAGGATATGGACAGCGACCATGTAACACTTTTGCAACATACAGAAGTGTGCTGGTTGTCAAGGGGCAAAGTATTGACATGTTTTTTTTTTATTGAGAGATTAACATTTCTTTACTGACCATAATTTTCACTTGTCTGACCGCTTGATGATGATGAGTTTCTCACACGACTGAGGGATGTTTTTTCTCGCCTGAATGATCTGAATCTAGGATTACAGGGACTCTTCGCAACTACATTCAATGTGCAGGATGAAATTGAGGCTATGATTAAGAAGTTGGAGCTCTTCTCTGTCTGCATTAACAAGGACAACACACAGGTCTTTCCATCATTGTATGATTTTGTGTGCAAATTAACTCAAGCTTACGGACAATGTCAAATGTGATACAGCGAAGCTCCTGAGTGAGTTGGGTGTGCAATTACGCAGGTACTTTCCCGAAACGGACAACACAAACAACTGGATTCATTATCCCTTTCATGCCCTGCCTCCAGTCCACTTACTGATATCTGAACAAGAGAGCCTCATTGAAATTGCAACAAGCGGTTCTGTGAAAATTGAATTTAATCAGAAGCCACTTCCAGATTTCTGGATTGAGCTGCGCTCAGAGTATCCTGCCTTGGCAAGTCGCGCTGTTAAGACACTGATGTCCTTTGCAACCACGTACCTATGTGTGAGTGGATTCTCAGCCCTCACTCAGCCCTCACTAGCATGAAAACTAAATACAGGCACAGACTGTGTGTGGAAAATTATTTAAGACAGACTCTCTCCAATACAACCCAACATTGCAGAGTTATGTGCATCCTTTCAAGCACACCCTTCTCATTAACCTGTGGCGAGTCATTCACCATACAGAGTTACATGTATGTGCACCCTTCTCATTAACCTGTGGTGAGGTATTCACAACCTTTGATGAATAAATAAGGTTTTATATGTAAGATGGCTAAATAAAGAGCAAAATGATTTATTATTATTATTATTTGTGCCCTGGTCCTATAAGAGCGCTTGGTCACTTCCCACGTGCCGGGTTGTGACAAAAACTCTCACTCATTCTTCTGTTTAATAATTGTATCGTATAGTGTGTGTTTATCAGGCTTACAGTGATGGCAAAGAACAACATTTGAGATTGCGCTTAAGACTTGCTCTATGTCAGATCGAACAGGCCCTGAGTGGAACATCCCTGCCTGGGTACGCATTGGAAGAGCATCAACCTTCTTGCCGTTAAGTTCCAAGTTATTTCTTGAGGACAGAGGGGTTCATACATGTTCACGATGGTGGAACAACCGCTGTACGTGTGTCATCATATCAAGCACTTTAAAGTAATCTCCCCACCTGAAGCTAAAGACAGGCACAAAATAGTTGGCTTATGCGCATGCTTTTGATGATACAGATTTTGTGGCATTTGAGCTATTGAATTCAGAACAACCTAAAATGGTCACTTTGGAGTCTGGAACCGTATGCCACTGAAGAGATTCTTATGACTTTCAAATCATCTCGCCCGAAGACTTCCTCTTCCAATGCGTACCCAGGCAGGGATGTTCCACTCAGGGCCTGTTCGATCTGACATAGAGCAAGTCTTATCTCAAGCCATTCTTTTTTTTCTTCTTTATTTAACTAGGCAAGTCAGTTAAGAACAAATTCTTATTTTCAATGACGGCCTAGGAACAGTCGGTTAACTGCCAAATCTGTCGTTCTGCCCCTGAACAGGCAGTTAACCGACTGTTCCTAGGCCGTCATTGAAAATAAGAATTTGTTCTTAACTGACTTGCCTAGTAAAATAAAATAATAATTTTTAAAAAAGTACAGCTCTGAAATAAAAGGGATATTCAACTCAGGGCTCTATCTGTTCTCTGGAAAATGATATGCAACTCCGTAGGTTAGTTCCATTCTGCTAGTGCTTCGTGGAATGATGAATTCATTATTTTCCAGAGAACTCATAGCCCCTTATTGATTATCCCTTACTTGGGTCATACAGTAGTTTGACCTGCATTCAGGGTTGTCGGAGAATGATCCACAGGGTTGTTTAAAAATTCTATAGGAATTGAAGGGATTTGATTATCTGTCCCGGGTTACCCCGGTGTGAGGAGTTGGAAGTGGGGAAAAAGTGGTTGCATTTGTTTTGGAAATGCCTCCTGGGTGTGACCCAGTGCCCGTTCAAAGCCCATGGCAAAAATGATGTAGCCTAGGCTAGATTAAGAATGTGGAGTAATGAGTAGGATTCTGTGCTTTCACAAACAAAAGTGATCGATTTTGATAAATTGCTTTAATTGCCTATCCAAATGAAAACGTGAACATATATTGTATGGAAAATAGATGTACCACGATGCACCATGCTGCCTTATTGACAACATGACCGAGTAGCGCAGTCCTCACTCACCGGTTTTGCCCATTCACTTCACAGGCCATAAACCGGTGCACTCCGACTCGGATTACGAGAACTCAGTAATAGAGCCCTACAGTGGTGGTGTCATAATACTGTAAAACGGTTCTAATAGTTTTTCTTTACCATTTATTTATTTTAGAAACACTTCAAATAAGGGATGTGTTTCGCGTAGGCTTACCCTGGTGTGACGTTTTAAATCTCTCTCGGCCAAGTGAACTTTTAGCAATATATTCAGCTCTATTTACTCTCAGATTCGAAAATGCTAATTAGCATTAAAGTCCCTGCAAGCTCTTGCACGTCATCTCTAGTGGACACCTTTACTAACAGGTATGGTGTCAATTTAAAACTTGCACAGGACAATTCACATAATTGTCAATTTAAAGAAATGTAGTCAATTTATTCATTACTATATTTTAGATAACATTAGATAGTTAATCCAGAGATTCTTACCTTTGCCTCGATTCTGCAGTCTCATGCAGATCATCATGGCATTTGTAGTTATTTTCGATAGCCACATTAGCAGCTAATTAGGGTTTCATTTCGGGGTGTAAATAGAGCCAAATATATTGTCCAAAAGTCAACTTGTCCTAGAGAGATTCACACGTTTATCAAAACGTCACGCCAGGGGAAATCGACATGAAACACAGCACTTATTTTAAGTGTTTCTAAAATCCACTATGAGAACAATGTATGCTGGAAAAACAATTTTGGAACCATTTCCTTGTTTGACCGCTAGGTTTTATGGATAATATGACTCATACTGTGGTACTCCATTGCGCTGGGGCAGCGCTACCCAACTTCGTCATTCAACTCATCAGGGGCTTGATGATTAGTTCACCAGTTTAGTCAGGTGTGCTTGTCTGGGGTTACTATACAAATGTAATAAAAACACATGCAACAACTGTAGTTTACACATTTTCTGTGGAATGGGAGTTGCATAGCCTGGTTGTTAACATGTCATTCCTTACTCCACGCAATGAAGGCAAAATCAAGTCGAGGTGGTCGTCACTAGTTACCACAGCCATAAAGTCATAGACCCCGCCCATTTCTACAATTTTATCATTTTTTAATGTGATTTTAAACCTAACCTTGCTCCACACTGCTAACCTTATGCTTAACCGTAACCTTAAATTGCTGATTTTTTTTGTTTTCAAATGTAACGGATGTGAAATGGCTAGCTAGTTAGCGGTGGTGCGCGCTAATAGCGTTTCAATCGGGGACGTCACTTGCTCTGAGACCTTGAAGTAGTGGTTCCCCTTGCTCTGCAAGGACAGCGGCTTCGCAGCATCATCAGACTGAGCTTGTTGTCATTGCAGGCAATCTCAACGCTGTGCATTACAGGGAAGACATCCTCCTCCCTCAAGTGGTACCCTTCCTGCAGGCTCAACCTGACATGACAATACCACCAGCCATACTGCTCGTTCTGTGTGTGATTTCCTGCCAGACAGGAATGTCCGTGTTCTGCCATGGCCAGCGAAGAGCCCGGATCTCAATCCCATTGAGCACGTCTGGGACCTGTTGGATCGGAGGGTAAGGGCTAGGGCCATTCCCCCCTCAGAAATGTCCGGGAACTTGCAGGTGCCTTGGTGCAAGAGTTTGTTAAGTTTGCTTAAAATAAACACAGAGGACGTTTCTTTTTTTGCTGAGTTTACATGTCGACAAACAGTGGTTTAGGCTGATCTGGGAGAATCCATCCTTCACCGGGAGTCAACTGTATATCATTACTCTATACAATATTAAATCAATATCACGAATGAGCAGCATTAGGTGAAATCTGTTGAGATTGAGTGAGGTTTATTAAGGTAACCTTTTCTGGAATTGTATTTTATGTATCAATAATATCAGACGTTATGAGAGAAATTACTAAACAAATGGCCAGGAATTCCTATTTTGTAATTACGTGAAAACATCAACAGACTTCGATCAGCAGACTTGTGACTATGTACCCTTTGATCACACACCTATTCATTTGGACCCTAAAGTAAGAATGATCCAGATTTGCTTTGCTTTCCTAAGTGTGTTGCCCACATCATGCCTGTTATTCCCATCTTCTGACAGAACATCTTTATCCTCATTTTCTTTAGTCTTTCAGTTTTTATTCCTGTTTTCTTCCATTGTGGACTTTATCCACATGCCTCAGAAGATTTGTTTTATGAGTGAAACTTTTGCCACAGATTGAGCAGCCATGTTGTTTCTCTCCTTTGTGAATCTGTATATGTTCGGCTAGGGTGCCCTTGTTTCTGAAGCTTTTATCGCAGTCCTCACAGCTAAATGGATTCACTCCTGTGTGAGTCCGTATATGAAAGTTTAGGTGACCCTTCTGATTGAAGCTTTTCCCACAGTCACCACAGCTAAATGGTTTTATTCCTGTGTGAGTCAATATGTGCAAGTTCAGGTGACCCTTCTGATTGAAGCTTTTCCCACAGTCACCACAGCTAAATGGTTTCTCTCCTGTGTGAGTCAGTTTATGTCTGGTTAGGAGCCAGTGGCAATTGAATTTTTTCCCACAGTCACCACAACTAAAAGGTTTCTCTCCTGTATGAGTCAGTATGTGCCTCCCTAGGTCTCCCTTCTGACTGAAGCTTTTCCCACAATCACCACAGCTAAATGGTTTCTCTCCAGTGTGAGTCAGTTTATGCCTGGTTAGGTCCTTCTTGATACTGAAGCTTTTGCCACAGTCATGGCAGCTATGAGTTGTTTTAGAACAGGTGCTGTGTTTGGAATGGTGTTTTCTCAATGGTGGACTGGGATCCAATGGTGGACTGGGATGTAATGGTGGACTGGGATCTAATGGTGGACTGGGATCTAATGGTGGACTGGGATCTAATGGTGGGCTACTGTCAAGTCCTACTGGGTCACTGCTTACAGCTGAACTGTGGCTGAAGGCATTGTTTTGATTATCTGGAGGGTCACAGGGAATGTTGAGACCTTTTAAGTGGGTCACAGTAACAAAAAGTTTGGGATCCACTGGTTTAGAGTCTCTCTCTCTGTTTTCCTCAGTCTTAGTTTGGGGAAGAGTCAAGGACTGAAGTGGGTCCTCCTGATCACATTCACTTTTCACACAGGAAGGAGTGAATTTGAACTCTATGATATCAGGCTCAAGACCTTGAAGCTGCTCTTCCTCCTGACAGGTCCTGACTTCCTCCTGTTCCTCTTTAATCTGTTTAGTCTCTGGGTCCTTCTGGCCCAGACTGGGGCTCCACTCCTGCTCACAATGCTGCTGCTCAGGGGAAACCTCCTCTTCAGAGGCAGAGAGCTGCAGGGAGTCTGGAGGGAAGGAGAGGAGGAGCAGAGGTTACCTATACAGCCTGGATACAGAGGTCACCTATACACTCTTTAGACATGCCTGAGTGCACAATAACATTTCACATTTTTAGCTCATGGAAACTCGAAAAGGAACACAAAAAAAACATTGTCTCAAAGCCGTGTGACACAAAAACCTCTTTGTAAATCGGTTTTAAAACAGATAAACAGTAAACCTATCTTTTGTATTTGTAAAGTTATTTTTGGATGATAATTAAGTTGAGGGTTCAAGGTTTACAAAACTGTAATCACAAGTGTTTCTAGATAAAAACGTTTAACACTTAACCAAATCGTCATCCTGAGCTTTATCAAAAGGGACGTTGAATAGATCGGAACATCTTTCAGAGTTCAGATAGAATATTACTCAACAGATTTGTGACACTGCTGTCCAGGGAAAGCATTTGTACATTGGGGTATTTTTTATCCATTCACGGTAAAAGTAATAAAAATACAAATTAAAATTGTTGAAATGGTGACCGCTGAAAGCCTAAACAGTTTATTAAATTTAGTAGAACTATAGCTAATTATCAGTAGATCTACATATGAACCTATTCTACATAGTTGTATCTCTGGTGTGATCCGCAGCAGTCTCCGTAGCCGATCATTCTCCTCCTGGTACTCCACTACCGTTTTCTCAACTGCACCGGAAATCTCCATAGCAGCAGATGCCGTTAAACATTCATTTAACAACACACAAAACGACTGTAGTTTAGACACTTTCAGTGGACTGAGAGTTGGGTATTCAGCTAGTATGGCTTCTTGACATGGGTTCTCCAGACCACATTCACTTTTCACACAGGAAGGAGTGAATATGGAGTCTTTGGTATCAAAGAGCCCTTGAAGCTGCTCTTCCTCCTGACAGGTCCTGACTTCCTCCTGTTCCTCTTTAATCTGTTTGGTCTCTGGGTCCTTCTGTCCCAGACTGGGGCTCCACTCCTGCTCACAGTGCTGCTGCTCAGGGGGAACCTCCTCTTCAGAGACAGAGAGCTGCAGGGAGTCTGGAGGGAAGGAGAGGAGGAGCAGAGGTCACCTAGCTATAAAGCCTGGATACAGAGGTCACCTAGCTATAAAGCCTGGACACAGAGGTCACCTAGCCTTAAAGCCTGGATACAGAGGTCACCTAGCCTTAAAGCCTGGATACAGAGGTCACCTAGCCATAAAGCCTGGATACAGAGGTCACCTAGCCATAAAGCCTGGATACAGAGGTCACCTAGCTATAAAGCCTGGATACAGAGGTCAACTAGCTATAAAGCCTGGATACAGAGGTCACCTAGCTATAAAGCCTGTATACAGAGGTCACCTAGCTATAAAGCCTGGATACAGAGGTCACCTAGCTATAAAGCCTGGATACAGAGGTCACCTAGCTATAAAGCCTGGATACAGAGGTCACCTAGCCATAAAGCCTGGATACAGAGGTCACCTAGCTATAAAACCTGGATACAGAGGTCACCTAGCTATAAAGCCTGGATACAGAGGTCACCTAGCTATAAAGCCTGGATACAGAGGTCACCTAGCTATAAAGCCTGGATACAGAGGTCACCTAGCTATAAAGCCTGGATACAGAGGTCACCTAGCTATAAAGCCTGGATACAGAGGTCACCTAGCTATAAAGCCTGGATACAGAGGTCACCTAGCTATAAAGCCTGGATACAGAGGTCACCTAGCCATAAAGCCTGGATACAGAGGTCACCTACAGCGCATTCGGAAAGTACTCAGATCCCTTTTTCCAATTTTGTTACCTTTCAGCCTTATTCTAAAATTGATTAAGCTTGGCACACCTGTATTTGGAGAGTTTCTCCCATTCTTCTCTGCAGATCCTCTCAAGCTCTGTCAGGTTGGATGGAGAGTGTCACTGCACAGCTATTTTCAGGTCTCTCCAGAGATGTTAGATCGGGTTCAAGTCGGGGCTCTGGCTGAGCCACTCAAGAACATTCAAGTCAGTCCTGCATTGTTTTGGCAGTGTGCTAAGGGTCGTTGTCCTGTTGAAAGGTGAACCTTCACTCCGGTCTGAGGTCCTAAGTGCTCTGGAGCAGGTTTTCATCAAGGATCTCTCTGTACTTTGCTCTGTTCATCTTTCCCTTGATCCTGACTAGTCTCCCAGTCCCTGCAGCTGAAAAACATCCCCACAGCATGATGCTGCCACCAGCATGTTTCACCGTAGGGATGGTGTCAGGTTTCATCCAGACAGTTCATCCAGTTCAATCTTGGTTTCATCAGCCCAGATAATCTTGTTTCTCATGGTCTGAGAGTCCTTTAGGTGCCTTTTGGCAAACTCCAAGCAGGATGTTATGTACCTTTTACTGAGGTGTGGCTTCCATCTGGCCACTCTACCAAAAATTGGCCTGATTTGTGAAGTTCTGCAGAGATGGTTGACCTTCTGGAAAGTTCTCCCATCTCCACAGAGGAACTCTGGAGCTCTGTCAGAGTGACCATCGGGTTCTTGGTCACCTCCCTGAATTTACCAGAGGTGGACTTCAATCAAGTTGTAGAAACATCTGAAGTGCGATCAATGGAAACAGGATGTACCTGAGCTCAATTTCAAGTCTCATAGCAAAGGGTCTGAATACTTAATGTAAATAAAGTATTTCTGTTTTTATTTTTTAGAAATGTGCAACATTTATAAAAACCTGTTTTTGCTTTGCCATTATGGAGTATTGTGTGTAGATTGATGAGGATATTTTTTTACATTTAATCCATTTTAGAATAAGGCTGTAATGTAACAAAATGTGGAAAAAGTCAGGGGGTCTGAATACTTTCCGAATGCTCTATATATATATATATATATATATATACACCTCATAATTAAATAGAACTCTTAAATTATTAACAGAATTGATAGATCTCTATGATCTATATAGCCAAGCAGGTTCCAACCTCCAGCGGCATAACTAAAACAAACTAAAACATATTTTCTGGAACAAGCCATTTCTAAGAGGTCACATGTTCACTCAGTGTGACCTAAACCACTCAGTGTGACCTAAACCACTCCGTGTGACCTAAACCACTCAGTGTGACCTAAACCACTCTGTGTGACCTAAACCACTCCGTGTGACCTAAACCACTCCGTGTGACCTAAACCACTCAGTGTGACCTAAACCACTCAGTGTGACCTAAACCACTCAGTGTGACCTAAACCACTCTGTGTGACAGTCAGTGTGACCTAAACCACTCAGTGTGACCTAAACCACTCTGTGTGACAGTCAGTGTGACCTAAACCACTCTGTGTGACAGTCAGTGTGACCTAAACCACGCCGTGTGACCTAAACCACTCTGTGTGACAGTCAGTGTGACCTAAACCACTCAGTGTGACCTAAACCACTCCGTGTGACCTAAACCACTCTGTGTGACCTAAACCACTCTGTGTGACAGTCAGTGTGACCTAAACCACTCCGTGTGACCTAAACCACTCTGTGTGACAGTCAGTGTGACCTAAACCACTCCGTGTGACCTAAACCACTCCGTGTGACCTAAACCACTCCGTGTGACCTAAACCACTCCGTGTGACCTAAACCACTCCGTGTGACCTAAACCACTCCGTGTGACCTAAACCACTCCGTGTGACCTAAACCACTCTGTGTAACACTCAGTGTGACCTAAACCACTCAGTGTGACCTAAACCACTCAGTGTGACCTAAACCACTCAGTGTGACCTAAACCACTCAGTGTGACCTAAACCACTCCGTGTGACCTAAACCACAAATGCTATCAACTCTATAAAAAACATTTCCCCTGCAATAGGCTCAGAAATCCAGTTGAAAATATTACATATTTGCTCTAGTTAACCCCTCAGACTCAAGTTTGACACAATCGCTATTTTTGCACTTTTTGCCATTGTCAATTGTTTGTTACTGTTGTTTAGTTCTTAACTGTTGAACTGTTGTTTTACTGCCACCAAGTGGTATGTTTTGGTCTTGCACAAAAAAAATACAAGGGAAAAAACGAGTATTTATTTATTTATTTATTTAACCTTTATTTAACCTTTATTTAACTAGGCAAGTCAGTTAAGAACAAGGCCCCAAGACAAGTGATTGCATTTGTTTTGGAATTAGGCTACCTCCCGGGCGTGAGCGAAGTGATCGGCTCTGGCCGACAGCGAAGTCAACTCGAAACAAAAGTGAGGTAGGAGCAGGCGGAGTAAAGCGTAATTCAGAGTCTGATGATTTAATGCCAGGGAGCTGCGGTATTTCACAATGGGCCGCCGTGCTATCTGTCTGGCTCTATCCACGGGTTGATGCACCTCCTAAAAATTCCCAACCCACGCGGCGACTCCTATTCGTTTAATTTGATGGTTGGAGAAATTGCTTGAGCCACTCTGAGAATTAGAAAACTATGAAAGCTAACGGATTACTATTCTAAAAACATTGCTGTGCTGACGTGAGCACGTTTTGAACTGTTTTATGGAAAATGGATGCTGCATTGTTGACAATATGACCGAGCGAAGTAGATTACTGTTCTATTTGAGCAGAGTGTAACTCCCTCACCGGCTAGGATCGCCTGATCACGCAACCGGAACAGCGTAATCGAATCCCCTCATTAATACGACACCAGTGCCTTCCATTTGGCAAGTAAAAGTTGGTTGAAAATGTACCACGCTTTGCAAGAACAGATGACATTATTGTACACTACCGACCAAAAGTTTTTGAACAATCTCAAATCTCAAATATATTTTGATTTGTTTAACCCTTTTTTGGGGGTTACTGCATGATTCCATATGTGTTTTTGTACCCTCGCATATTGACTCGGTACCGGTACTCCTGTATAAAGCCTCGTTATTGATATTTTGTGTTACTTTTTATTATTTTTTACATTCGTTTGTTGGTAAATATTTTCTTAACTCTTCTTGAACTGCACTGTTGGTTAAGGCCTTGTATGTAAGCCTTTCATGGTGAGGTCTACACTTGTATTTGGGGCATGTGACAAATAAAGTTTGATTTGACCTATATACAGCCTGAAACGAATGACATGTTGAATAAAATAAAATTAGAATTTACTTTACCGGTTGTCCATGGTTTTGAGCTTGTGCCAGGTGAAATTTCAACTTCAGTACCAGCGTTCTTATATAAAAAATGTAATAATAATAAATTGGATGAACAATACTTTCCTATTGATATTTTGTCTCAAATTTCAACCATCTGAAAGACCAACAACATAGACAACCGGTAAAGTAAGTTCAAATGTAATTTATTCAACACTCTGGCTTGTAAGGAACCTTTACAGGATTTTGCAGTCAATAGTTTCAGGCTGTATATGGAAATGAATAGTGTATTACAACGTGATTAATCAGACTAACCCCTAGGCTACCTGCCACCATAATGGTAATCACTGTTAGCCTAAACAGTTAGCCAGCAGATCCGACCGCTTGCTTACAGCTGCACTAGGGTCCGACAGCACTCATGTGTAGATTAAGACACCACGGAGCTGGCGCGAGATATGGATAGGAAACGTACAATCCAGGGATGAGAAATAATGTAATTAATTTAGTGTTAAATAACACTAATAGGTGAGAACAATATTTTTTGTGAACAAATGTTTAATTTTGACGTTATAATAAGTTGGTAGCAACATGGAAAATTGTGGTGGAAATCTGTTGCAGCTCAAGTCGACTACAAAATCCACAATGCAATGCTCTATGGGCTGGCTAGCTAGCAAACGTAGCTACACACAATAATACCAAAGACAATATGAGCATGTGAAGTAGCTAGTTAGCTATAAAATCACCTAGAGTCTACAACCTCGCCGTTTTCAACCTGCAGATTGATGTGCCTCACTGAGTGAAGTCTAACATTCTCAACGGCAGAGATACTTTTTGACGAGATGGGAAACGTTGCCCATGCTACGTCAATCGACCGCGCTGTGCATTCTGGGACAAGGAGCGCTCTCCTTCAAGGAGTGAATGGGAGTCTATAGGGCAGTGGTGGAAAAAGTACTTGATTGTCATACTAGTGTAAAAGTATAGATACCTTAATAGAAAGTTACTCAAGTAAAAGTGAAAGTCACCCAGTAAAATACTACTTGATTAAATGTAAAAGTATTTGGTTTTAAATATGCTTAAGTATCAAAAGTAAATGTACTTGCTAAAATATACTTATAAAAGTATAAATTATTTCAAATTCCTCATATTAAGCAAATCAGACAGCACCATTTTCTTGTTTTTAAAATGTAGGTATGAATAGCCAGGGGCACACTCCAACACTCAGACATTATTTACAAAAGATGCATTGGTGTTTAGTGAGTCCGCCAGGCCAGAGGAAGTAGGGATGACCACATGTTCTGCTGGGTGGAGCGTTAATACTTTACTTAATTCATGGGATTCCTATCTCCTTTCTATAATATCTCTGGCAACGGCACCATGCAATGCACCCTGGACTAAAAAGGCAGACAAATAGTTAAAATGAGCTGTTCATTTACACAGTTCTATCTCAAAAAAATATGATCAATGGCTCATTCAAGAGAAGACATTGTCCTGAGTTATGACACCGGCCAGTATTGAAATATGACATGTATGAGAGACGTGTATTACTATTAACTTCCAGTGTAGTGAGCGAGACTTTAGCACGGTGCTACATAGTAACGGATGGATATCTGCCTGCTTGATAACTCAGATACACATGGAAACATTAAATGACCCGGGGAATCGATAGAACATCACCCAGAGATGTACAAAATCAATATAACTACCAAAATGGATGAACAGTTCCTTTAATATACACAGGAATGCGGTCTAACCCTATTGCAGCTGAAAGCAAGCGGGGTCAGATCTGCTGGCTACCCAAAAAGTGTATAAAACAGTAGATATACATACTAACCTATTCTACATAGTTGTATCTCCGGTGTCCTCCGCAGCATTATTCGTAGCCGATCATTCTCCTCCTGGTACTCCACTACCGTTTTCTCAACTGCCCCGAAAATCTCCAGAACAGCCGCCGTTAAACGCTCATTTAAAAACACACGAAACGCATCTAGTTTATACATTTTCAATCGACAGAGAGATAGCTGGACATTCAGTAGTGATGATACCGGAGCATGCGTTGGAATTGCTAAGTTTATTTCGAAGCACTGTGCGGACGCTTACATTTCTTATCGTGGTTTGGTAGAAGACAAAAAGGCTACACCACAGAGTCTATAAACCCAGAGGCGCAACATTGCTAGACTTCCGGAAATGCTTGCGAAGCAGACCAAGCAGGCCGGGTTAGATAAATCAATGAGAGTTGTTAATTAGTTGTTAATTATCTCGAAATCTAAAGGCACAACCTAGATTCGAGCCAATGTCTTAAGTAGTTGAACATGTTACTACTCATGAAAGTGACAAACTGACACGTTTTCATTTTTGTCAAAAAGTACTTTATACTTTATATATATTATAAATTATAATTATATCGGAGTGCGTTTTACAGTGTGCACATGCGCAGTTCGGCACGAGAGCCCGTTAGACCCAATGACCTGTTTCTACGCATGACTTTCGCTAGCCAAGGTCGCCATGACATCGCCTACAAGCGTGAGCGGGGATTTCTATTAGAGAACAGTTTCTGCCTATCTTCATACTGTCCTGTCTTTGGCGTCACTACGTACGCGCTGTTCAATAATTTGGCTTTTCTAAATTATTTTGACCTGCAGGTGGCACTAGTGTACACTGTTGATCAAAGCCTTGAGTAATGCACCTATTTTCGACACAATTGGTTAGAAATGCTCAATATTTCAGGAAGCGCATGGCCTTCACAAAAAAGTACGCTCAGTTTCAATCTGCATTGTCGTCTGCTTCTGTTCGTATCAGCGGGTGGTGAGTGCATAAACACTAATGGTGCGCGATTCAGCTGTTACTTCACCAGCATCCGCCCACAATTGCTAATAACCGATCCGCAACCACCGATTTATACGTGATAAAGTAATCTGAGGCCTGCACCCAACCCTAACCTAATATAGCGCTCCAAACCCAATTGGCTACAGTAAAAGTCAATAGAAAGATTTTTTGACAGGAGTGCAGGATTTTTTGTTGTTGCCTGATTTAGATATGTTTCTGCTTATAATTTACTGTCTATAATTAGACACATATAGCTTATCTTTTGTAATTATACGTTGCCCTAGAAGACTAAAATAAATTATTGCTCAACAAATAATGTACTAGATCCATAGAATGAATGATTCAATCTAAAGTTCTCTGTCATCTTTCGTCGAGCAAAGACTTTTAGGGACTGCGGAGAAATTACAATAACGCAACAATAAAAAAAAAAAAACGGGAAAAGATTTTCTGTGCAAAATGTCCAAATGACATCAGTTTTACCAGTTGTAAGGAAAAAGAAAGCTGTGAAAACGACCCAACGTGTTTCTGATAAGATTTCAGTTTAGTTTCGCTACATATTTGATGTGGTTGAAATACTGTCAGCTTTTATTATTATTTTATGAGGAAGACAGCACCCTTTTGCCTGCAGGGCTTGATATGAACTTTTTCTGTCCTTTCCCAAAATCATTATTTGGTGATTGGCTGTGTATGTTATTTGGCATGTTTACAGTTAAGCCCTAAAGTTTAGGTTTAAGCACTAAAATACTAGCACACAACTCAGACCCCACAAGACATGTCACCAGAGGTTTCTTCACAGTCCCCAAGTCCAGAACAGATGATGGAAGGTGCACAGTACTACATAGAGCCACGACTACATGGAACTCTATTCCACAGTACTACATAGAGCCATGACTACATGGAACTCTATTCCACAGTACTACATAGAGCCATGACTACATGGAACTCTATTCCACAGTACTACATAGAGCCATGACTACATGGAACTCTATTCCACAGTACTACATAGAGCCACGACTACATGGAACTCTATTCCACAGTACTACATAGAGCCATGACTACATGGAACTCTATTCCACAGTACTACATAGAGCCATGACTACATGGAACTCTATTCCACAGTACTACATAGAGCCATGACTACATGGAACTCTATTCCACAGTACTACATAGAGCCATGACCACACTGAACTCTATTCCACAGTACTACATAGAGCCATGACTACATGGAACTCTATTCCACAGTACTACATAGAGCCATGACTACATGGAACTCTATTCCACAGTACTACATAGAGCCATGACTACATGGAACTCTATTCCACAGTACTACATAGAGCCACGACTACATGGAACTCTATTCCACAGTACTACATAGAGCCACGACTACATGGAACTCTATTCCACAGTACTACATAGAGCCAAGACTACATGGAACTCTATTCCACAGTACTACATAGAGCCACGACTACATGGAACTCTATTCCACAGTACTACATAGAGCCATGGCTACATGGAACTCTATTCCACAGTACTACATAGAGCCATGACTACATGGAACTCTATTCCACAGTACTACATAGAGCCATGACTACATGGAACTCTATTCCACAGTACTACATAGAGCCATGACTACATGGAACTCTATTCCACAGTACTACATAGAGCCATGACTACATGGAACTCTATTCCACAGTACTACATAGAGCCATGACTACATGGAACTCTATTCCACAGTACTACACAGAGCCACGACTACATGGAACTCTATTCCACAGTACTACATAGAGCCATGACTACATGGAACTCTATTCCACAGTACTACATAGAGCCATGACCACACGGAACTCTATTCCACAGTACTACATAGAGCCATGACTACATGGAACTCTATTCCACAGTACTACATAGAGCCATGACTACATGGAACTCTATTCCACAGTACTACATAGAGCCATGACTACATGGAACTCTATTCCACAGTACTACATAGAGCCACGACTACATGGAACTCTATTCCACAGTACTACATAGAGCCACGACTACATGGAACTCTATTCCACAGTACTACATAGAGCCACGACTACATGGAACTCTATTCCACAGTACTACATAGAGCCATGACTACATGGAACTCTATTCCACAGTACTACATAGAGCCATGACTACATGGAACTCTATTCCACAGTACTACATAGAGCCATGACTACATGGAACTCTATTCCACAGTACTACATAGAGCCACGACTACATGGAACTCTATTCCACAGTACTACATAGAGCCACGACTACATGGAACTCTATTCCACAGTACTACATAGAGCCATGACTACATGGAACTCTATAACACAGTACTACATAGAGCCATGGCTACATGGAACTCTATTCCACAGTACTACATAGAGCCATGACTACATGGAACTCTATTCCACAGTACTACATAGAGCCATGACTACATGGAACTCTATTCCACAGTACTACATAGAGCCATGACTACATGGAACTCTATTCCACAGTACTACATAGAGCCATGACTACATGGAACTCTATTCCACAGTACTACATAGAGCCATGACTACATGGAACTCTATTCCACAGTACTACATAGAGCCATGACTACATGGAACTCTATTCCACAGTACTACATAGAGCCATGACTACATGGAACTCTATTCCACAGTACTACATAGAGCCACGACTACATGGAACTCTATTCCACAGTACTACATAGAGCCATGACTACATGGAACTCTATTCCACAGTACTACATAGAGCCATGACCACACGGAACTCTATTCCACAGTACTACATAGAGCCACGACTACATGGAACTCTATTCCACAGTACTACATAGAGCCACGACTACATGGAACTCTATTCCACAGTACTACATAGAGCCACGACTACATGGAACTCTATTCCACAGTACTACATAGAGCCAAGACTACATGGAACTCTATTCCACAGTACTACATAGAGCCACGACTACATGGAACTCTATTCCACAGTACTACATAGAGCCATGGCTACATGGAACTCTATTCCACAGTACTACATAGAGCCATGACTACATGGAACTCTATTCCACAGTACTACATAGAGCCATGACTACATGGAACTCTATTCCACAGTACTACATAGAGCCATGACTACATGGAACTCTATTCCACAGTACTACATAGAGCCATGACTACATGGAACTCTATTCCACAGTACTACATAGAGCCATGACTACATGGAACTCTATTCCACAGTACTACATAGAGCCACGACTACATGGAACTCTATTCCACAGTACTACATAGAGCCACGACTACATGGAACTCTATTCCACAGTACTACATAGAGCCATGACTACATGGAACTCTATAACACAGTACTACATAGAGCCATGACTACATGGAACTCTATTCCACAGTACTACATAGAGCCACGACTACATGGAACTCTATTCCACAGTACTACATAGAGCCACGACTACATGGAACTCTATTCCACAGTACTACATAGAGCCATGGCTACATGGAACTCTATTCCACAGTACTACATAGAGCCATGACTACATGGAACTCTATTCCACAGTACTACATAGAGCCATGACTACATGGAACTCTATTCCACAGTACTACATAGAGCCATGACTACATGGGACTCTATTCCACAGTACTACATAGAGCCATGACTACATGGAACTCTATTCCACAGTACTACATAGAGCCATGACTACATGGAACTCTATTCCACAGTACTACATAGAGCCATGACTACATGGAACTCTATTCCACAGTACTACATAGAGCCATGACTACATGGAACTCTATTCCACAGTACTACATAGAGCCACGACTACATGGAACTCTATTCCACAGTACTACATAGAGCCATGACTACATGGAACTCTATTCCACAGTACTACATAGAGCCATGACCACACGGAACTCTATTCCACAGTACTACATAGAGCCATGACTACATGGAACTCTATTCCACAGTACTACATAGAGCCATGACTACATGGAACTCTATTCCACAGTACTACATAGAGCCATGACTACATGGAACTCTATTCCACAGTACTACATAGAGCCACGACTACATGGAACTCTATTCCACAGTACTACATAGAGCCACGACTACATGGAACTCTATTCCACAGTACTACATAGAGCCAAGACTACATGGAACTCTATTCCACAGTACTACATAGAGCCACGACTACATGGAACTCTATTCCACAGTACTACATAGAGCCATGGCTACATGGAACTCTATTCCACAGTACTACATAGAGCCATGACCACACGGAACTCTATTCCACAGTACTACATAGAGCCATGACTACATGGAACTCTATTCCACAGTACTACATAGAGCCATGACTACATGGAACTCTATTCCACAGTACTACATAGAGCCATGACTACATGGAACTCTATTCCACAGTACTACATAGAGCCACGACTACATGGAACTCTATTCCACAGTACTACATAGAGCCACGACTACATGGAACTCTATTCCACAGTACTACATAGAGCCAAGACTACATGGAACTCTATTCCACAGTACTACATAGAGCCACGACTACATGGAACTCTATTCCACAGTACTACATAGAGCCATGGCTACATGGAACTCTATTCCACAGTACTACATAGAGCCATGACTACATGGAACTCTATTCCACAGTACTACATAGAGCCATGACTACATGGAACTCTATTCCACAGTACTACATAGAGCCATGACTACATGGAACTCTATTCCACAGTACTACATAGAGCCATGACTACATGGAACTCTATTCCACAGTACTACATAGAGCCATGACTACATGGAACTCTATTCCACAGTACTACATATAGCCATGACTACATGGAACTCTATTCCACAGTACTACATAGAGCCACGACTACATGGAACTCTATTCCACAGTACTACATAGAGCCACGACTACATGGAACTCTATTCCACAGTACTACATAGAGCCATGACTACATGGAACTCTATTCCACAGTACTACATAGAGCCATGACTACATGGAACTCTATTCCACAGTACTACATAGAGCCACGACTACATGGAACTCTATTCCACAGTACTACATAGAGCCACGACTACATGGAACTCTATTCCACAGTACTACATAGAGCCACGACTACATGGAACTCTATTCCACAGTACTACATAGAGCCACGACTACATGGAACTCTATTCCACAGTACTACATAGAGCCACGACTACATGGAACTCTATTCCACAGTACTACATAGAGCCACGACTACATGGAACTCTATTCCACAGTACTACATAGAGCCACGACTACATGGAACTCTATTCCACAGTACTACATAGAGCCACGACTACATGGAACTCTATTCCACAGTACTACATAGAGCCACGACTACATGGAACTCTATTCCACAGTACTACATAGAGCCACGACTACATGGAACTCTATTCCACAGTACTACATAGAGCCACGACTACATGGAACTCTATTCCACAGTACTACATAGAGCCACGACTACATGGAACTCTATTCCACAGTACTACATAGAGCCACGACTACATGGAACTCTATTCCACAGTACTACATAGAGCCACGACTACATGGAACTCTATTCCACAGTACTACATAGAGCCAAGACTACATGGAACTCTATTCCACAGTACTACATAGAGCCACGACTACATGGAACTCTATTCCACAGTACTACATAGAGCCACGGCTACATGGAACTCTATTCCACAGTACTACATAGAGCCATGGCTACATGGAACTCTATTCCACAGTACTACATAGAGCCATGACTACATGGAACTCTATTCCACAGTACTACATAGAGCCATGACTACATGGAACTCTATTCCACAGTACTACATAGAGCCATGACTACATGGAACTCTATTCCACAGTACTACATAGAGCCATGACTACATGGAACTCTATTCCACAGTACTACATAGAGCCACGACTACATGGAACTCTATTCCACAGTACTACATAGAGCCACGACTACATGGAACTCTATTCCACAGTACTACATAGAGCCATGACTACATGGAACTCTATAACACAGTACTACATAGAGCCATGACTACATGGAACTCTATTCCACAGTACTACATAGAGCCACGACTACATGGAACTCTATTCCACAGTACTACATAGAGCCACGACTACATGGAACTCTATTCCACAGTACTACATAGAGCCATGGCTACATGGAACTCTATTCCACAGTACTACATAGAGCCATGACTACATGGAACTCTATTCCACAGTACTACATAGAGCCATGACTACATGGAACTCTATTCCACAGTACTACATAGAGCCATGACTACATGGAACTCTATTCCACAGTACTACATAGAGCCATGACTACATGGAACTCTATTCCACAGTACTACATAGAGCCATGACTACATGGAACTCTATTCCACAGTACTACATAGAGCCATGACTACATGGAACTCTATTCCACAGTACTACATAGAGCCATGACTAAATGGAACTCTATTCCACAGTACTACATAGAGCCACGACTACATGGAACTCTATTCCACAGTACTACATAGAGCCATGACTACATGGAACTCTATTCCACAGTACTACATAGAGCCATGACCACACGGAACTCTATTCCACAGTACTACATAGAGCCATGACTACATGGAACTCTATTCCACAGTACTACATAGAGCCATGACTACATGGAACTCTATTCCACAGTACTACATAGAGCCATGACTACATGGAACTCTATTCCACAGTACTACATAGAGCCACGACTACATGGAACTCTATTCCACAGTACTACATAGAGCCATGACTACATGGAACTCTATTCCACAGTACTACATAGAGCCATGACTACATGGAACTCTATTCCACAGTACTACATAGAGCCATGACTACATGGAACTCTATTCCACAGTACTACATAGAGCCATGACTACATGGAACTCTATTCCACAGTACTACATAGAGCCATGACTACATGGAACTCTATTCCACAGTACTACATAGAGCCATGACTACATGGAACTCTATTCCACAGTACTACATAGAGCCACGACTACATGGAACTCTATTCCACAGTACTACATAGAGCCATGACTACATGGAACTCTATTCCACAGTACTACATAGAGCCATGACCACACGGAACTCTATTCCACAGTACTACATAGAGCCATGACTACATGGAACTCTATTCCACAGTACTACATAGAGCCATGACTACATGGAACTCTATTCCACAGTACTACATAGAGCCATGACTACATGGAACTCTATTCCACAGTACTACATAGAGCCACGACTACATGGAACTCTATTCCACAGTACTACATAGAGCCACGACTACATGGAACTCTATTCCACAGTACTACATAGAGCCAAGACTACATGGAACTCTATTCCACAGTACTACATAGAGCCAAGACTACATGGAACTCTATTCCACAGTACTACATAGAGCCATGGCTACATGGAACTCTATTCCACAGTACTACATAGAGCCATGACTACATGGAACTCTATTCCACAGTACTACATAGAGCCATGACTACATGGAACTCTATTCCACAGTACTACATAGAGCCATGACTACATGGAACTCTATTCCACAGTACTACATAGAGCCATGACTACATGGAACTCTATTCCACAGTACTACATAGAGCCATGACTACATGGAACTCTATTCCACAGTACTACATAGAGCCACGACTACATGGAACTCTATTCCACAGTACTACATAGAGCCATGACTACATGGAACTCTATTCCACAGTACTACATAGAGCCATGACTACATGGAACTCTATTCCACAGTACTACATAGAGCCACGACTACATGGAACTCTATTCCACAGTACTACATAGAGCCACGACTACATGGAACTCTATTCCACAGTACTACATAGAGCCATGACTACATGGAACTCTATTCCACAGTACTACATAGAGCCATGACTACATGGAACTCTATTCCACAGTACTACATAGAGCCACGACTACATGGAACTCTATTCCACAGTACTACATAGAGCCACGACTACATGGAACTCTATTCCACAGTACTACATAGAGCCATGACTACATGGAACTCTATTCCACAGTACTACATAGAGCCACGACTACATGGAACTCTATTCCACATCAAGTAACTGATGCAAGCAGTAGAATCATATATTTTTTTAAAACAGATAAAAATACACCTTATGGAACAACAGGGACTGTGAAGAGACACACAAAGGTACAGACAAATGCATACACACACATTGTTGTATGGTGGTATTGAACATGTTGTGGATATGTGGTGGTGTATGGACGTTATATGATGTACTGTTTTATCTTTAGCTCATTCAGTACAAACATAGTTCACTGTTTTATCTGTTGTTTTATATGTAATGTGGGTGCTTTGGTGTGTTTGGACCCCAGGAAGAGTAGCTGCTGCCTTGGCAGGAACTAATGGGGATCCCAAATAAAATAAAAAATATCAGATAGCCTAAAAGAATGAAGGAAAAACCTCAATGTAGCTTATATAAATTTCACATGTAATATATTTATGGATTTTAAAAAAAACGTATTGTTTCTCTTCATTCAACCTGCCCGTCACCCACCCACCCTTCAACCATAATATTTAATGACCCTAAACCCATCCACCCTGCGTATATAACCACAGGGGCTGCGGGTTATGAGTTAACCCACTCAGCACTGATAAACACAATGCCCCCCAGGTGGGTAGAGTCTTACTACAAGCTACAGACCAGTAATAATGGAAGTGGATAAGTGGGGGAAGTATTTATAATAAATAATATGATGATCTAGGATGATTATTTCATGTATGAACTGAATTAAAAGACACAACATTGTAACACAGGCGACTCCTAACGTCTGGAACATATTCGGACTGATGAGACAGCGTGCACTCAACCAGACAAGGCAAGTGGGACACTCGATTACAGAGAAACGTAAGCCTGTTTGTATGTCCTGTCAATAAATTATCAGATATTAGAGAAACAGAGTACTCTTTTTTCCCCCCCTTAATTTTCCTAAAGTGTCACCTGTTAAAGTGTCCTGGGGTAAGGAATGTTTTCAATTATTAACTGGGTGGCTCAAGCCCTGAATGCTGATTGGGGCTGACCACTGTGGTATATCAGACCATAGACCACGGGTATGACAAAACATATATTTTTACTGCTCTAATTACATTGGTAACCATTTTATAACAGCAATAATGCACCTCAGTGGTTTGTGCATAAGAACAGTCCTTAGTCGTGATATATTGGCCATATACCATACCTCCTCGTGCCTTATTGCTTAACTATAAGGTTAATGAAGTGGAGTTGGAAAAACACTGTAATAAACTTGAAGTGGCACTCCAGTCTCCTTTTCACCTCATTTAACATCTGATTTACTTAACAAAGGGCACATCTCAATATGCTGTAAGTCATGACATCACAAGTGGTGGGGGGGGGGGGGGGGCTTTCCTCTTTTGTTCCTCAGGCAAGGGGGGAGGCCGATGACATTATGACCTCCCATCAACCCAACTCCTTGAATGCCTTACTCCTTAAAGTTTGCAGTTGTATCTAAAAAAATACACTATTTTGCTCAAAACCTTTTTTTTTTTTGTCCTTTTAGTATGTGTTCTTAATAAGAACCCGTGGATTATCGTGTCATAACTCCCGACCAATTGCTGTTCGCATCGGGCCGGGGACAGCCCTTAGGAAGGAATTATCACACTATTTATACCCGGGTTCGAGGGCCTTATTGCTTTAACAAAACGGTTGCGAACATAATTGTGAATATTATTTTTTTTACATGTTTTCATATTTTATTTTAATAAGTAAATTAGTTTTATTTAATCCTTCCACCAATTGATATAGTCTGGGCAAAAGCCAGTGGCCACACTCCTACTACACTGTAAAACTATTCCCTGTGAATTTACAGCTTTATACTGGCACCACAGTTGCGAGCTTAGTAGTATAATTTTGCTTTACAGCAGATAGTACTGTAAACTACATTACAGCATATTTTCCTTACTGTAAAACATAGTAAAGCATTCCTGCTGTAATATGTAACACGGGTTCAAACCCTGGATGGGACAAATTACATTAAAAACATTTTACTAAACCAGTTTGTGATCAATTAGTATTTGGTAGCATTGCCTTTAAATTGTTTACCTTGGGTCAAATGTTTCGGGTAGCCTTCCATAAAAAGTTTTGGCTCATTTCATTTCTCCTGACAGAGCTGGTGTAACTGAGTCAGGTTTGTAAGCCTACTTGCTCGCACACGCTTTCTCTGTTCTGCCAGCAATTTTTCTATAGGATTGAGGTCAGGGCTTTGTGATGGCCACTCCAATACCTTGACTTTGTTGTCCTTAAGCCATTTTGCCACAACTTTGGAAGTATGCTTGGGGTCATTGTCCATTTGGAAGACCCATTTGCAACCAAGCTTTAACTTCCTTTTCCACCATAATTTGCAAATAAATTCATAAAAAATCCTACAATGTGATTTTCGGGATTTGTTTTTCTCATTTTGTCTGTCATAGTTGAAGTGTACCTATGATGAAAATTACAGGCCTCTCTCATCTTTTTAAGTGGGAGAACTTGCACAATTGGTGGCTGACTAAATACTTTTTTGCCCCACTGTAATTACTGTGACATTGGATTGAGCAGGATCAGGAGAACCAGTTAGAGTTGGTCCACAGGTGTATCTCAATACTCTCTTAGTCTCCTCTCTGTGTCTATGTGTCTAGGTGCACAGTGTTTCCTCCGACACATTGGTGCGGCTAGGTTGGGTTGTGTATCGGAGGACACATGACTTTCAACCTTCGTCTCTCCCGAGCCCGTACGGGAGTTGCAGCGATGAGACAAGATAGTAGCTACTACAACAATTGGACACCACGAAATTGGGGAGAAAAAGGGCTAAAAAAAAAAAACGACAAAAAAACAACACATGGAATAAACAAAACATACAGTCAATAATACAGTAGAACAAAAGAAAACAAAAAGTCTATATATAGTGAGTGCAAATGAGGTAAGTTAAGGAAATAAATAGGCCATGGTGGCGAAGTAATTACAATATAGCAATTAAACACTGGAATGGTAGATCGGCAGAAGATAAATGTGCAGATAGAGATACTGGGGTGCAAAGGTGTAAATTACATTTAAACAATATATGTTGACTTTCGGGCAAAGGTGTTTCTTAGGTTCGGTGGAACAGCATTTATCAGCTCTCTGTGCGCCGAAGTCTTATTTTCTGTGGATTTAGCGCTATCTGGAGGGCAAGGAGGACAAAATCAGTACTGCACCAGCGGACGTGAAAGGGGACCGGCTTTAAAAACAAATCCAAGATGGCTACTTGTGAGTGTTCAGCACAAATGTCCTTGTTTATTTTCCCCTCTCCTTGTTGGTAAGAGTTTCTGCTGCTTTACAAATGTGAAAGGGTTCAAAGCACACACTAAGCCTGAGTCCTCTCAGCTCTGAGTATATGTTTTTCCTAGATACAGAGTTCGGATCAGTTTAGTTTCTACTAGCCTAGCAAAGATTGTTGGGAGGTGGGGGAACGACACCAATCACAGCACCAGCACGGCCCTGCTACTCTACATAATCCCCAGCCTGCCCGGCGGCTCGGTAAAAGGCAATTGTTAAAGCTTTTAGATACTACCTCAGAGAGTGCTGTGTGTTTGAAGCACATTAGTCTTATCGGGGTACTTCCAGAGAATAACTCAATGAGACTGCTAACGAAGGTGCTTTATCTTTATGTTATGGCACTTTTTTTGTCTGCTTCTGTTGAGAAGAATATACATGTGAAATGACCGTTCCCCTAATCATATTCTGTTATTGTTGTTAGCATTAACAGGATACACTTTAAAGTGTTAAGGTAAGTGGGAAAATAGTTAAAACACCTTCTAGCTGGGCTTAGAAATCATTGTACAATTTCAAATTTTCATCCATTTTGCTTGCTGAGGAAAAAGCCTTTTTTGTGAAATCATATGTATACTGTAGCTTGTCTTGTCTTGCAAACATTCCAACCTGTGTTTCAGTCTACATCACTTTGCTTGGCCTGTTTCTTGCTTGTAGATGTCTGCCCACTGTATATCTGTCGTTTTGTAGATTTTTAAATGTAGATTGGCCAACCAAGATTCCTAACCTCTTCCAACACTGATCCAAACTCAAAGTGCATTCGCTGTCAACAGGATGTTAACAGGTTTTGAAGCTTAAGATCTATTGTAATTTTAATTATTTCATTTATTTCACTGAAAAATGTTGTGAGACTAACTCCTGTAACAATCTCTCCCCCCCCCCCCCCCCCCCCCCCCTGTTGTGCCAGCTCCGACTGCCCCTCAGACCCGGTCAACCTCCCAGACAACAGCTGGCCCAGTGCAGCATCTTGCTGGCGCTCAGGTAAATGTCTCATCTCACCTATGACTTGGCTATTTCATTTAGCTTTTGGTTGTGTGGTGATGGAAAATCAATGTATTGATTCTCTGGCCGTTCTGCCTCTGGATGCCCTACCGCCTGTGGTCCTCCCCTCCCCTGCCTCCTAACATCAGCCATCAGCCTCCAGCTTCTCCCTCCGCCTACTTCCTCTCTCTATACCATTTGTATTTCATACAGTGGGGAGAACAAGTATTTGATACACTGCCATTTTGCAGGTTTTCCTACTTACAAAGCATGTAGATGTCTGTCATTTTTATCATAGGTACACTTCAACTGTGAGAGACGGAGACAAAAATCCAGAAAATCTCATTGTATGATTTTTAAGTAATTAAAACCTTCCAGAGAGAGACAAGGCAGCAGTCTCCTACCCCGAGAGGTTCATACTGCACATTGTTCTCAACTCACTACAACGCATAAAGACATAAGTGTATTTCTCATTAACGTGATGTTTCCTTTTTTGTTAACTTAATCTGCCTTCAGCTCCCTGCTTGGCCAAGGCTCTGGACCTGCACAGTGGCCCAACACCAGCAGGACAGTAGAGGCCATTTTCGTTGAGCTGTGCCACAAATACCCTGCAGGCGAGACTGTGCTTGGGAACCGGGTCAACAGGTGGGCTGCTATCCTGGGGGATTACAAGAGAATCAGGACCATGGTGCTGGGCAGCCCAAACCTGATTACCCACACAAGGCTGCAACTGTTCCAGGTCAACAAGTTGACCATGACACAGTGGTAAGTTTTATATATTTTATGTGTAGTTAACTGGTTGACACAGTGTTAATGATAGCAATTAACATATTTCACGTTTTTCACACAAGTACAACAAACCAATGGCCCCCATTGGAGAGAGTGACTCTGCACCAGACCCAGGACAGCATGACTGCAGAGAGGGAGGAGTCGGGCCTTCCACGCAGTCAGGAGCACCTATCAGCTTCCAAAGGACAGAGCGTGGCAGAGCAGCCACTAGTCAGTCACTACCACCTCTACCGCCACCTAGTCTGCCTACCACCTCCTTTCCTATTTCTCCAGTCTCCCAAGACCTGCACTCCTCTGCCCCCTCCTGCTGGTGGCCCCAAGGTATCCAGGACGACTGAATGGAGGAGGAGTCTGGGAATAAAGTCAGGGCTCACAAGCTGTATGAAGGACAGCTGCTCTAAATGTGGCAAGCCTAAAACTTGTGAATTTGGACACAGTATGTATGGAACTGTGAGATTCTGTGCCGCTACCTCTGGCAGCCAATCAGTGGAGGAGTGGCTGGCACTGATGAGGTCCCAGCATGGTGTTAGCCAGGGCCAGTAAACATCGACTAACTGACTGACTGACTGCTGTGTACATTTTTTTGTAAATATGTTCTCTTGTTCACTTTTTTTTTAACGTTCATTTTCAATCACTTTAACTTGTTAATCTCTTGTATATTTAGTTCATTTTTAATCACCTTAATTTGTACAGTAGGTGTAGGGGACATCATGCTGAGTTGGGCACACATGACATTCCCTGTGACAAATAATAATTGAATACATTTTTTTTTTTATAAAAGCACTTTCTCCTTTAATTTTATACACTCTTTATAAAAAGTTCAACAAATTTAAAAAAGTAAATCAGTCATTTTCTACTCAGTTAATAAAGACACTGTTTACAGAATTGTAACACACATAAGTCAGTTTCTACTCAGACTTGAGAGGACCAGCAGATACTTGAGGTGACAGCAGGGAGTCAACGCCCCCAGTGACGCCCACTAATCTCTGATTGGTTGCTGCACACCATTTGTTGGAAGTTTGGGACATCCTCAGGGAGCCTGTTTCCCAATATCTATTACTCAAGATGGATAGAGCTTTCTAGAGGGCAGGTTTTGGGACTGTGATCAATGTAGTCTATAACTCTACAGACTAAACAAAAACATATTTTTTTAAACTTATGAATCTGAATATTTGTTATCTACCTTTTTTTAGTGTATCGGCTAATTCTTTATTTTGGTTATCACCGCTACATAGGCTGGATAAGGCAGCTCAACACCTTGTCTGGGACAAGAATGCATGCTATAGGTGATTTCTCTCCCTGTTTCAGGTACTCCTGGCGTCAGAGGGAGAGGATGGTGCTGCAGCAGGGATTGGGGCTCGCTCCTGCCCCCCAGGGTCAACGCCCAGCCCCTCCCTGCAGCCAAGCCCCTTTACTACCAGCGGGAGGGGATACAGGCACCTTTCCCTACACCGCCACCCCCGGTCCCACGCCAGGCCACCCAGCAAGGACGGCCCGCCCATTCTGCCAGCTCACCTGGATCAACAACCCCCCCAGCACTTCCCGGCCCTATAGTGATGGCAAAACAATTTATTTTCAGGGTTGAACTGATGACACCTGCTCAACATCCTGGCTCATGGCAGACATTGAACAACTCCTTCAGATTGCTATCAAAGACTATGTATTTCGGATCTTGCACACACACTCTTCGATAGTATATCTTGGCTCGAACTGTGACGATTGTGATTCTGAGCTCTCAGGTTCTCACAGCGAGTTCTGGTCTTCACTGATCTCACTCTCCGTCAGCTCCATCTGTGGCGTATAGGGGCAGGACTCAGTAGTATACTGATGGTATTCGTCGTAATCTAGCTGGGCCCCGAGCTCTTTCGTGATGGTCCCGGTGGACCTCTTCACCACAGCACAGGAACACTCTGGCACCCAGGGGTCAGTTTGGCATGCTGTACTAACCGTTCTTTCCTGTTGGTAGAAAACAATTAAGGCATCTATTAGGCTATAGGTATATTCAAGAATCACTGTGTATTGTCCATTTTATGTCCAAAATGGCCTCGGGGATGACAGATTGTGTCTTGAAATAAACAATAGCCTTATAAATAACATGGATTTGCTTGTGCCTCCTCCTGCAGTCTCCTCCAGGATGAAAACCTTTTTCAGGGATGTAGATGTCACCCTGAAAACAAACACATGTTTTGTTAAGACAACTCAACCCAGATATAGATGTTGGCGTTAACAAGCTACCGGTCTTATGTCAACTTTTTTATTTAATTTTTTTATTTCACCTTTATTTAACCAGGTAGGCTAGTTGAGAACAAGTTCTCATTTGCAACTGCGACCTGGCCAAGATAAAGCATAGCAGTGTGAACAGACAACACAGAGTTACACATGGAGTAAACAATTAACAAGTCAATAACACAGTAAAAAGAAAAAAGTCTAGCTAAATAAAGTGGGGCTAACAAAACATTCAAAGAACAAATGTTACTGTAATACATTTAGTTGACGTTACTTGACTGAGGTGGCCAGCTACAGAGTAACTACCTAATACAGGGCTACACAGAGAAACTGTGTTGCAATTTTAGGTGCAGTCGAGTTACTTGATAACGCTGGCGGGGGGTTACACAAAACATTTCAGACGCAATAAACGTAAACTCACACACCATTCCGTACAAATGTGCGCAACCGCAACATTGAAACGAGGCTGCAAAGAAAACTAATGGGACTGTAGCGACTGTGTTGACTTCAAAATCGGGGGCGTGAACTAGGTTTCTATTCAAGCGTTGATCGACATGGTAATAGCTCTGTAGTATTGGAGAAAAGTTGAAAAAAACGGACGCTCCGTTACATCGTGGCGTGTCATGTCGTAACGTACAGCACACATAAAGCTACTATTTCTGTCTTACAATCTCTCTCCACCAGGTTCAGCACTTCTATCACTTCTATGTCCCTTAAGGTCCTTGTGTAATGTGATATTGTACCCCCTAGCCCAATTTGTCCTTTGTAAACTATTCATATATACTCATGTTCCCACATGTACTTCCTGTATTGATTTGTTAAATAAAACATAAAATAAAAACCTCTCTCTTCGATTCACTCTCCACACGAAAACAAAATACCAGACAACTTGCTGATTCCTGTCAGTCGTTACTATGGCAATTTAAAATGGCGCTGACCATAGCTCAAATAAACCAGGTCGACGATCAA
Organism: Oncorhynchus mykiss; assembly: GCF_057628025.1. Lineage (NCBI taxonomy): Eukaryota > Metazoa > Chordata > Actinopteri > Salmoniformes > Salmonidae > Oncorhynchus > Oncorhynchus mykiss. The sequence continues at coordinate 11,011,132 of NC_143030.1, forward strand.
AACACTAAATATAGAGACGTTTTTTTTATGTTAAATGCACATGTTTAGTATTAGTGGATTGAATACATCTCTTTGCTTAGATGTACTTCCTAAAATGTTTCCCTTCCGTATTAAAGTTTAATTTAGCTTGAGACATGTCTCTTTTGACATCTTGCCTTGAAATGCTGCCTTTTATCCTTGTCGATTAGGACACAGTATCTGACTTGATTTGCGTTTAGTTCAGCCGTCCTGTTGCACTTACCCAACATGACCTCTAGAGGTGCACTTACCCAACGTGACCACTAGAGGGGAGCGAACGATCTAGAACGATCCCCAGGGGAGCAAAATAAGGAACGCTTCACGAATTTGCGTGTCATCCTTGAGCTTTAGCAGGTGACTAAATTTTTAACAGTTACCTTGTGATTGTAAACTGGATACAAATGTAATTCATTTAAAAAATAATTTGTCTGTCTGCACAGCCCTAGCTTGAACCCCATGGCTGCTTGTTGCTTCATTGTTTAAATGTTTTTTCATTATGTCTCCTTGCAGCATGCCTAAGGCACATTCACACAGATGAGCAGGGATCCTGGGCATATTTCTTTTGCCGTTTTTCAGTCAGTAGAAAGGCCTCTTTAGTGTCCTAAGTTTTTATAACTGGGACCTTAATTGCCTTCGGTCTGTAAGCTGTTAGTGTCTTAACGACCGTTCCACAGGTGCATGTTCATTAGTTGTTTATGGTTCATTGAACAATTATGGGAATCAGTGAAGTTATTTGGATTTTTACAAATTATCTTTGAAAGACAGGGTCCTGAAAAAGGGATGTTTCTTTTTTTTGCTGTTTAGTGTATGAGGTCATACAATATATTTTGCAGTGATTCCTATGTTGTTGATGTAAAAAATATTTGTTGGTCTGCGGTGTGTAATGAGGAGCAACTAGATGCTGCACTTGACACATTTATGAAATTGCTTATTCCAGTTACTAATAAGAATGCATCTATTAAGAAAATGACTGTAAAAAAAAAGTTAAATCCCCTTCGATTGATGAGGAATTGAAAATTGAGAGGGATGAGGCAAAGGGAATGGCAAATAAGTTTGGCTTCACAACCGATTGGCAAACGTACTGCATATTGAGAAATCATGTGACCAAACTGAATAAAAATAATAAGAAACTACACTATGAAACAAAGAAATTACATAAAGAATGATTTAAAGAATTATAGTAAAAAGCTTTGGAGCACCTTAAATGACATTTTGGGCAAAAAGGCAAACTCAGCTCCGTCCTTCATTGAATCAGATGGCTCATTCCTCACAAAACCCAATGATATTGCCAACTACTTTAATTATATTTTAATTAGCAAGATTAGCAAACTTAGGCATGGCATGCCAGTGTGACAAAGTGAAAATGTAGAGTTTCCATCAACCTCACGCGCAATGTAGATATCAAAGAATGCCGCAGTTCGCGGGTAGAGTAGTGGGTGAAACCATTCACTTCAGGAAAAGGGGTGATATAAAGTTTCCTTTCATTATGTGTTGTTGAATTCATACAAATATTTGCTGCCATTGTAGTAAGGTTGGCAATACGAAAGGTATTCAGACGATGTCCAGTGTCTGTGTTCTTTTGCCCATCTTAATATTTTCTTTTTATTGGCCAGTCTGAGATATGGCTTTTTCTTTGCAACTCTGCCTAGAAGGTCAGCATCCCGGAGACGCCTCTTCACTGTTGACGTTGAGACTGGTGTTTTGCGGGTACTATTTAATGAAGCTGCCAGTTGAGGACTTGTGAGGCGTCTGTTTCTCAAACTAGACACTCTAATGTACCTGTCCTCTTGCTCAGTTGTGCACCGGGGCCTCCCACTCCTCTTTCTATTCTGGTTAGAGCAAGGTTGCGCTGTTCTGTGGAGGGAGTAGTACATAGTGTTGTACGAGATCTTCAGTTCCTTGGCAATTTCTCGCATGAAATAGTCTATTCTTGTTCTGAGAAATGAAGGCTAACGAGTTTCAGAAGAAAGGTCTTTGTTTCTGGCCATTTTGAGCCTATAATCGAGCCCGCAAATGCTGATGCTCCAGATACTCAACTAGTCTATAGAAGGCCAATTTTATTGCTTCTTTAATTAGCACAAGTTTTCAGCTGTTCTAACATAATTGCAAAAGGGTTTTCTAATGATCAACTAGCCTTTTAAAATGATACACTTGGATTAGCTAACACAACGTGCCATTGGAACACAGGAATGATGGTTGCTGATAGTGGGCCTCTGTACGCCTATGTAGATACTCCATTAAAAATCTGCCGTTTCCATCTACAATAGTCATTTACAACATTAACAATGTCTACACTGTATTTCTGATCAATTTGATATTATTTTAACGGACAAAAAATGTGCCTTTCTTTCAAAAACAAGGACATTTCTAAGTGACCCCAAACTTTTGAACGGTAGTGTAGATGTTATTGAATTGGGACAGGAAAAACACTGCAGTGCACTTATGAGGAGTTGACTATCACTACTATCACTACTATCACTACTTCCCAGAAGTTACCATTTCAAACAATACCATGAATGAGCAACATTGGGTCAGAATGGATGAGAAACACTCATGGACAGACGGAAGGAGATAACTTCTGGAATTAATGCATTTAAAAAAAAAAAATCAATAACATCAGTCAGAACATTCTGTCATCACCAGATTTCCCTGTTTCTAATTACGTGGAAACATCAACAGACTTTGAACAAAATACAGACACTACTGTTATTTAATTTCCTAAACTTTTAATTCAAATCAAACTTTATTTACACAAAACATTTTACTAAAGTAAATCCATCACGTATCTATTTATCTGAAACCCACAGCAGGAATGATCCAGAGTAGCTTTGCTTTTCTAAGAGTGTAGTTCACATCCTGCCTTTTAATCCCCATCTCCTGACAGGAGATCTTTGTCCTAACTGTCTTTCTTTTTTGTGTTTTCATCCTATTTTCTTTCTTCGTGGATGTATCTCACGTGCGTCAGCACGTTTACCATCTGAATTAATCTTTTACCTCTGACTGAGTAGCCATATGATTACTCTCCTGTGTGAGTCCGTACATGTGCAGTTAGGTGCTCTTTGCGAATGAAGCCTTTCCCACAGTCACCACAGCTAAATGGTTTCTCTCCTGTGTGAGTCAGTATGTGTCTCCTTAGGTCCCCTTTCTGAATAAAGCTCTTCCCACAGTCACCACAGGTAAATGGTTTCTCTCCTGTGTGAATATTCATGTGCCTGGATAGATGTCCTTTTTGTTTGAAGGCCTTGCCACAAAAGGGGCAGGTGCAGGGTTTACCACCATGACATAGTTGGACATGGGCCTTCAGTTTACAGGTGGAGTTATAGAGTTTTTTGCATAAGTGGCATTCGCTGACTCTCTTCTTGGCAAAAGTCACATGCCTCTGCAGGTCAGCTTTCAGAGGAAACGTTTCACCACAGTCACGGCAGTGGTGAGTTTTTATAGACGTGGTGCTGAGTTTGGAATAGTGTTCCCCCATTGGTGGGTTTGGATCCAATGATGGGCTAGGCTCAAATGGTGGGCTGCTGTCAAGTCCTCCTGTGTAGCTGCTTACAGCTGAACTGTGGCTGAAGGCATTGTTCTGATTATCTGGAGGGTCACAGGGAATGTTGAGACCCTTAATGCAGGTCACAGTGCCAAAACGTGTGAAATCCACTCGTTTACAGTCACTCTCTCTGTTCTCCACAGTCTGGATTTGGGGAAGAGTCAAGGACCAAAGTGGGTCCTCCGGATCACATTCCCTTTTCACACAGGAAGGAGTGAATTTGAATTCTATGATATCAGGCTCCAGACTTTGAAGCTCCTCCTGACTGGTCCTGACTTCCTCCTGTTTCTCTTTAATATGTTTGGTCTCTGGGTCCTCCTGCCCCAGACTGGGGCTCCATTCCTGCTCACAGTGCTGCTGCTCAGGGGGAACCTCCTCTTCAGAGACACAGAGCTGCAGGGAGTCTGGAGGGAAGGAGAGAGGAGGAGCAGGGGTCATCTATACAGACTTTAGACAAGCTGAGAAAACTCAATTCCACCATATATATATATACATCTCAATGGAGTTGTGATGAGTGTCGGCGGAGTGTATCTCTGGTTGCATCGAGTCCCTATCTGTCCAACCTGTAAAAATGTCCATTCTTTAACCTCCTCTGGGATATGTGGGACGGTGGCGTCCCAACTGGCCAACATCCAGTGGAAATACAGAGCACCAAATACTAATAAATTAATATAAAAATTAAACTTTCATGAAATCACACATGCAATACACCAAATTAAAGCTACACTTCTGGTGAATCCAGCCAGCGTGTCAGATTTCAAAAAGGCTTTACGGCGAAAGCAAATGATACTATTATCTGAGGACAGCACCCCAGCAAACAAACACAGACCATCATATTTCAACCCTCCAGGCGTGACACAAAACGCAGAAATAAAGATATAATTCATGCCTTACCTTTGACAAGCTTCTTCTGTTGGCACTCTAATATGTCCCATAAACATCACAAATGGTCCTTTTGTTCGATTAATTCCCTTCGATATATATCCAAAAATGTCCATTTATTTGGCGCGTTTGATCAAGAAAAACACTGGTTCCAACTCGCACAACATGACTACAAAAGTTACCTGTAAGCTTTGTCCAAACATTTCAAACTACTTCCTAATACAACTTTAGGTATTTTTTAACGTAAATAATCAATCAAATTTAAGATGGGATATACTGTGTTCAATAACGGAGGAAAACAATGTGTAGCGAGCCTCTGTGTAACGCGCCACTAACAAAGATTACACTTCCCTCTAGCCTCATTCTGAACAGTGCTACTTCTTCATTTCTCAAAGGAAAAACCTCAACCAATTTCTAAAGACTGTTGACATCCAGTGGAAGCGGTAGGAACTGCAAGAAAGTCGAATAGAAATCTGGAATCCCAGCCATTGAAAAGAGAGTGACCTCAAATAACAACAATTCTGAATCTTATCCAGAGTGACTTACAGTAGTGAGTGCATACATTTTCTTACCGATCTACCAACAGAACCACACGACTTTAACACAACCAAATGTAGAAAAAGGGGTGTGAATACTTTATGAAGCTACAGTGTCTTCAGAAAAAGACAAGGGAGGTTTCCCAATGCTTCGCAAAGAAGTGCACCTATTGGTAGATGGGTAAAAATAAAAAAGCAGACATGGAATATCCCATTGAGCATTGTGCAGTTATTAATTACACTTTGAATGGTGTATCAATACACCCAGTCTGTCTGATACAGGCACCCTTCCTAACTCAGTTGCCGGAGAGGAAGGAAACCGCTCAGGGATTTCACCATGAGGCCAATAGTCTCACTTTAAAACAGCTACAGAGATTAATGACTGTGATAGGAGAAAACTGAGGATGGATTAACAACCTTGTAGTTACTCACAATACTAACCTAAATTACAGAGTGAAAAGAAAGAAGCCTGTACAGAATACAAATATTGCAAAAAATGCATGCTCTTTACAATAAGGAACTAACTTAAAACTGCAACAAACAAAAACATGTGTCAAAGAAATTAACTTCATGTCCTGAATACAAAGCGTTATGTTTGGGGCAAATCCAACACAGCACATCTCAGAGTACCACTCTTCATATTTTCAAGCACGGTTGTGGCTGCATCATGTTATGGGTATGCTTGTCATTGGCAAAGGACTAGGGAGTTTTTTAGGATAAAAATAAATGCAATAGAGCTAAGCACAGGCAAAATCCTAGAGGAAAACCTGTTTCAGTCTGCTTTCCAACAGATATTGGGAGACAAATTCACCATTCAGTAGAACAATAACCTAAACCAGAAGGCCAAATATACACTGGAGTTGCTTACCAATAAGACATTGAATGTTCCTGAGTGGCCTAGTTACAGTTTTGACTTAAATCTAGGGATGCACAATATGTCGGTGAACATATCGGTATCGGCCTGATGTCTAGTGTTAAAAACCGATGTCGGGTGGCGCAGTGGTCTAGGGCACTGCATCGCAGTGCTAGCTGTGCCACCAGAGACTCTGGGTTCGCGCCCAGGCTCTGTCGCGACCGGGAGGTCCATGGGGCGACGCACAATTAGCCTAGCATCGTCCGGGTTAGGGAGGGTTTGGCCGGTAGGGATATCCTTGTCTAATCACGCACTAGCAACTCCTGTGGCGGGCCGGGCGCAGTGCACGCTAACCAGGTCGCCAGGTGCACGGTGTTTCCTCCGACACATTGGTGCGACTGGCTTCCAGGTTGGATGCGCGCTGTGTTAAGAAGCAGCGGGTTGTGTTTCGGAGGACGCATGGCTTTCGACCTTCGTCTCTCCCGAGCCCGTACTGGAGTTGTAGCGATGAGACAAGATAGTAGCTACTAACAATTGGATACCACGAAATTGGGGAGAAAAGGGGGTAAAATAAAAAAAATAAAAACGATGTCAAGGCTAGCGTGCTAACGTAGGCACATGACATAATGACGGATACACGTGCAACACAGCATTCCTAACCTAGCCCACAATGTGTGGATCGAGCAGTCATTTGAAAGAGTAAGAACATTTCAGCGACACAACTCAAAGGCGAAATCCATGAAAGCCAAAATAATGGAATTCATTACCCTCGACAATCAACCAAACTCTGTCGTGGGTGATGTTGGCTTTCACCGAATGGTCGAGCACCAAGTGCGCAATTTTTCCGATGTTGCCCTACCAGAGTTACACAGTGATAGCATCACTGCTATTAGTTTCACGACATACATACTATGGAACGCCGTTTGGGTCTTTGCGTGTCAAAAAATATACAGTAGTACTGTCAAAGCTGTACAACAAAGTCTGCAAACAAGCAAACACCGGCCACGAACGATGTGTTTACAATACCGCGTTGGTAATAAAGCATCATTTGTTCGACCACAACTTCTGGGCTAGCTAGCTGTAGCTTGGTACCTAGCTAACACCAATACAACCAGCCTGAAAACAATGACCAGTTGAAACTGCAGTCACTGTCATTATTCTTAGCAATGATTTGGGAATCCTAGTGAGTAAGTATTAGCTAGGTAGCCACTTGTTGTTCACCTATTGAAATTGAACTACAGTTCATTAAAATAAATAGCTAGGCAGCTACTTAAACCTGTTGCCCAAATTATAAGCAGCCAGCTAGCTTCATCTGGCTAGAAGAGGCTCGACCGCACCATGTGTTGTGAAGCTAGCTACAATAAAGATTAGACACAATAGTGGAATTTGAGGTTTGCCTTCAAAATAAAAGTATGTTATTGACAGTGATGCAAATGAATGCAAATAGTAGAATTATGCCATACATTTATTTTGAAGGCTAACCGCAAAGTCCACTATTGTGGCTAATTCCTTATTGTAGCTAGTTACAGGAATAACCCGTCGTGCATGTCTAATGGTGTCTAATGACCCAGAGCACATATGTTGGCTAAAATGTTGGGCTAAAATGTTAAATATCGGGTATCGTTTTTTTTGGGCAAGGAAAATATTGGATATCGGTATCGGCCAAAAATGTAATCACTAATTAAATCGTATTGGAAATCTATGGCAACACTTGAAAATGTCTGTTTAGTAATGATCAACAACCAACTTGACAGAGCTTGAATAATTTTTAAAGGAATAATGTGCAAATATTGTACAATCCAGGTGTGCAAATCTCAGAGATTTATGCAGAAAGCCTTACAACTGTAATCGCTGCCAAAGGTGATTCTAACATTTATTGACTCAGGGGTGTGAATATTTACGAAAATTAGACTTGTATTTCGTTTTCAATAAATTTGGAAACACGTTTTCACTTTGTCATTATGGGGTATTGTGTGTTGATGGGAGCGACAAAAAAATATATTTTGAATTCCGGCTGTAACAACAAAATGTAGAATTAGTCAAGGTGTATGAATACTTTCTGAAGGCACAGTAGCTAAGTACCTATTTTACGTTGTCGTATCTCTGGAGTGATCCCCAGCAGTCTCCGTAGCCGATCATTCTCCTCCTGGTACTCCACTACCGTTTTCTCAACTGCCCCGAAAATCTCCACAGCAGCCGCCGTTAAACGCTCATTTAAAAACACACCCAACAATTGTAGTTTAGACATTTTCAGTCGAATGTGAGTTGGGTAGTCTATTCAGTTTAGTCAGTATGTATTTCTTTACCCCACACAAGGAATGCAAAATCAAAACAGTCGTTTCCAATCCTACTTCCGTGTTCTAGTCAAGGAATTTTGGAAAACTCCTTGGTTTTAGTGGGTGGCAAACCCAGAAACGCACAGCAGCGCCGCCAGCTGGATGGGGGTTTAACTACTGTGCAAGAAAGTTTACAGACCAGTAGTAAAGGGAAACCATAAATACATGTAGACAAACAGTGGTTATCATAAGTATAGGATAATGTGGCATAATCAATTCTTCATCAGGAGTCGACTGTATATCAGTGTTAACTTTGGCAGCTATTTTAGATTTAGTTTTAGTCAGGGGTGAAAGCAAGGCGGTATGGTCCGTTATGGCGTTCCAGACAAATAAATAGTGGGGGTAGCCTGTACCGGTAAAACATAAGCCTATCACAATAATTAAAACAAAATGTCAAGAAAACTGTAGGCTATTACACACATATTTATCATTACGCATGTCAGAGGAATTAACCATTTGCGAATGGACTTGTGGTATTGCCTACAATTCAAAATGCGATGTGGTTTCTATGATAACGTTGACATTTTACCAAGGCAGAGATGAGTGGCCGACACCAAGATGCACGCGGGGACAACTGTGAACGCATAAATTCTGGCGTTAATGACAATCGGCCAATGTCATTACACTTTTTGGTGTTTTGTGTAAAATATGTCTCTTTCCATTCACTACTGTTTGGAGGCTGGAAATATGGTAAGGGGGAGCGAGGTATGTTGACACACTTTTCACACTGTGTAACATTTACTAGGCACAATACATCACACTGGAGCACAATACATCACAATGGTATACATGTCATACCAAATGAAATAAGGAAGTCTTGGGCACATATGTTGTATTCATTACATCTTCATATCTTATTTCAGCAGGGAGTTGTAGACCGTTAAATATAGAGTGTGCACTTGTGACAATTTGCCCCATCAGCGGGTAAATTGTCACACTATGTCAGGTAAGTTATCACATTGGATTATTAACAAATATGAACAGCCTGTCTGAGCTCGTGCTAGGCAGGGCTGGAATGGTGCTGGGGCCTGGCAGGGCTGGAATGGTGCTGGGGCCTGGCAGGGCTGGAATGGTGCTGGGACCTGGCAGGTTGGTGCTGGGGCCTGGCAGGGCTGGAATGGTGCTGGGGCCTGGCAGGTTGGTGCTGAGGCCTGGCAGGGCTGGAATGGTGCTGGGGCCTGGCAGGGCTGGAATGGTGCTGGGACCTGGCAGGTTGGTGCTGGGGCCTGGCAGGGCTGGAATGGTGCTGGGGCCTGGCAGGTTGGTGCTGAGGCCTGGCAGGGCTGGAATGGTGCTGGTCCCTGGCAGGGCTGGAATGGTGCTGGGGCCTGGCAGGTTGGTGCTGGGGCCTGGCAGGTTGGTTTTGGGCCTGGCAGGTTGGTGCTGAGGCCTGGCAGGGCTGGAATGGTGCTGGGGCCTGGCAGGTTGGTGCTTGGCCCTGGCAGGGCTGGAATTGTGCTGGGGCCTGGCAGGTTGGTGCTGGGACCTGGCAGGGCTGGAATGGTGCTGGGCCTGGCAGGTTGGTGCTGGGGCCTGGAAGGTTGGTGCTGGGGTCTGGCAAGTTGGTGCTGGGTCCTGGCAGGGCTGGAATGGTGCTGGGCCCTTTGATCAGGAAATTATCGCAGAAGTTGACACGGGGGGAATAAAAACCAGCCTCGTCGTGGACCCCGATGTCTTGCTCCCAGACAAACTAAACAACTTCTTCACTCGCTTTGAGGACAATACAGTGCCACCGACACGGCCCGCTACCAAAACCTGCGGACTCTCCTTCGCCCACAGCCAAGGTGAGTAAAACATTTATACGTGTTAACCCTCGCAAGGCTGCCGGCCCAGACGGCATCCCTAGCCGCGTCCTCAGAGCATGCACAGACCAGCTGGCTGGTGTGTTTATGGACATATTCAATCAATCCCTATCCCAGTCCGCTGTTCCCACATGCTTCAAGAGGGCCACCATTGTTCCTGTTCCCAAGAAAGTTAAGGTAACTGAGCTAAACGACTATCGCTCCGTAGGACTCACTTCCGTCATTATGAAGTGCTTTGAGAGACTAGTCAAGGATCATATCACCTCCACCCTACCTGACACCCTAGACCCACTCCAATTTGCTTACCTCCCCAATAGGTGACGCAATCACACTGCACACTGCCCTAACCCATCTGGACAAGTGGAATACCTATGTAAGAATGCTGTTCATCGACTACAGCTCAGCATTTAACACCATAGTGCCCTCCAAACTCGTCATTAAGCTCGAGACCCTGGGTCTCGACCCCACCCTGTGCAACTGGCTCCTGGACATTCTGACGGGCCGCCCCCAGGTGGTGAGGGTAGGAAACAACATCTCCACCCCGCTGATCCTTAACACTGGGGCCCCACAAGGGTGCGTTCTCAGCCCTCTCCTGTACTCCCTGTTCACCCATGACTGCATGGCCATGCACGCCTCCAACTCAATCATCAAGTTTGCAGACAACACTACAGTGGTAGGCTTGATTACCAACAATGACAAGACAGCCTACAGGGAGGAAGTGAGGGCCCTCGGAGTGTGGTGTCAGGAAAACAACCTCACACTCAACGTCAACAAAACAAAAGAGATGATCGTGGACTTCAGGAAACAGCAGAGGGAGCAACGTCCCTCCTATCCACATCGATGCGACAGTGGTGGAGAAGGTGGAAAGTTTTAAGTTCCTCGGTGTACACATCACTTGACAAATTGAAATGGTCCACTCACACAGACAGCGTGGTGAAGAACCAACCTCAGGAGGTTGAAGAAATTTGGCTTGTCACCAAAAACACAAACTTTTACAGGTGCACAATCGAGAGCATCCTGTCGGGCTGTATCACCGCCTGGTACGGCAACTGCTCCGCCCACAACCGTAAGGCTCTCCATAGGGTAGTGAGATCTGCACAACGCATCACCGGGGGCTAACTACCTGCCCTCCAAGACACCTACAGCACCCGATGTCACAGGAAGGCAAAAAAGATCAACAAGAACAACAACCACCCGAGCCACTGCCTGTTCACCCCGCTATCATCCAGAAGGCGAGGTCAGTACAGGTGCATCAATGCTGGGACCGAGAGACTGAAAAACAGCTTCTATCTCAAGGCCATCAGACTGTTAAACAGCCATCACTAGTCACACATTAAACAATGCCACTTTATATAATGTTTACATACCCTACATTACTCATCTCATATGTATGTACTGTACTCTATACCATCTACTGCATTCTGCCTATGCCGTTCGGTCATCGCTCATCCATATATTTATATGTACATATTCTTATTCATTCCTTTACACTTGTGTGTATAAGGTAGTTGTTGTGAAATTGGTAGATGACTTGTTAGATATTACCGCAGGGTCGGAACTAGAAGCACAAGCATTTCGCTACACTCGCATTAACATCTGCTAACCATGTGTATGTGACCAATAACATCTGCTAACCATGTGTATGTGACCAATAACATCTGCTAACCATGTGTATGTGACCAATAACATCTGCTAACCATGTGTATGTGACCAATAACATCTGCTAACCATGTGTATGTGACCAATAACATCTGCTGACCATGTGTATGTGACCAATAACATCTGCTAACCATGTGTATGTGACCAATAACATCTGCTAACCATGTGTATGTGACTCATAACATGTGTATGTGACCAATAACATCTGCTAACCATGTGTATGTGACCAATAACATCTGCTAACCATGTGTATGTGACCAATAACATCTGCTAACCATGTGTATGTGACCAATAACATCTGCTAACCATGTGTATGTGACCAATAACATCTGCTAACCATGTGTATGTGACCAATAAAATTGGATTTTAATATAAAATATGGAGGTATACTATTCCCTGTGGCTGAGACAGCACAGGCCAGTGTGACGACGGGTTCCCCTTTCAGCGGAGGTCAGTGAGGTCAGTGACCCTACTTGTTTGAATCCACATCTGCCCACCATTTTGTCAGGTGTATGTACATTCCATATGTCTCCTGGTCCAAATTGATATCTCTGTAGCACTTCTGCAACATTGTCGAAGAAAGCATTAACTCTTTGAGAACCCTGTAAACCCCTCCAAGCTGGCCTTTTTCTGCCCCCATTTGCACAAACTTCCGCTGGTGTGCCACAGAAAACTGGTAGGCAAGTCTTCTGACCTCACTTGGCAACAGACCAAAATAAATGTCAGCTGACATAGTAATATACTGAACAAGCTGCATCTCCAAATCAGGTTGAAAAACCTGCCGTGGTTTTGTATAGCCAACCACTGTTGTTGGCGTGGCTGACTTTCAAACTTCTTCTCTGGTAACCTTATGACAATACCGAGTCAGAGTATGGTAATTTATGTCAACAAACATTGACTTGTTCTGACTTGACGCCCAATTTTTCAGTTTTTGATTTGTTAAAAAAGTTTTAAATATCCAATAAATGTCGTTCCACTTCATGATTGTGTCCCACTTGTTGTTGATTCTTCACAAAAAAATACAGTTTTATATCTTTATGTTTGAAGCCTGAAATGTGGCAAAAGGTCGCAAAGTTCAAGGGGGCCGAATACTTTCGCAAGGCACTGTAGGTGTCTGGTTAGACTGTAAACTCTCCTTCCAGACCCACATTAAGCATCTCCAATCCAAAATTAAATCTAGAATCGGCTTCCTATTTTGCAACAAAGCATCCTTCACTCATGCTGCCAAACATACCCTCGTAAAACTGACTATCCTACCGATCCTTGACTTTGGCAATGTCATTTACAAAATAGCCTCCAACACTCTACTCAACCAATTGGATGCAGTCTATCACAGTGCCATCTGTTTTGTCACCTAAGCCCCATATACTACCCAACACTGCGACCTGTACGCTCTCGTTGGCTGGCCCTCGCTTCATACTCGTCGCCAAACCCACTGGCTCCAGGTCATCTACAAGTCTTTGCATCTACAAGTAAAGCCCTGCCTTATCTCAGTTCACTGGTCACCATAGCAACACCCTCCCGCAGCACGCGCTCCAGCAGGTATATCTCACTGGTCACCCCCAAAACCAATTCCTTCTTTGGCCGCCTTTCCTTCCAGTTCTCTGCTTCCAATGACTGGAACAAACTGCAAATATCACTGAAGCTGGAGACTCTCATCTCCCTCACTAACTTCAAGCTCCAACTGTCAGAGCAGCTCACAGATCATTGCCGCTGTACATAGCCCATCTGTAAATACCCCATCCAACTACCTCCTCCCCATACTGTATTTATTTATTTATTTTGCTCTTTTGCACCCCAGTATCTCTACTTGCACATTCATCTTCTGCATATCTATCACTCCAGTGTTTAATTGCTATGTCGCGATTACCTCGCCACCATGGCCTATTTTATTGCCTTATCTTACCTCATTTGCACACCCTGTATATATACTTTTTTCTACTGTATTATTGACTGTATGTTTGTTTATTCCATGTGTAACTCTGTGTTGTTGTTTGTGTCGAACTGCTTTGCTTTATCTTGGCCAGGTCGCAGTTGTAAATGAGAACTTGTTCTCAACTGGCCTACCTGGTTAAATAAAGGTGAAATAAAACATTTAAAAAAAAAATCATGACGCTGTATGAAGTAGTGTGTGTGGATATACTGTCTCATACAGTAGGCATGCAGTGTGTTAGTACACACACACACACACACACACACACACACACACACACACACACACACACACACACACACACACACACACACACACAGAGAGAGAGCCTGTCTTGTGTAGTCCAGGGATATGTCTGTTGCTCTAAACTATATGTATATATAATCAATTTACTGTAACCATGTAATACTATTATCAAAGCTGATTACACAATATCACAATGTTTTTTGAGCTACGTGTCTATGTATACTGGGGCAAGTTGTCACATGTGAAGACTTGCCCCAAGGTCACTGAGACAACTTGCCCCAAACTGACACGTGTGCTAATGTTGGCTAAATCTCAGGGTTAGCTCAACATAGAACTGCAGCTAAAGTATCAAAAAATACACATTATTGTCTCCTCTACTCAGTGTAAATTTATAATTTTTGAACATTTATACCTTACATATTATTGCATAACATTTATAGTGGTAAATCTTTTACTTTTGAAGGGGGGGGGGGGGGAATTAACTTGTGCTCCCCTCAGATTAGAGTGACCTTTACCACGTGTGAACAGGAAGTTGACCATAGAACATGTAGTCACACAAAGTAGCTGTTTGAATTTTGGAGCTAGCGCCTCTAGTGTTGGAGGAATGAACAGTTTTACCCGCGTGACAACTTACCTCGCTCTCCCCTACGTTGCGTGTGGATGAACTTGAAAGGGCAGTCTCGTAAAGCAGCTCTTTGATGTGTTTGACAATCAGATGAAAACATCATGACTGGTTGTGTTTATGCCACAATAAAAAGGTAAAACATAAAAAAAGTTAAATGACAAATCTTTACGACTAGGCCCACAGAGATCCTATTGAATTAATAGGGGTTCTATACGGAATTCTATGACTAGGGTCATAAAAAATGAAATATATGAGCCTTTTTGTATGGGACCTCCTATGTGTGCAACCGTGTGCAACCGTGTAGGAGGTCCCATACCGGGAAGAAATTCAATCTGCTTTCATCCCTAGTTTTAGTCTTAAAATATATATAATATAATACATATTTTTTTGGGTTGCCTGTGCTGAAAACGTCTATATCAGTGCGCAAATACAGGACTAGTAAAGGCCCAGTGCACTACATTTGTGAGCAAAAAAATATACATAATTTTTTTTGTATATATATTTTTTTATTCAGATTTTTCAGGGGGTGCAACACCCTCAGCACAACTACTTCCCACAGCTATGCCTCCTTCTCAACACTCATTGGAGGAGAATGTCAGAGAGGCTGGATCTCTGGCTTGCTCCTGGCTTGCTCATCCAATAGGTTTTAAGAAGGAGGTGAAAAGAGACGTGAGAGGACGCAAGGAGTACGTAATTGAGATTCTCCCGGACAATGACATTTAAAAAAAATCATTTTTATACAATTAGATTTGCTAAACTCTTGTGTCCTCTCTCCTCAGTCTTCACTCGCCTCCTTTTGAAAAAGGTCCAAGTTAATCGAGGAGAGTCAGCGAGCAGAGTGAAAGTGGATGGAAATGCGCTCGTTTGAAATGAGACGGTCCTCCACTCTTGCATCATTAGGCAATTTACGTTTAGTAAATACTTTTCTAACACTTTTTTTTTCTTCTTAAAACTGCATTGTTGGTTAGTTAAAGGCTTGTATAAGTAAGCAGTTCACTTGTATGGTCGACACCCGTTGTATCCGTGCATGTGACAAATACATTTTGATTTGGGATCCCAACCTAAATGTGTAAAGTGCTCAAAACAAATGAAATTCGTTGTGGAAGCCATTCTATAGATAAAAACAATATGCTACTTATCGTTT
Organism: Oncorhynchus mykiss; assembly: GCF_057628025.1. Classification (NCBI taxonomy): domain Eukaryota; kingdom Metazoa; phylum Chordata; class Actinopteri; order Salmoniformes; family Salmonidae; genus Oncorhynchus; species Oncorhynchus mykiss. Next base: position 11,026,707 of record NC_143030.1, read on the forward strand.
TAGAAGTGTGTATGGTTTTCTACTCCGACAATACAACTGCTGATTTAAAAGGGGGGTGTGGAAGATAGGAAAACTCTTCCGCGGTAGGCTTCACGTGTTCTTCCTCGCCAGAAAAATAGGCTACCTAGGAGTGGAGGACACTCGACTGTACATCAATACTCCATAAAGTATTAAATCAACATCATGAACGAGCAGCAGTAGGTCAACATTTCTGAGAAATACTCTTGGACGAATTGGGGGAGATATTTCCCAGAAAGTAAACATGTTTTAATGTATCAATGACATCAGTCAGACCATTCTCTCATCACCTGAGAGATGTAACAGTCGTACTCTCCTTGCGTTGTGTTTTGGGACAAAATAAATCACCCCCCCAGCCAGTGGTCCCAGTTGAGCATTATTTATTATCTGTAGTTAAACAGGAAACAGCAACGTTAGTTGTGCAGAGCTTAACGATGTTGATGGGTGATGATGGTAAAATCTGTAGTATGAAAACTGTGTCAGTAGTGAGCTTGTGTGACCATTACATCGGTGCGTGCTAGCTAACACACTTATATACAGTAATCATGTAGTAACCAAAAAAAAAGTGCTAAAACAAACCAAAATATATTTTAGATTCTTCAAAGTAGCCTCCCTTTGCCTTGATCACAGCTTTGCACACTCTTACAAGGTAGAAAATAAAGAAAAACCCTTGAATGAGTAGGTGTGTCCAAACTTGACTGATACTGTATATGTTGCCATCTTAGGGTCATGCACTACTCATGAAGCAAATGTAGAATTTTAACTATTCAAAAACATAAAATACCTTCAAATATCATCCATAAAATATATATATACCAGCCCTACTTAAAACGTGTTGTCCACATACTGCCCGTTTTTCTCATTCTTTTGACAGAACAGCTTTGTCCTCATTTTCTTTCTTTCAGTTTTTGTCCTGCTTTCCTCCTTTGTGGATGTTTTTCACATGCATCAGCAGGTTAGTCTTTTGAGTAAAACTTTTCCCACAGTCACCACAGCTAAATGGTTTCTCTCCTGTGTGGGTCAGTTTATGCCTGGTTAAGTTCATATTGAGACTGAAGCTTCTCCCACAGTCTCCACAGCTAAATGGTTTCTCTCCTGTGTGAGTCAGTTTATGCTTCCTTAGGTTTCCCTTCAAATTGAAGCTTTTCCCACAGTCACCACAGCTAAATGGTTTCTCTCCTGTGTGAGTCCGTTTATGATCTGTAAGGTGTCCCTTCTGATAGAAGCTTTTCCCACAGACAACACAGCTAAATGGTTTCTCTCCTGTGTGAATACCCATGTGCCTGGACAGATCTCCCTTGTGTTTGATGGTCATGCCACAAATAGGGCAAGTGCAGGATTTCTCCATGGGACAGAGTTGGACATGGGCTTCCGGTTTACAGGTGGAGTTGTACTGTTTATTGGATAAGTGACATTCGCTGAGTCTCTTCTTGGTAAGAGTCACGTGCCTCTGCAGGTCAGCTTTCAGAGGAAACATTTCACCATAGTCATGGCAGTGGTGAGTTTTTCTAGACGTGGTGCTGGGTTTGGAACCGCGTTCCCCCATTGACGTGTTTGGATCTAATGGTGGGGTGGGATCCAATGGTGGGCTGCTGTCAAGTCCTACTGGGTCGCTGCTTATGGCTGAGCTGTGGCTGGAGGCATTGTTCTGAGTATATGGCGATAAACAGGGAATGTAAAGACCATTAATGTGGGTCACAGTGCCAAAAGGTTTCAGATCCACTGGTTTAGAATCACTCTCTCTGTTCTCCACAGTCTTGGTTTGGGGAAGAGTCAAGGACTGAAGTGGTTGCTCCTGATCACATTCACTTTTCACACAGGAAGGAGTGAATATGAACTCTATGATATCAGGCTCCAGACCTTGAAGCTGTTCTTCCTCCTGTTTCCCTTTAATCAGTGTGGTATCTGGATCCTCCTGCCCCAAACTGGGGCTCCATTCCTGCTCACAGTGCTGCTGCTCAGGGGGAACCTCCTCAGCAGAGACAGAGAGCTGCAGGGAGTCTGGAGGGAAGGAGAGGAGGGGCAGAGTTTACCTAGACTTTAGACATCAGGGTTGGGGTCCATTTTAATTAGGTCAACTGTAATTCCAACTCAATAACTGGAAAACTAGAATCTATTTTAGACTATTTCTCAATAAATAAAGAGAATAATATTTATTTCTAAAGTTTTCAAATTTATTATACATCCAAATCACTTCCTGTTTTTTTCCCCACAATGTTTTTATCCATGCGCGGTAAATACATAAAAGTCTTAAAATTAATGTAATGATGAACACTGTTAGCCCAAACAGTTTATCAATATGGTAGAAAGAACTATAGCTAGCTATCAGTATCTACATACGAACCTATTTTACATAGTTGCATCTCTGGTGTGATCCGCAGCAGTCTCCGTAGCCGATCATTCTCCTCCTGGTACTCCACTACCGTTTTCTCAACTGCCCCGAAAATCTCCACAGCAGCCGCGGTTAAACGATCATTTAAAAACACACGCAACAACTGTAGTTTAGACATTTTCAGTCGAATTAGATTCGGGTATCTTATTCAGTTCAGTTAGTGGATATTTTGTTACTCCACGCAATGAATGCAAAATCAAAACAGAATCGTTTCCAATCCTACTTCCGTGTTCTAGTCAAGGAAATTTCAGAAAAGACCTCGGTTCTAACTGTGGCGAACCCGGAAACTGTGGCGAACCCGGAAACCCACAACAGCGCCGCCAGCTGGATGGGAGTTTACTACTGTGCAAGGTAGCCTACATGCCAGTAGGAAAGTGAAACAATAACTACATGTAGACAAACAGTGGTTATCTTAAGTAAAGGATGATCTGGGATGGACAATTATTAAACAGGAGTCGACTGTATATCATTTCTTTATACAGGATTCATTCAATATCATGAATGAGGAGCATTAGGTCAACATTTGTATTTAACCTTTATTTTAACACAGAGTCATACTGAGACTAAACCCTGTAATTACAAAAAATATATACATTAATACAATATGAAAAGCAAAGCAGAGATACAAAACAGTCACAGAAAACAAACACACACTACAAAATGTCCTCAATCAGCGTCCGAAATGCCCTAGAGGTACCAAATCATCACCTTTGAGAGTTTGAGATTATTCCACAAGTAAGTTGTAAAAAAACCCTCAACAGCTGATTTACCTAAATGTAGAGAACCAAGGAATTTACAAAGTTAGCCATCCTTGGTAACTTGTACTTCTAAAAAGTTATTAATGACGTTAGGTATTGTGGGAGGTTTTGTAAAAAAAAAAGCAATGCATCGATCTACGAGACTGCAGAGGGCCAACCTACTTTCTGATACAGAATGCAGTGAACTGAACCTGTCGCCCGTAATAAAGTGTAGTGCTCTGTGATAAACTGCATCTCATGGTTTCAGTGTGTTTGGCAGCTGCATTAACGTAGATATTGTCTCCGTAGTCTATGACCGGTAGGAGCGGTGATGATAAATACTCATGGACAAATGCAAGGAGATGTTTTCTTGAAAGCATATTTGAAATGTATCAATAACTTGGTGTTTTATTACAGAACAGGGATAATGGAAATGGATAAATACATGTGGGGAAACAGTTACAATAAAAACAACTCTAAATTTAAGGACACAACATTGTTGCGTTTCCCTGATTTGTTATCCTGACTCCCCCTGTGGCTAAATATGGAAGTCAGGTTCACAACAAAGTCCTCTCTTCCAGCTATGCTTTTCTCCAAAGCAGATTGCCCAAAAAATCATTCAGAATTCTAAACCAGATTAAACATGTTTATGAGGTGACCGATACCTCTGTATACACTCCAATATGTTTCAATCGTCCTTTTGTTCCACCTCGGTCTGATAAAGTGCTTGTTGAATGGAGTGAGAATGGGCTGGCCACAACTGAAAACCTAGACATAGAGAAGCAATTTGCATCTTTTAACCAGTAAAAGAACACATTTGAACTCTCTAATTCCAAATGGTTCTGCTATTTACAAGTCAGACACTATATCAAAGGGAAAACATTTAAAACTTTGAAATCCTCCCTGTGCAACATTCATTTAATGACCTGTTACAGCGCCCTCCCAACTCAACACACCTAGTCTCCCAGTTACTCAACACACCTAGTCTCCCAGTTACTCAACACACCTAGTCTCCCAGTTACTCAACACACCTAGTCTCCCAGTTTGTATCCTTTAATGACCTGTTACAGCACCCTCCCAACTCAACACACCTAGTCTCCCAGTTACTCAACACACCTAGTCTCCCAGTTACTCAACACACCTAGTCTCCCAGTTACTCAACACACCTAGTCTCCCAGTTTGTATCCTTTAATGACCTGTTACAGCACCCTCCCAACTCAACACACCTAGTCTCCCAGTTACTCAACACACCTAGTCTCCCAGTTACGCAACACACCTAGTCTCCCAGTTACTCAACACACCTAGTCTCCCAGTTTGTATCCTTTAATGACCTGTTACAGCACCCTCCCAACTCAACACACCTAGTCTCCCAGTTACTCAACACACCTAGTCTCCCAGTTACTCAACACACCTAGTCTCCCAGTTTGTATCCTTTAATGACCTGTTACAGCACCCTCCCAACTCAACACACCTAGTCTCCCAGTTACTCAACACACCTAGTCTCCCAGTTACGCAACACACCTAGTCTCCCAGTTACTCAACACACCTAGTCTCCCAGTTTGTATCCTTTAATGACCTGTTACAGCACCCTCCCAACTCAACACACCTAGTCTCCCAGTTACTCAACACACCTAGTCTCCCAGTTACTCAACACACCTAGTCTCCCAGTTTGTATCCTTTAATGACCTGTTACAGCACCCTCCCAACTCAACACACCTAGTCTCCCAGTTACTCAACACACCTAGTCTCCCAGTTACGCAACACACCTAGTCTCCCAGTTACTCAACACACCTAGTCTCCCAGTTTGTATCCTTTAATGACCTGTTACAGCACCCTCCCAACTCAACACACCTAGTCTCCCAGTTACTCAACACACCTAGTCTCCCAGTTACTCAACACACCTAGTCTCCCAGTTACTCAACACACCTAGTCTCCCAGTTACTCAACACACCTAGTCTCCCAGTTTGTATCCTTTAATGACCTGTTACAGCACCCTCCCAACTCAACACACCTAGTCTCCCAGTTACTCAACACACCTAGTCTCCCAGTTACTCAACACACCTAGTCTCCCAGTTACTCAACACACCTAGTCTCCCAGTTTGTATCCTTTAATGACCTGTTACAGCACCCTCCCAACTCAACACACCTAGTCTCCCAGTTACTCAACACACCTAGTCTCCCAGTTTGTATCCTTTAATGACCTGTTACAGCACCCTCCCAACTCAACACACCTAGTCTCCCAGTTACTCAACACACCTAGTCTCCCAGTTTGTATCCTTTAATGACCTGTTACAGCACCCTCCCAACTCAACACACCTAGTCTCCCAGTTACTCAACACACCTAGTCTCCCAGTTTGTATCCTTTAATGACCTGTTACAGCTCCCTCACAACAGCTCTATTCAATCAGATCCGACATCCGCATCGGTGTTGGAAGTGCAACTGCTTTTAGCTTAATGTGTTCATATACGAGGTTCGGTTTGCTCCTAGCAGAACTCAACTAGGAGAAAGCGAACATCTGTGCCCTTAACACCTTCTTCGGTTGAAAAACGAAAAGTCCAGCAGCATTATTACAATTTGCCCCCCTTGAGATGCCGTAGCAACAAAGAGCCAATAAACACTTCCTCAAAATAGATAAATCAAGAAATTTGTAATAAATTGACATTTTTGCCAAGGAGATCTTAGTCGCGCATTTTTAACGTCTTACTGAGATGTTTGGTGCAGTGTTTCTCAAGTGAAAGATTGGCACGAAAACAAGTATTTTCTTGTTGAATGACAAACACTTCGTTCAAGAATCCCTACTGTTGACCAATTACTGACAAAGGGGCATAGACTTCAGCTACCAAACTATCGACTAACCTCAAGAAAATAATGTTGTTTCCTCAAATAGCCGAACACTAAAATGTCACAAAAAACACAATATACTGTTTCGAATGGGAAGCATGACCTGTAAGCTTTAACGGATAGGGTTTCATGACAATGATCAAGAGAAGAGGATCACTGCTTTGACAGCCCCAACACGGTCACACCTTCGACACCGCCAAAACTTCAGCGCTGCAGGTTTTGCCTATCGCTGGTTAAAGCTCGATCTGATTGAATCTAGGCCTTAGTCTTTCAGTGTGTATCCTTTTTCTTTGTCCATACTAGTCTTCTCAAGGAGACCTGGGGTGAAGAGTTGAATACTGCAATCTTGGATGATATCTGGGGAGAAGCCCTGTCTAGAATTCACTTTTGTTCCATACAGTGCCTTGCGAAAGTATTCGGGCCCCTTGAACTTTGCGACCTTTTGCCACATTTCAGGCTTCAAACATAAAGATATAAAACTGTATTTTTTTGTGAAGAATCAACAACAATTGGGACACAATCATGAAGTGGAACAACATTTATTGGATATTTCAAACTTTTTTAACAAATCAAAAACTGAAAAACTGCGGCCACAGAGTCCACCGCTTCTCATTCGCCAACTGGGTGGTCGAATACTCGTCGCAGTGAAGGCTAAAATGGAGCTGCAGGATGGTGGCTGCTGGTCCCACACCGCCGTTGCCCAAGCCAGGGCCTTGCCCGAGAGTTGAAAGATACTGTAGGTGATCATGGCCTGATCGGTGTGGAACGAGGAGCACTGAGTGAGGAACCCGTTGCATCCTCTCGGGTGGCAGTCATACCGCTCGGGGGCTGGGATCTTGGGTTCCTGGTGCAGGTTCCCTGGAGGAACTACGGCGAAGCCTATAGCACTGGGTGATGAGACTTGGGTATTGGCTCCTCCTGGGTTGAGGTTGGACTGTGATTGGACTGTGGTGGAGGGAGTCAGTAAGTGCCCGGAGTGTTACAACATTCTTGATCTGGGTGCATGCTTGAGGCAGAAGCTTGCTGTGACGTGGTGAGGTTGGACCCAGGTACAGAGAAAAGACCAGACGAGGAATCAGTGGTTAAGGATAAATATAATAGTTTGCTGAGAACGGTAGGATTACAGTAACACAGGAAAAACAACAAACACTAAGTCTCGAAAACTCACTCAGGAAACAATTACACCCGGTAAACAATTCAAGCTTCTGCAAAGGAAACCAGAAACACACCTCTTTTAACAGGGAAATCATAATGAATAGTAGGACATACCCGAGTGTCACTCATGTCTCTAGGATGGTCTCTGCCGCCCTCTGGTGACAGGTGTACCACCTGTCACCAGGCACTGTATCTGCGAGCTGTTGGCTAGAGCGCTTGTGCCAAGAACATGGCTTTCTGAAATGAAACGTAACGAACCCCAAGTTAAAAGTGATTTCTTTTGTATTGAAACCGCAGCCCGGGCGTTCTTTCACGTGGAAAAGTGCTTTAAAATAAAAAATAAAACTTATTCTGTGGGTTTTATGGCAGACTACAACCCAACAAGGTGTATTGCTGCCACCAACTGGGCAGGTTGAATTGTTTGTTGTTGTTAAATATCTAATCCATACATGATATGGAAACAAATTTATAATCCAACAAAATAAAAAGAGTACAAAAAACCTCCCACTTCATCCTTCTTTCAATTCTTCCTATCTCCCTTCTCTAGGGTCTGAGAGGGTGGTACAGCTTGTGACGACATCCACAATAATAATATCTATTTTCCTGGACCTTCTCTCCACCTTTGCAGTTCCATTAATTACCACAGCTATAAAGGCTACAAAGTCCACCTTCTCTACAACTTGGCAGTTCCATTAATTACCACAGCTATAAAGGCTACAAAGTCCACCTTCTCTCCAACTTGGCAGTTCCATTAATTACCACAGCTATAAAAGGATACAAAGTCCACCTTCTCTCCAACTTGGCAGTTCCATTAATTACCACAGCTATAAAAGGATACAAAGTCCACCTTCTCTCCAACTTGGCAGTTCCATTAATTACCGCAGCTATAAAAGGCTACAAAGTCCACCTTCTTAACCTTTCAAATATCAGGGTCCTGCTGGTGAAAGGCAACCTCTGCAGCCTGCGGTGATGGCCATATCCACCTCCATGGACTCTTCAGGAGCACCATTTAAACCCTCAACTCTTTTTAAAAAGTTGGACAACCATGACTTTGGGTCACCTCGTTATCTTTTTTTTTCAACACTTCAACGTTTTCATCACTTACACAACACGGGATAGGATCTTTTCCACACCTTGGACATCTCGGTTTCTCTCTTCTGCAAACACCACCAAACGCTTTTAGAGTGATAACATTGCATTGATCTTGGGATATATGCTCCGACTCTGTAGTGTACAGTGCCTTCGGAAAGTATTCAGACTCGTTGACTTTATCCACATTTTGTTACGTTACAGCCTTTGTTCTAAAATTGATTAAATTGTCCCCCCCCCCCGCATCAATCTACACATAATGACAAATAAATGACAAACATAAATATACTTTTTTATTAAAAATACAAAACTGAAATATCACACTTACAGTGCCTTGCGAAAGTATTCGGCCCCCTTGAACATTGCGACCTTTTGCCACATTTCAGGCTTCAAACATAAAGATATAAAACTGTATTTTTTTGTGAAGAATCAACAACAAGTGGGACACAATCATGAAGTGGAACAACATTTATTGGATATTTCAAACTTTTTTAACAAATAAAAACTGAAAAATTGGGCGTGCAAAATTATTCAGCCCCCTTAAGATAATACTTTGTAGCGCCACCTTTTGCTGCGATTACAGCTTTAAGTCGCTTGGGGTATGTCTCTATCAGTTTTGCACATCGAGAGACTGACATTTTTTCCCATTCCTCCTTGCAAAACAGCTCGAGCTCAGTGAGGTTGGATGGAGAGCATTTGTGAACAGCAGTTTTCAGTTCTTTCCACAGATTCTCGATTGGATTCAGGTCTGGACTTTGACTTGGCCATTCTAACACCTGGATATGTTTATTTTTGAACCATTCCATTGTAGATTTTGCTTTATGTTTTGGATCATTGTCTTGTTGGAAGACAAATCTCCGTCCCAGTCTCAGGTCTTTTGCAGACTCCATCAGGTTTTCTTCCAGAATGGTCCTGTATTTGGCTCCATCCATCTTCCCATCAATTTTAACCATCTTTCCTGTCCCTGCTGAAGAAAAGCAGGCCCAAACCATGATGCTGTCACCACCATGTTTGACAGTGGGGATGGTGTGTTCAGCTGTGTTGCTTTTACGCCAAACATAACATTTTGCATTGTTGCCAAAAAGTTCAATTTTGGTTTCATCTGACCAGAGCACCTTCTTCCACATGTTTGGTGTGTCTCCCAGGTGGCTTGTGGCAAACTTTAAACAACACTTTTTATGGATATCTTTAAGAAATGGCTTTCTTCTTGCCACTCTTCCATAAAGGCCAGATTTGTGCAATATACGACTGATTGTTGTCCTATGGACAGAGTCTCCCACCTCAGCTGTAGATCTCTGCAGTTCATCCAGAGTGATCATGGGCCTCTTGGCTGCATCTCTGATCAGTCTTCTCCTTGTATGAGCTGAAAGTTTAGAGGGACGGCCAGGTCTTGGTAGATTTGCAGTGGTCTGATACTCCTTCCATTTCAATATTATCGCTTGCACAGTGCTCCTTGGGATGTTAAAGCTTGGGAAATCTTTTTGTATCCAAATCCGGCTTTAAACTTCTTCACAACAGTATCTCGGACCTGCCTGGTGTGTTCCTTGTTCTTCATGATGCTCTCTGCGCTTTTAACGGACCTCTGAGACTATCACAGTGCAGGTGCATTTATACAGAGACTTGATTACACACAGGTGGATTGTATTTATCATCATTAGTGATTTATGTCAACAATGGATCATTCAGAGATCCTCACTGAACTTCTGGAGAGAGTTTGCTGCACTGAAAGTAAAGGGGCTGAATAATTTTGCACGCCCAATTTTTCAGTTTTTGATTTGTTAAAAAAGTTTGAAATATCCAATAAATGTCGTTCCACTTCATGATTGTGTCCCACTTGTTGTTGATTCTTCACAAACAAATACAGTTTTATATCTTTATGTTTGAAGCCTGAAATGTGGCAAAAGGTCACAAAGTTCAAGGGGGCCGAATACTTTCGCAAGGCACTGTACATAAGTATTCAGACCCTTTATTCAGTACTTTGTTGAAGCACCTTTGGCAGCGATTACAGCCTCGGGTCTTCCTGGGTATGACGTTACAAGCTCGGCACACCTGTATTTGGGGAGTTTCTCCCATTCTTCTTTGCAGATCCTCTCAAGCTCTGTCCGGTTGGATGGGGAGTGTCGCTGCACAGCTATGTTCAGGCCTCTCCAGATATGTTACATTGGGTTCAAGTCTGGGCCACACAAGGACAACTCCTGCATTGTCTTGACTGTGTGTTTATGATATTGTCCTGTTGGAAGGTGAAACTTCGCCCCGATTCCAGGCTGTGTCGCAGCCGGCCGTGACCGGGAGACCCATGAAGCAGCGCACAATCGGAGAGGGTTTGGCTGGCTGGGATGTCCTTGTACCATCACACTCTAGTAACTCCTGTGGCGGGCCGGGCGCATGCACGCTGACACGGTTGCCAGGTGTTTCCTCCGACACATTGGTGCGGCTGACGGGGTCGTGTTTCGGAGGACACACGGCTTTCGATCCTTTCCAGGATGCTCAATGGAGACAGGAAGCACCTGAGCTCAATTTTGAGTCTCATAGCAATATGTGTGCATACAATAAGGTATTTCATTTTTTAAAAAACGTTTTTTAAATAGATTTGCGAAAATGTAAAAAAATAAAATAAAAAATGTTTTCGCTTTGTCATTATGGGGTATTGTGATGTCATTACGGGGTATTGTGATGTCATTACGGGGTATTGTGTGTAGATTGTTGAGGAAAGGCTGTAAAGTAACAAAATGTGGAAAAAGTCAAGCGGTCCGAATACTTCCCAAAGGCAATGTATCATATCCTAACTGCACTTGAGCAGGGAGAGACTCCACATCTGCCACGTATACTCCCTCTCCGGCGCTCGAGGTCACCCGTCCGCTTATTATTACGCACACCTGTCACCATCGTTACACTGTGGTGGAAATTCTACCTTTATTTACTAATAATGAGGAGAGGCAAAGTCAATAATTAAATCAAGGTGTTACTTTTATCAAAAACGTATTGCAATAAGGAAGCTGGTTGTAATCACAAACAGAGTGAACGGAGTGAGAGCCCCCACAAAAAGAGTACAAGCACCTGCAAAACACGTGACCTTATGTATGTGTATGTGGAGAGACACGAAACTAGGTTACAGGGTACAGACTATAATAGAGAGGTTGTCTCAGTCCATCACAACTGATTGAGGACAATAGGCGCCCAAAGTGACAGGAAGTCACTCCAGACATACTTCCTCTAACAGTAGCTCAACGGTTCCCCAAAGTTGGGCAAGCAAGCGCCTTTGACCGTGGACCCAGATGATGTATGGTCCTATTGGTGTCACACACACACACACACACACACACCTTTTGCCCGGAAACAGGCTCCAAACAGAACAACAGAACAGAACAACAGCTTTATCACTAGTGAGTAAGATATAGCCTTTACTCTGTCTCCAGTTAAGCTAAGAGGAACCAGTCAGTTTCCCCAGATATCATGAGGTCATTCTACACACCCACAGAACAGTTAGAACAGACCTCTACTTATGCACACACACTTTACTACCTTAAAGGAGTTTGTTAAAGGAACTATCTCAAGCACAATGCCTAGTCTTAAATAACGATATTTTAGTACACAAGCATTAGTAAGGTTAAACAGAAAATGTCCTCACAGCCTACGCAATAAATAACGTATAATATTGGTACTGGGAGCAATACTGGCATTTATCGCACGTCATGTTGTATTCTAACATCTATAAGTGACTTTTTTTGAGCTTCAAAATCCATTTTAGATACTTTCAGATGATTTGGACATGATGTGCGAAAAATGCCAATATCGGTCCCATGAAATCAATTGGTATTTGTGCCAAAAATGCTAAAACATTAGCATGTGGAAACAGTCCCAGGGAAAATAAACCAAAGCATGGTTTGTTGTCATACCCTTGTCCATAGACAAGTTACAAGGAAACCAATGTGTTATTTGTAATTTGGGTGAACTATCCCTTTAACCACACTGCTAACCTTATGCCTAACCCTAACCGTAAATTAAGACCAAAAAACTCCTTTTGACTTTGTGGCTGTGGAATCTGACTTTATGCCTAGAGAAGCTAGTAGAGCCATCATCGACTCAGTGGGTTTTGTCCAACATGTCTCTGGACCCACTCACTGTCACAGTCATACGCTGGACCTAGTTTTGTCCCATGGAATAAATGTTGTGGATCTTAATGTTTTTCCTCATAATCCTGGACTATCCTGGACCACCATTTAATTACGTTTGCAATTGCAACAAATAATCTGCTCAGACCCCAACCAAGGAACATCAAAAGTCGTGCTATAAATTCACAGACAACACAAAGATTCCTTGATGTCCTTCCAGATTCCCTCTGTCTACCCAAGGACGCCAGAGGACAAAAATGAGTTAACCACCTAACTGAGGAACTCAATTTAACCTTGCGCAATACCCTAGATGCAGTTGCACCCCTAAAAACTAAAAACATTTCTCATAAGAAACTAGCTCCCTGGTACACAGAAAATACCCGAGCTCTGAAGCAAGCTTCCAGAAAATTGGAACGGAAATGGCGCCACACCAAACTGGAAGTCTTCCGACTAGCTTGGAAAGACAGTACTGTGCAGTACCGAAGAGCCCTTACTGCTGCTCGATCATCCTATTTTTCTAACTTAATTGAGGAAAATAAGAACAATCCGAAATTCCTTTTTGATACTGTCGCAAAGCTAACTAAAAAGCAGCATTCCCCAAGAGAGGATGACTTTCACTTTAGCAGTGATAAATTCATGAACTTCTTTGAGGAAAAGATTATGATTATTAGAAAGCAAATTACGGACTCCTCTTTAAATCTGCGTATTCCTTCAAAGCTCAGTTGTCCTGAGTCTGCACAACTCTGTCAGGACCTAGGATCAAGAGAGACGCTCAAGTGTTTTAGTACTATATCTCTTGACACAATGATGAAAATAATCATGGCCTCTAAACCTTCAAGCTGCATACTACTGAAAGAGCTGCTTCCTGTGCTTGGCCCTCCTATGTTGAACATAATAAACGGCTCTCTATCCACCGGATGTGTACCAAACTCACTAAAAGTGGCAGTAATAAAGCCTCTCTTGAAAAAGCCAAACCTTGACCCAGAAAATATAAAAAACTATCGGCCTATATCGAATCTTCCATTCCTCTCAAAAATTTTAGAAAAGGCTGTTGCGCAGCAACTCACTGCCTTCCTGAAGACAATGTATATGAAATGCTTCAGTCTGGTTTTAGACCCCATCATAGCACTGAGACGGCACTTGTGAAGGTGGTAAATTACATTTTAATGGCATCGGACCGAGGCTCTGCATCTGTCCTCGTGCTCCTAGACCTTAGTGCTGCTTTTGATACCATCGATCACCACATTCTTTTGGAGAAAGAATTTCTCAGCCTTGTCTCAGGATGGTAAGTTGGTGGTTGAAGATATCCCTCTAGTGGTGTGGGGGCTGTGCTTTGGCAAAGTGGGTGGGGTTATATCCTTCCTGTTTGGCCCTGTCTGGGGCTGTCCTCGGATGGGGCCACAGTGTCTCCTGACCCCTCCTGTCTCAGCCTCCAGTATTTATGCTGCAGTAGTTTATGTGTCGGGGGGCTAGGGTCAGTTTGTTATATCTGGAGTACTTCTCCTGTCCTATTCGGTGTCCTGTGTGAATCTAAGTGTGCGTTCTCTAATTCTCTCCTTCTCTCTTTCTTTCTCTCTCTCGGAGGACCTGAGCCCTAGGACCATGCCCCAGGACTACCTGACATGATGACTCCTTGCTGTCCCCAGTCCACCTGACCGTGCTGCTGCTCCAGTTTCAACTGTTCTGCCTTATTATTATTCGACCATGCTGGTCATTTATGAACATTTGAACATCTTGGCCATGTTCTGTTATAATCTCCACCCGGCACAGCCAGAAGAGGACTGGCCACCCCACATATGCTCTCTCTAATTCTCTCTTTCTTTCTCTCTCTCGGAGGACCTGAGCCCTAGGACCATGCCCCAGGAATACCTGACATGATGACTCCTTGCTGTCCCCAGTCCACCTGACCGTGCTGCTGCTCCAGTTTCAACTGTTCTGCCTTATTATTATTCGACCATGCTGGTCATTTATGAACATCTTGGCCATGATCTGTTATAATCTCCACCCGGCACAGCCAGAAGAGGACTGGCCACCCCACATAGCCTGGTTCCTCTCTATGTTTCTTCCTAGGTTTTGGCCTTTCTAGGGAGTTTTTCCTAGCCACCGTGCTTCTACACCTGCATTGCTTGCTGTTTGGAGTTTTAGGCTGGGTTTCTGTACAGCACTTTGAGATATCAGCTGATGTACGAAGGGCTATATAAAATAAATTTGATTTGATTTAGAAAGAAAAACAAAGGTTGTCACTCATTAGTTACCACAGCCACAAAGTTAACCACACCTGTTTCTACTTCTTAAACTCACATTTTTAAACATAACCCTAACCCCACCGTTAACCTATTGCCTAATCCTAATTTTAAATTAAGACCAAAAAAGCCATTTTGGTTCTCGTTTATTTTTACGATATAGCCAATTTTGACTTTGTTATTGTTGTAACTAGTGACAACGCAAAACAAAACTGCATTTTCTTCTTCCGTTTGTGTCATGTTAATCTATATTTTAAAAAACACAGTGCCCCCTGGTGGACGGAGTTCTACTACACGCTACAGACCAGTGGTAATATTTTTATTTTATTTAACTAGGCAAGTCATTTAAGAACAAATTCTTATGAAAGCCTAGGAACAGTGGGTTAACTGCCTTTTTCAGGGGCAGAACTGCAGATTTGTACCTTGTCAGCCCGGGGATTTGAACTAGCATTGAACTAGCAACCTTTCAGTTACTATGAAATGACTCATATGGAATCATGTCGTAACCTAAGAAGTGTTAAATAAAGCTAAATATGTTTTATATTTGAGATTCTTCAAAGTAGCCACCCTTTCCATTGATGACAGCTTTGCACACTCACTCAGGCATTCGCCTGTCATCACCCTGGGAGACATTCCAAAACAAACGATCAAGAATTCCTCTTATAATGACGTGAAAATATCGACACTGAACAGCAGAGCTGCGATTTTCCTACAGTAGTGTTTGATCATTACCTCATCATTCAAATCAAACTTAATTTCCTAAAAATGTTTACATAACTTTCTCACATCCAATTATCTGAGCGCAACAGGAAGTTGCTCTGCTCACATCCTGCTTTTTTATTCCCATCTTCTGACAGAAGATCTTAGTTCTAATGTAATTTTTTTTCCTTTCAGTTTTCATCCTGTTTTCTTCCTTTGTGGATGTTTTTGACATGAGTCAGCAGGTTAATCTTCTGAGTGAAGCTCTTCCCACAGTCACCACAGATAAAAGGTTTCTCTCTTGTGTGAGTCCGTTTATGCATGGTTAGATGTTCCTTGCGATTGAAGCTCTTCCCACAGTCACCACAGCTAAATGGTTTCTCTCCTGTGTGAGTACTCATGTGCTTGGACAAATCTCCTTTGTATTTGAAGGTCTTTCCACAAACAGGGCAGATACAGGGTTTACCACCATGACAGAGTCGGACATGGGCCTTCAGTTTACAGGTGGAGTTGTAGCGTTTCTTGCAGAAGCAGCTTTCACTTTGTCTCTTCTTGGGGAGAGTCACATGTCTCTGCAGGTCAGATTTCAGAGCAAAAGTTTCTCCACAGTCACGGCAGTGGTGAGTTATTCTAGACGTGGTGCTGGGTTTGGAACAGTGTTTCTTCAATGGTGAGCTGCTGTCAAGTCCTACTGGGTCGCTGCTTACAGCTGAACTGTGGCTGGAGGCATTGTTTTGATTATCTGGAAGGTAACAGGGAATGTTGAGACCCTTTAGATGGGTCACAGTGCCAAAATGTTTCAGATCCCGAAGTGGGTCCTCCAGATCACGTTCACGTTTCACACAGGAAGGAGTGAATATAAACTTTATGATATCAGGCTCAACCCCTTGAAGCTGCTCTTCCTCCTGACTGGTCCTGAGTTCCTCCTGTTCCTCTTCAATCTGTGTGGTCTCTGGGTCCTTCTGCCCCAGACTGGGGCTCCACTCCTGCTCACAGTGCTGCTGCTCAGGGGGAACCTCCTTTTCAGAGACAGAGAGCTGCAGGGAGTCTGGAGGGAAGGAGAGGAGGAGCAGAGGTTATCTATATAGAGACTTTAGATATCAGGGTTGTGGTCAACTTGAATTTATAAACCAGTAAATTCAAGACTAGGTAAACTATAATACCAAAAAGCTATAATCTATGTTCAATTACTTCTCAATAAATTGTAGAGAAGAAGCTATTTATTAGTAATGTTTTTCCATTTTCTTATTAAAACATAACATTAATTTAAAACATTTTATTAAACAAATATCAACAAACAAAAGAGGATTAGTCACATGCAAACATAAACTATTTACATTGCCAGGAATCCTAAACAAACAAAAGAGGATTAGTCACATGCAAACAAACTATTTACATTGCCAGGAATCCTAAACAAACAAATCGTATTCATTAATAATACAAGTTTTAATTGCCTTTTCGTTTTTCATTTTAGTTAAAGTAGTGCCATAATGTTTAAATTAATTTATAAAGTGAAAAAAAGTTAGGTTTTGAATTAGACCATTTGCAAACATGAAATTTACCTAGTATCATTAGCAGTTGAATTAAATATACTACATCTTTATCTATGTCAGAATTTCTGAAATAAATCATATCAAAACCATTAAATAGTACAACCGGCCCTATTTTTTTTGTAACAAAATTCTGTATGTCAATCCAAAAACATTCTACTATAAATACAGGCAAAAAATAAATGCAAAATGGTCTCCTCCATTTCACAGAAATCACATTTATAGTCAATATTCAGCTTGAATCATTCCAAAACATGTTTAACAGGATAAATTCTATGTAACATGTTAAATTAAACTTCCTTTACCTTGTTACTGTTACTGATTTGTTAGCAATTTTCCATGCTTTCGCCCATTGTATATCACCATAGATATTTAACCAAAATAATCTTGCTGAGGGAATTGTAGTATCAAACAATATTCCTAATCTGTTTATTACTACATTTATCTTTGATGGTAATATTGCCAATGAATATATTTTCATGTAAATCAATGTTACTTACATCAACCACAGAGGAATTTAAAAGAGGCACAACCCCCCTTGGAATCGCATCAAAAACAATTGCATATTCTTTCAAAGCAGTTACAAAAAAAGGCTTATTTTTTAAAATTTGTATATCTTTGTTGTTCCATATAAAGTATCTGTGGGGGGAAAATTGTGTTTATATGCTAACATCCAAGCTAAAATTTCCTGTTTATGGAATTTGGCCAACTTTACTGGGATTTTATCAACATCAAAATTACATCGAAGCAAAAATTTTTAAACCAACAGTCAAATAAATGCTTAGGGAAGACATTCCAAATACTGTTCTGGTTCTTAACATACTTTTAAAATACATTGGATTCTGAAGTATTATTTAGAGTATTGAAATCTAAAACCTCAAGACCTCCTTGTTATTGGGTATTAGTGAGAATATATTTTCGGAAATAGTGAGGCTTGTTCCTCCAAATAAAATTATACAAAATCTTATCTAAGTCCTTTACAATTTTAGGGCATAATTCAAGTGATAACGAGACATAAACCGATCTGGATAACTCTTCAGCTTCGGACAATAAAACCCGACCGTATAACGAAATATCTCTCAGCAACTAGAGGTTGAATTTCTTCTTTGTTTTCTCAATAATGGGGTTAAAGTTTAATTCACTCCTTTGTTTTGAATCCTTGCATATAACTATTCCAAGATAAGTTACCTTTTCTTTAACTGGGATACCATATACTTCCTGTAAAACACAATCCTTGAGTGGAAGTAAGACTGACTTCATTTTCAAACCCAAAACTAAGGAAAAGTCTTCAATACAGGAAACTGCTTTAGAAACCTCATTCCTGTCTCTTAAAAATAGGGTGGTATCATCAGCCAGTTGACGTAGTTTAAATGCATTGCCAAGTGCTGAAACACCTTGAAAATTCCCTTTATTGATATGAAGAGACATAATTTGAGTAACCAATAAAAATGGACTAATTGGGCAGCCCTGCCTAATGCCACGGCCAATATTAAATCTTTAGGGTGTCCCGTGAGCTAACCAAACCCCCCAAAAACGTATTGCTTTGAACATAAAGCTTTTGACACTGTAGAACATGAGTTTATAAAAACCAACAAACATAAGAAAACTATCAAGGATAAGGTCATTATAGTCAATCATATCTAAGATCAACCTGATGTTACTACTAATGTGTTGAATGTGCATAAAACCAGATTGCTCTTCGTCAAAGATATGATGCAAGCCTCGTTTCAACCTCTTAGCAAACACAAGGGCAAATCATTTCCCATCATTATTCAACAGGCTAATGGGTCTCCAGTTGTCTACACAAAGAGTATCCTTATTAGGTTTGGGAATCAAAGTAATTACACCTTGTTTTAAGGAAGCCAGTAAATACAATTTTTCTATTGATTCTTGAAACATAGCAAGAATGAAAGGAATCAATTCATCGTTGAATGCTTTATTGTTATCAAACCATCATTTCCAGGGGACCCATTGCCCTTAAGGCTTTTAATACAGTCTTTTATCTCAATTTCAGTTAATTCATCACAAAAATTCTCATTTACAACTGCGACCTGGCCAAGATAAAGCAAAGCAGTTTGACACATATAACAACACATGGAGTAAAACAAACATACAGTCAATAATACAGTAGAAAAATAAGTCTATATACAATGTGAGCAAATGAGGTGAGATAAGGGAGTTAAGGCAATAAATAGGCCATGGTGGCGAAGTAAATACAATATAGCAATTAAACACTGAAATGGTAGATTTGACAGTAGATGAGTGTGCAAAGTAGAAATACTGGGGTGCAAAGGAGCAAAATAAATAAATACAGTAGGGGAAGAGGGAGTTGTTTGGGCTATTTATAGATGGGCTATGTACAGGTGCAGTGATCTGTGAGCTGCTCTGACAGCTGGTGCTTAAAGCTAGTGAGGGAGATAAGTGTTTCCAGGTTCAGAGATTTTTGTAGTTCGTTCCAGTCATTGGCAGCAGAGAACTGGAAGGAGAGGCGGCCAAAGGAGGAATTGGCTTGGGGGTTACAAGTGAGATATACCTGCTGGAACGCGTGCTACGGGTGGGTGCAGCCATAGTGACCAGTGAGCAGAGATAAGGCGGGACTTTACCTAGAAGGGTCTTGTAGATGACCTGTAGATGGCCAGTGGGTTTGGCTCCAGGTATGAAGCGAGGGCCAGCCAACGAGAGCGTACAGGTCGCAGTGATGGTTAGGATATGGGGCTTTGGTGAGAAAACGGATGGCACTGTGATAGACTGCATCCAATTTGTTGAGTAGGGTGTTGGAGGCTATTCTGTAAATGTCATTGCCAAATTCGAGGATCGGCAAGATGGTCAGTTTTACGAGGGTATGTTTGTCAGCATGGGTGTTTTAGTTTTACTTTTATTTGAGAGCTGCTGGAGGCCACGGAAGGAGAGTTGTATGGCATTGAAGCTCGTCTGGACGGTTGTTAACACAGTGTCCAAAGAAGGGCCAGAAGTATACAGAATGGTGTCGTCTGCGTAGAGGTGGATCAGAGACTCACCAGCAGCAAAAGCGACATCATTGATATATACAGAGAAGAGAGTCGGTCGAATGAGCAGCATCAGGTCAGAATTGATGAGAAATACTCTTGAACAAATGCAAGGAGTCTTTTTCTGGAATGGTATTTAATATAATGTATTGTAATGACCTGACTAGATCATAAAGGAACAATTGTCCAGACGGAGGATTGAGTTTACGAATTGACGGTTTATTAAACCAACTTTACACAGGCTACTGTTTGGCCGTAGCCCACGCCAAATAAATGAAAGATAACCCACAAGCCAATCGTGACCTTCTCCTGTGAAGCCCAGACGTAAGAGAGAACAAAGGCTAAACCTGGTCTTAACTTCCAATGCTCCATCCCCCTGCCCAACCCCCCTCCACGCCACTCCGCCAACCGCCAGGATACCCGGCATCAGAACATTCCAGACATTCCTGTGATTGGCAGATAGCAGGTTGATTGGCCTGTCGGACCCTGCGAATAATGGGTTCTGGTAAGTACAACACAACCACCTACTAGCCTAACACATAACACACAGCTGTCTGTGCGGGTCGCTACACAGCCCCCCCACCACAAAGTCCCTCATCCCCGAGGGAACAAAGTCTCTGAAGCGACCCGGAGGTCTCCTTTGCCTGCGTGGCCGTGATGGTCGCAGAGTGCCCCTCTGGGACCCAGGGGTTGAAGGCAGGGATATGGGGGACAAGGAAGGGGGAACGGGGAATACAGTCCGTGGCTCTGGGGAACCACACGGTGACACAGGGGGGAGACAGGGGGAGTGGGCTCTCTGGAGCCTTGTCTGCGGCACCTGGGGGTGGGTGCCTGGAGAATGTTATTGCCAGAGAGGGGAATTGTGGGGGTTCCTGGGGTTTGGGGAGAAGAGGCCCCTCTGCATGGGGCTAACCTGTCCCGGTGCAGTGTCACCTTTCTCCCCCTGGGAGGAAGCTGCACCCAGTAAACAACCCCTACCCTCTCCAGGACACTGCAGGGTCCCACCCAGTGACTGTCCAACTTGGGGCATCTGCCTTATTTCCTTAGGGGGCTGTAGACCCAGACCAGCTCCCCAGCCACAAAGTGCCTTCCCCGGGGCTCCACCCCTTGAAGCTGCTCTTCCTCCTGACTGGTCTTGAGTTCCGCCTCTTCCTCTTTAATCAGTGTGGGCTCTGAGTCCTCCTGCCCCAGACTGGGGCTCCACTCCTGCTCACAGTGCTGCTGCTCAGGGGGAACCTCCTCTTCAGAGACGGTGAGGGGGAGCTGCAAGGAGAGTCTGGAGAGAAGGAGAGGAGTGTAGGGGTTATACAGCCTTTAGAGTCGCTGAGAAAACTCAACTCCACCATCTATACAGTAGCAGTTAAAAGTTTGGACACACCAACTCATTCAAGGGTTTTTGTTTATTTTTACTATTTTCTACATTGTAGAATAATAGTGAAGACATCAAAACTATGAAATAACACATGGAATAACTACATGGAATCATGTAGTCACCAAAAAAGTGTTAAACAAATCAAGATTTAGATTCTTCAAAGTAGCCACCCTTTGCCTTGATGACAGCTTTGCACAGTCTTGGCATTCTTTAAACCAGCTTCAAGAGGGATGCTTTTCCAACAGTCTTGAAGGAATTCCCACATATGCTGAGCACTTGTTGGCTGCTTTTCCTTCACTCTGCGGTCCAACTTATCCCAAACCATCTCAATTGGATTGAGGTCGGGTGATTGTGGAGGCCAGGTCATCTGAAGCAGCACTCCATCACTCTCCTTCTTGGTCAAATAGCCTTTACACAGCCTGGAGGTGTGTTGTGTCATTGTCCTGTTGAAAAATATAAGATAATCCCACTAGGTGCAAACCAGATGAGATGGTGTAAGTTAATGGCTGGTTAAGTGTGCCTTGACATGCTGGTTAAGTGTGCCTTGAATTCTAAATAAATCACTGACAGTGTCACCACCTACACCATCACACCTCCTCATCCATGCTTCACGGTGGAAACCACACATGTGGAGATCATCCGTTCACCTGCTCTGCATCTCACAAAGATACGGTGGTTGGAACCAAATCTCAAATTTGGACTCATCAGACCAAAGGACAGATTCTTACCAGTCTAATGCCCATTGCTCGTGTTTCTTGGCCCAAGCAAGTATCTTCTTCTTATTGGTGTCCTTTAGTAGTGGTTTCTTTGCAGCAATTCGACCATGAAGGCCTGATTCACGCAGTCTCCTCTGAACAGTTGATGTTGAGATGTGTCTGCTACTTGAACTCTGTGAAGCATTTATTTGGGCTAGAATTTCTGAGGCTGGTAACTCTAATTAATTTATACTCTGCAGCAGAGGTGCAGGTGACTGCGCTAAAAACTTCATTTGCAAGGAGCACCTAATTGCACATATAAAGACTGACACAGGATAAGTTTCAGTCTCAAGCAGAATCTTACCATGCATAAACTGGTAAATAGATCCATGATGGATTTACTGTCGTAAAACATTGTATGTAAATAAAGTTTGATTTGAATGATGAGGTAATGATTAAGCAGCATATAGTATTGTGGGAAATTCAATGGTCTGCTGTACAAAGTCTGTAGAATTTTTCCCTTCATTAGAAACAGGAATATCTGGTTGTTGGATTTGGAATGTATTTAAGGTGATGACATAATGGTCAGGATGTAGTAATTTATACTTTATATTAAATACAATTCCAGAAAAGGACTCCTTTCATTTGTCAAAGAGTATTTCTCATCAATTCTGACCTAATGCTGCTCATTCATGATTATATATTGTATAGAGTAATGATATACTGTCGACTCCTGATTAATAATTTATGATAACCTCTGTTTGTCTACATGTAGTTATTGTTTCCCTTTCCTACTGGCCTGTAGGCTACCTTGCACAGTAGTAAACTCCCATCCAGCTGGCGGCGCTGTTGTGAGTTTCTGGGCTCGTCACCGACTTGAACAAAGGACTTTATCAAATTCCTTGACTAGAACATGGAAGTAGGATTAGATACGAGTTTGTTTTGATTTTGCATTCCTTGTGTGGAGTTAACAAATACATACTGACTGATCTAAATAGGCTACCAAACTCTAATTCGACTGAAAATGTCTAAACTACAGTTGTTTCGTGTGTTTTTAAATGATCGTTTAACGGCGGCTGCTGTGGAGATTTTCGGGGCAGTTGAGAAAACGGTAGTGGAGTACCAGGAGGAGAATGATCGGCTACGGAGACTGCTGGGGATCACACCAGAGATACAACTATGTCGAATAGGTTCGTATGTAGATCTACTGATAGCTAGCTATAGCTATGCTTTATCAGTTGTGGAAAAAGTAGCCAATTGTCATACTTGAGTAAAAGTAAAGATACCTTAATAGAAAATGACTCAAGTAAAAGTCACCCAGTAAAATACTACTTGAGTTAAAGTCTAAAAGTATTTGGTTTTAAATACACTTGTCTTAAGTATCACAAGGAAATGTAATTGCTAAAATATACTTAAGTATCAAAAGTTTACGGATAGCCCGGGCCACACTCCCAACATAATTTACAAACAAAGCATGTGTGTTTAGTGAGTCCGCCAGATCAGATGTTGTTGGGATGACCAGGGATTTTATCTTCATGAGCTTTGGACCATTTTCCTGTTCTGCTAAACATTCAAAATGTAACGAGTCATTTTGGGTGTCGGGGAAAATGTTTGCAGTAGAAATAACATTATTTTCTTTAGGGATGTAAAAAGTAAAAGTTGTCAAACATATAAATACTTACCCCCAAAAATTACTTCAGTAGTATTTTACAGTATTTTGCTTAAGTACTTTACACTAGAGGTCGACGACCGATTATGATTTTTCAATGCCGATACCGATTATTGGAGGACCAAAAAACGCCGATACCGATTAATTGGATGATTATTCATTTTTAAATGTATTTATTTATTTGTAATAATGACAATTAAAACAATACTGAATTAACACTTTTATTTTAACTTAATATAATACATCAATAAAATAAATTTAGCCTCAAATAAATAATGAAACATGTTCAATTTGGTTTAAATAATGAAAAAAACAAAGTGTTGGAGAAGAAAGTAAAAGTGCAATATGTGCCATGTAAGAAAGCTAACGTTTAAGTTCCTTGCTCAGAACATGAGAACATATGAAAGCTGGTGGTTCCTTTTAACATGAGTCTTCAATATTCCCAGGTAAGAGGTTTTAGGTTGAGGTTATTATAGGAATTATAGGACTATTTCTCTCTATAGCATTTGCATTTCATATACATTTGACTATTGGATGTTCTTATAGGCACTTTAGTATTGCCAGTGTAACAGTATAGCTTCCGTCCCTCTCCTCGCCCCTACCTGGGCTCGAACCAGGAACACATCGACAACAGCCACACTCGGGGGAACAACTACTCCAAACAACTACTCCAAATCTCAGACAAGAGGAATACCTATGTGAGAATACTGTTCATCGACTACAGCTCAGCATTTAACACCATAGTACCCTCCAAACTCGTCATCAAGCTCGAGACCCTGGGTCCCGACCCGCCCTGTGCAACTGGGTACTGTACTTCTTGACGGGCCGCCCCCAGGTGGTGAGGGTAGGTAACAACATCTCCACCCTGCTGATCCTCAACGCTGGGGCCCCACAACTCAATCATCAAGTTTGCGGACGACACTACAGTGGTAGGCTTGATTACCAACAACGAAGAGACGGCCTACAGGTGAGGGCCCTCGGAGTGTAGTGTCAGGAAAATAACCTCACACTCAACGTTAACAAAACTAAGGAGATGATTGTGGACTTCAGGAAACAGCAGAGGGAGCACCCCCCTATCCACATCAATGGGACAGTAGTGGAGAAGGTGGAAAGTTTTAAGTTCCTCAGCGTACACATCACGGACAAACTGAATTGGTCCACCCACACAGACAGCGTTGTGAAGAAGGCGCAGCAGCTATCATCCAGAAGGCGAGATCAGTACAGGTGCATCAAAGCAGGGACCGAGAGACTGAAAAACAGCTTCTATCTCAAGGCCATCAGACTGTTACACAGCCACCACTAACATTGAGTGGATGCTGCCAACACACTGACACTGACTCAACTCCAGCCACTTTAATAATGGGAATTGATGGAAATTGATGTAAAAATGTATCACTAGCCACTTTAAACAATGGCACTTAATATAATGTTTACATACCCTACATTACTACTCTCATATGTATATACTGTACTCTATACCATCTACTGCATCTTGCCATCTTTATGTAAAACAATGTATCACTAGCCACTTTAAACTATGCCACTTAATATAATGTTTACATACCCTACATTACTCATCTCATATGTATATACTGTACTCTATACCATCTACTGCATCTTGCCTATGCCGTTCTGTACCATCACTCATTCATATATCTTTATGTACATATTTTTTATCCCTTTACACTTGTGTGTATACGGTAGTAGTTGTGGAATTGTTAGGTTAGATTACTCATTGGTTATTACTGCATTGTCGGAACTAGAAGCACAAGCATTTCGATACACTCGCATTAACATCTGCTAACCATGTGTATGTGACAAATACAATTTGATTTGATGGGAATGAATGCTTACAAGCCTGCTGCTCCCTACCATAGCTCAGTCAGACTACTCGATCAAATATCAAATCATAGACTTAATTATAGCGTAATAACACACAGAAATACGACCCTTTGGTCATTGATATGGTCGAATCTGGAAACTATAATTTCGAAAACAAAACCTTTATTCTTTCAGTGAAATACTGAACCGTTCCGTATTTTATCAAACGGGTGGCATCCCTAAGTCTAAATATTGCTGTTACATTGTACAACCTTCAATATTATGTACAATTCTGGCAAATTAATTACGGCCTTTGTTAGGAATAAATGGACTTCACACAGTTTTCAACGAGCCAGGCGGCCCAAACTGCTGCATATACCCTGACTGCTTGCACGGAACGCAAGAGAAGTGACAATTTCCCTAGTTATAAGAAATTCATGTTAGCAGGCAATATTAACTAAATATACAGGTTTAAAAATACATACTTGTGTATTGATTTTAAAGAAAGGCATTGATGTTTATGGTTAGGTACATTGGTGCAACGACTGTTTTTTTCCGCAAATGCGCTTGTTAAATCATCACCCGTTTGTCGAAGTAGGCTGTGATTCAATGAGAAATGAACAGGCACTGCATTGATTAAATGCAACGCAGGACACGCTAGATAAACTAGTAATATCATCAACCATGTGTAGTTAACTAGTGATTTATGTTAAGATTGATTGTTTTTTTATAAGATAAGTTTAATGCTAGCTAGCAACTTACCCTGGCTTCTTGCTGCCGTCGCGTAACAGGTAATTAGCCTGCCATGCAGGCTCCTTGTGGAGTGCAATGAGAGGCAGGTGGTTAGAGCGTTGGACTAGTAACCGGAAGGTTGCAAAAACAAATCCCCGAGCTGACAAGGTAAAAATCTGTCGTTCTGCCCCTGAACAGGCAGTTAACCCACCGTTCCAAGGCCGTCATTGAAAATAAGAATGTGTTTTTAACTGACTTGCCTAGTTAAATAAAGGTGTACTTTTTTAAAATAACAATACTTTTTTAATTCTGCAAATCGGTTTCCAAAAATACCGATTACCGATTGTCATGAAAACTTGAAATCGTCCCTAATTAATCAGCCATTCCGATTAATCGGTCGACCTCAACTTTACACCACTGTATTTTATTGATAAACTGTTAACTAACTGATCATCATTTCATTAATTAAGTTGTTTTTAATCTTTAGGAGAAAAACATTGTCATGAAAACCAAGAAGTGATTTGAATTTAATTCAAAAAAGGATTATAAAAAAATAAGTAGCTTATTCTCTTCAATTTTATTGAGAAATTAAAAAAATAGATTCTAGTTTTCAAATATTGATTTAGAATTATAGTTCACGTAGTCCTGATTTAACTGGCTTAAAGGTTCAAATTGACTCTAAAGTTTGTATAGGCAGAGATACTGAGAATGGTGCAATTTGGGGCATTGTTGCATGTGGGCATTATATTTTGGTAAATTTAAAATGTTTAAGCTAAGACCGGCGGGGCCGCTCCAGTACAGTAGGAGGCGATGATGCTGGAAAAGATCTGAAAAGATCCTGCAGCCACTCAGTAATAATTAATGATCTGCTTAACGTGGAAAGATTTTGTGCGGAGTAAACCCTCTCGCTTCTCTTCTTCCTCTCTGGTATAGGTAACCTCTGCTCCTTCTCTCCTTCCCTCCAGACTCCCTGCAGCTCTCTGTCTCTGAAGAGGAGGTTCCCCCTGAGCAGCAGCACTGTGAGCAGGAGTGGAGCCCCAGTCTGGAGCAGGAGGACCCAGAGACCACACAGATTAAAGAGGAACAGGAGGAAGTCAGGACCAGTCAGAAGGAAGAGCAGCTTCAAGGGGTGGAGCCTGATATCATAGATTTAGATTTCACTCCTCCCTGTGTGAAAGGTGAATGTGATCTGGAGGACCCACTTTGGTCCTTGACTCTTCCTCAAACCAAGAATGAGGAAAACAGAGAGAGTGACTCTAAACCAGTGGATCTCAAACCTTTTGTCACTGTGACCCACATTAAGGGTCTCAACATTCCCTGTGACCCTCCAGATAATCAAAACAATGCCTTCAGACACAGTTCAGCTGTAAGCAGAGACACAGTAGGACTTGACAGCAGCTCACCATTGGGTCCCAGTCCACCATTGGGTCCCAGTCCACCATTGGGTCCCAGCCCACCATTGGATCCCAGTCCACCATTGGATCCCAGTCCACTATTGGATCTCAACTCACCATTGGAGGAAAACTGTTCCAAACTCAGCACCACATCTAGAAGAACTCACCACTGCCGTGACTGTGGTAAAACGTTTGCTCTGAAAGCTGACCTGCAGAGGCATATGACTCTCACCAATAAGAGACTCAGTGAATGCCGCTTCTGCAAGAAACGCTACAACTCCACCTGTAAACTGAAGGCCCATGTCCGACTCTGTCATGGTGGTAAACCCTGCACCTGCCCTGTTTGTGGCAAGATCTTCAAATACAAAGGAGTTCTGCCCAAGCACATGAGGATTCACACAGGAGAGAAATCTTTAAGCCGTGGTGACTGTGAGAAAAGCTTCAGTCACAAGGGTGCCCTAAACTTATATGAACTGTCTCACACTGGGGTGAAACCATTTAGCTGTGGTGACTGTGAGAAAAGCTTCAATCTCAAGAATAATCTAACCAGGCATAAACTGATTCACACAGGAGAGAAACCATTTAGCTGTGGTGACTGTGGGAAAAGCTTTAGTCTCAAGAATAACCTAACCAGGCATAAACTGATTCACACAAGAGAGAAACCATTTAGCTGTGGTGTCTGTGGAAAAAACTTTAGTCAGAAAGGGGACCTAGGGAGGCACAAACTGACTCACACAGATGATAAACCATTTAGCTGTGGTGACTGCGGGAAAAACTTCAGACAGAAAGGGGACCTAAGGAGACACATACTGACTCACACAGGAGAGAAACCATTTAGCTGTGGTGACTGTGGGAAAAGCTTCAATCAGAAGGGGGACCTAAGTAGGCACAGACAGACTCACACAGGAGAGAAACAACATGGCTGCTCAGTCTGTGGTAAAAGATTCATTCGTAAGGCTCATCTGCTGAAGCATGTGAATAACGTCCACAAAGAAAGAAAACGGGATGAAAACAAGAACAACGAAAATTAGGATTAAAATCTAGTTAGGACAAAGAGGATCTGCGCGTTAGCAGATGGGAATTTAAAAGGCAGGATGTGGACACTTAGAAAAACAAAGCAACTCTGGATTATTGACGCTGTGGTTTTTCAAATAAATGAATGTGTGATGGATTTACTTTTTGTGAAACGTTTTATACGAATAAAGTTTCATTTGAACGATGAGGTTCTAAGAGTAGCATCCCAGTATTATGGGAATCTCACAGATCTGAGGGATGTACTACAAAGCAGGAGTTCGCCAGCTAACATGCCTAAATATTCTATCATTTAAAAATATATATATTTTTTAGACAGATCTTGAAATGGGCATGGTCTAATTGATTCAACAAACAAACAAAAAAACACATTTAGATTTTTTTCTAAAATGAACCAGAATTTCTGTGAACCATGAACCAGTTATTTCTGGTTGCTTATCAAAGATCAATAGCTAAATCCTTGATTCTACTTTGTAGTAGACCCCTCTGCTATTACCTGTTAGTCATTTAGCAGACGCTCTTATGCAGAACGACTTACAGGAGCAATTAGGGTTAAGTGCCTTGCTCAAAGGGCATTTCAACAGCTTTTTCACCTTGTTGGCTCTGGGATTTGAACCAGCGACCTTTAGGTTACTGGTCCAACCCCCTTAACAGCTAGGCTACCTGCCGATCCTGTCTAAAGTCTGTTGATGTTTTCATTAAAAAAATATATATATATTTTATCTGTTTGTTTTGGAATGTCTCTCAGGGTGGAGAGAATTATCTGACTGGTGTTATGTTACGGTGAGTGAATGAGGACCCAAAAGCGAACTAACTTAAACAGAGCTTCTTTAATAACCAAACATAGGTAGGCTCAGATAGACCGGCAGATTCCGACAGGACAGGACAAGGTTACAGCAAACATGACGATAGTCTGGCTCAGGCATGAAACACAACAAACAAGAATCCGACAAGGACAGGAACAAAAACAGAGAGAGATATAGGGGACTAATCAGAGGGGAACAGGTGGGAAACGGGGTGACGAGGTAGTCAGGAGGAGACAAGGAACAGCTGGGGGAAAGCGGGGGAGAAAAGGTAACCTAATACGACCAGCAGAGGGAGACAGGGTGAAAGGAAAGGACAGAGACACAACATGACAATACATGACATGTTATTGATACATTTAAAAAAAAAATTATGTCTGAAAAAAATCTTCATCTTTTTGTCCTAGTGTATTATTAATAAATGTTGACCTAATGCATCTTATTAATGGTATTGATTTGATCTTGTATTGAATAATGATATACAGTCGACTCCTGATGAAGAATTTATTATCCCAGATCATCCTGTATTTATGATAACCATTGTTCAGGGTTGGGTAGTAACGGATTACATGTAACGGGGAATAAATAGTTCATCCAAATTACAACAATAAAGTAACTAATACATTTTAAAAAAAAAGTGTAATCGGGTTTACAGTTACATTCTTAAAAACAGCTGATTATATTTTTGGATTGACTTGTCTTCATCTAATATCAATAGGCAGTGGTGACTCAATGTGCCTTTTTAAAGGAAATTCTGATGCTTTGTGCCGGAACCCTACCTGTTCCAGAATGTCCCTATTCATCTGCCATGGCCTTCAACAGTCCAATCAACAGATCGGGCAGGCAAGGTTCTCCCTTACTGCTTTTGTCTCCCATTGTGAAACTCCACTATAAACACATTCACACTCAGACACACAAAATAACATTGTTTAATTAGGAACGTCTTCATTTCTTATAATTCAAAAAATATATTTTTTTTTTAATAAAGAGAAAAGATGAAAAAAATAAATGTATTCTTAATTATTATATGTAATTTACCCACATGGTAGTTTCTCCTATGTAAATTTCCGTGTAGGGTTTACATTTATAGCTTAATAATAATAATTAATTAATAATTGATTAATTCGTTTTCTTTTACAATGTTTTTTTTTTTACCTGCAGGGATATTTTATTTTTTCCATCTCAGGATTGTGCCCTGGGATCACATAACTCGTAACCGTATCATATCATCCAATGTCTGCTTCAACAGAGAAACACAACCCCTGTCTCCAACCAGGATACTTCTGCTTTGACAAAAAGATCCCAGTTGGAGATCACCCTGCTCCAACAGGGTGTTTACTCTAGAATTTCTCCTTTAATTAAAAATATCCCTGTTTCAACAGAGTTCCTAATTAAAGATTCTAGAAATAACTGCTCCAGGAAAGTTTATAACTAGGGGAATCTTTTGTTCCAACGAAAGATCTTAATGTGCACAACCTGTTCCCAGAACAGGATTTTCTATGATGTTTATAAGAAAATCAGTCTCACCCTTAATTTATCTTGTCTGTTCGGAATGGCGTATCCACTCTCTGACATTCACTGCCAGTTCCAAGGTGAGTCCCCTTCTGCTCCTTTTTAGTCAGAGTGTGGGGCTCCCTGCCACATCTAACACAGCCCGTGCGTGCAGTTAACCTCGGTCTCCCCGGGGAACAATCAGCAAGCGGAGTTAACCTCGGTCTCTCCGGGAACAATCAGCAAGCGGAGTTAACCTCGGTCTTCCCGGGAACAATCAGCAAGCGGAGTTAACCTCGGTCTCCCCGGGAACAATCAGCAAGCGGAGTTAGCCCCCCCCCCTCCTGTCACCAAATTGTCAGAGAAATTCTATCAGAAGAGACGACAGATTTGTTTTCAAACAAAATAAGATTTGCACGAATGAAGCAACCAACCATCACTTAGAATAGTCAAGAGTTGAAAGCTCTCTGAACAGAGCTGTCTCTCTCCTTTTCATAGAAAGTACATCATTTTATCTTTGTGACAGATGTGCAGAAACATGCCCCAAGGGAACAGAGTTGTAAAAATTATTTTAGATCATCTGTGCAGATCAAGATAGTTGATATCGCCACAACTCTGAATCCCTGAATCCCTGAACTTCCCATAAAGCTAAATTCCTGCCGATCGTAAATACAGGAGGTCACATACTGAGGTCGCATGCAAGCGGCTCATAAATCTGTACGCTCAGATTTATCACTAAGGCACACAATATAAGTTTGTATCAGTAAAAATATTAACATATAACAATAGACAAGTAGCTGGCATAGGCTTCTGCCACCAACTGAAAACGTTAGGAAGTAGCCTGTGTATGTTATCACACGCAGAATATGGAACATGTAAACTATAGGATCTGTATGCTTTAACGCCAGTCCCTAAATAGGAAATAGTCATGTTACTAAATGAAATAATTAGTGGCTTTTAATGCCTCGGTGTTAGAAGTGAAAGTATTCCATAAGTAATTGGATTACATTACTCATTTTGAGGAAGCCAAAGGATTGTTACTGATTACTTTATTTTTCAATACAACTGTAATCAACAACAGATTCAATTGTTAAAGTATTCCGCTCAACCCTGCCACTGTTTTCTCTACACACAGTCATCGTTTCCCTTTACGACTGGTCTGTAGGCTGCCTTATTACAATAAGGCACCCCCGGGGTTTGTGGTATATGGGGTTTGTGGTATATGGACAATATACCACGGCTAAGTGGTGTATCCAGGCACTCCGTGTTACGTCATGTATAAGAACAGCCCTTAGCCGTGGTATATTGACCATATACCACCCCTCCTAGGGCCTTATTGCTTCATCAGAACAGTCAGAACAAGTTAAGTCGACATCCATTGGTGGAAAATGATCTGACGAGTTTAATAAGGACGATTTATCCTTTCTCTTGCCATATTCAAAATGTCTTTATTACGTCATGACATAGCTCCCAATAATTATTTTGAGGAAAACCGAATTTTGCATTTACTACGTACGATATTCCTTCTTACTTGGCTCGACAATGTTATGTGAAAAAAATTGAGGCTAGTTTGCAGGCCTTTTGGGCGGGTTTTCAGTCGTCATTGGCCTATAAATGTTTACTTGACCTGGCAACCCTGTCCTGAACTATGACACTTTCTGAGCTAATGGAAAAAAGAGAGGGAATTAAAACGTTGGCTCGAATCTTTTGTATTTATAAAGTTATTTTGGGATGATAATTAAGTCGAGTGTTGAGGTTTCCAAAACCGTACAGCCATCAAGGATAATTTGTTTTTAGATAGACCGTTTTATACTTAGACAAAATTTCCTCAACTAAACAAAAATAAGATTCAATGTCTCCAATGAAATGTATTGAAGTCAGAAAGACAAAGGTTTTTGTGACAGACAACTTTTTAAACATGTATGGTGAATTTACTCTTCTTTAAAAAATGGTGATCACTGTTTGCCTAAACAGTTTATTGAGTAGAACTATAGTTAGCTATCAGTAGAGCTACATACGTACCTATTCCACATAGTTGCATCTCCGGTGTGATCCCCAGCAGTCTCCGTAGCCGATCATTCTCCTCCTGGTACTCCACTACCGTTTTCTCAACTGCACCGAAAATCTCCACAGCAGCCGCCGATAAACGCTCATTTAATAAACACACGCAACAATTGTAGGCTTAGCCATTTTTCGTCGAATGAGAGTTGGGTTGCCTACTAGTTGGTCAGTGGGTCTTTATTTACGCCACACAAGCCAATATTAGCTAAAAAGGCCAACATCGGCCCGAAGTCTAGTTTATCGCCGATGTGTAAAACCGATGTCAACGCTGACGTGAATACCTAATATACATAGGTAGCTGATATGACACCACGAAAAAATACAGCGCTACACAGAACAAACGCAGAAAAATACTAAGCGCACACTTCCAACAACTAAACAAGTTCAAGTCCAGCAGTCATTTGAAAGAGTAAGAACATTTCAGCGAGACAACTCAAAAGGTGAAATCCATTAACGCCAAGATAATGGCATTCATTGCCCTTGACAATGAATCGTTCTCTGTCGTGGATGATGTTGGCTTTTCCCCCGACTGGTTGAGCCCCGGTACTCGCCATCTTTCAGATGTTGCCCTACCGGAGTTACACAGTTTTGTGAAACGTACATCTATGAGCTACTTGCTATGGGCGTCACTGCTATTAGCTTCACGACTGACATTTGGACCAGCGATCTCAGTCCCATGAGCATGCCGAGTCTGACAGCACAGTGAGTCGATGAGGATTTCGTACTGAGGAAAGTCTTATTGCATGCTTAAAGAATGTGCTGGTTGTCATACCGCTGCTGCCATTTCAATGGCATTTGAGAACATGTTTGAAACAGGAACACACTTCTAGCTCCATTCGAAACAACTGACTGGAGAAATAAGCTCATCAACTGCCTCTGCAGCAGACGTGATACCCTCGGTCATGGTATTGAAATGCCCGCTCAACAAAACTGCCAACACAGACCGTGGGGTTAAAATTTGGAAAAATACTCTACTAGAGGCTGTGAACAATGGATTCGGTGGCATTCTCTCTGAGCCTCTTTACTGTGTTGCCACCATGCTGGATGTGTAGGTACAAGGACCGCTACCTCGGTGCAGACAAGAAACAGGGTTTATGTGAAATGTAACATACACAGCTGGACAAGATGGAAACAGACACAGTGACATTGCGCACCGAGGAAGAGAGGCCACGGACAGACAGCTGAAACTACACTTCAGTCGTTTCATTCTCATAATCATGTATACATGATAATACATAATACACAAATGATGAAATTCTGGTTTAGAATGAAACTACTGAACAAATTAACAAATCAGCACAGCAAGTAAGTGAAAGAAATAGGTTCTGATGATGTTTTACTGGTAATGGGGACATACGTAAATGCCAAATAAATAACTTTTTGGTCAGTGTCACCTTTATTTAACTAGGCAAGTCAGTTAAGAACAAATTGTTATTCACAATGACGGCCCGACCCCGGCCAAACCCGGACGACGCTGGGCCAACTGTGCACCTCTCTATGGGACTCCCAATCACGGCCGGATGTGATACAACCTGGATTCGAACCGGGGACTGTAGTGACGCCTCTTGCACAGAGATGCAGTGCCTTAGACCACTGAGTCCGTGTGTGTGTGTGTGTGTGTGTGTGAACTCTTTAACTGTACTAGAATGCTTAAAAGTCCGCAAAAAAATGGTAATATTGGTTATCGGTATCGGCCAAAAAATTTCATATCGGTGCACCCCTAGTGTGATCATTACCTCATCATTCAAATCAAACTTTATTTACATACAATGTTTTTACGACAGTAAATCCATCAGAGATCTATTTGCCAGTTTCTGCATGGTTAGGCTCTGCTTGACACCGACACTTCTCCTGTGTGAGTCCGTACATGTGCAATTAGATGCTCCTTGCGAATGAAGCCTTTCCCACAGTCACCACAGCTGAATGGTTTCTCTCCTGTGTGAGTCAGGATGTGTCTCCTTAGATCCCCCTTCTGATTGAAGCTTTTACAGCAAAAATGACAGCTGAATGGTTTCTCTCCTCTGTGAATGCGTATATGTCTGGTTAAGTGCTCCTTGCGATTGAAGCGTTTCCCGCAGTCACCACAGCTAAAAGGTTTCTCTCCTGTGTGAATCTTCATGTGCATGGACAGATTTCCTTTTTGTTTGAAGGTCTTGCCACAAAAGGGGCAGATGCAGGGTTCCCCCATTGGTGCGTTGGGATCAAATGGTGGGCTGATGTCAAGCCCTACTAGGTCGCTGCTTACGGCTGAGCTGTGGCTGGAGGCATTGTTACGATTATATGGAAGGTCACAGGGAATGTCGAGACCCTTTAAGTGGGTCACAGTGCCAAAAGGTTTGAGATCCACTGGTTTAGAATTACTCTCTCTGTTCTCTCCAGTCTGGGTTTGGGGAAGAGTCAAGGACCAAAGTGGGTCCTCCTGATCACATTCACTTTTCACACAGGAAGGAGTGAATATGAACTCTATATCAGGCTCCAGCCCTTGAAACTGCTCTTCCTCCTGACTGGTCCTGACTTCCTCCTCTTCGTCTATAATCAGTGTGGGCTCTGGGTCCTCCTGCCCCAGGCTGGGGCTCCACTCCCGCTCACAGTGCTGTTGCTCAGGGGGAACCTCCTCTTCAGAGACAGAGAGCTGCAGGGAGTCTGGAGGGAAGGAGAGGAGGGTCAGAGGTCATCTGAAGTGGCTTCAGAAAGTATTCACATCCCTTCTTTTCCCCCCAAATGTTGTTGTGTTACAGCCGGAATTTAAAATTGATTTAATTGAGATTTTGTGTGGCCTACACACAATACCCCATCATGTCAAAGTGGATGTTTTTAATAAACAAATGAATTAGAATTGAAAAGCTGAAATATCGATAAGTATTCAACCCTTTTGTTACAGCAAAACTAAATATGTTCAGGAGTAAAGATGTGCTTCACAAGTCACATAATAAGTTGCATGGACTCCCTTTGTGCATTAGTAATAGTGTTTAATATGATTCTTTAATGACTACCTCATCTCTGTACCCCACACATACAATGATCTGTAAGGTCCCGCAGTCGAGCAGTGAATTTCAAACACAGATTCAACCACAAAGACCAGGGAGGTTTTCCAAAGCTTAGCAAAAGAAGGGCTCCTATTGGTAGATGAGTAAAACAGTTTAAAAAACAGATGTTGGATATCCCTTTCCCTTTTTTGAAGTTATTAATTACACTTTGGATGGTGCATCAATACACCCAGTCACTACAAAGATACAGGCGTCCTTCCTAACTCAGTTGCCGGAGAGGAAGGAAACCACTTAGTTATTTAACCATGAGGCCAATGGTGACTTTAAAACAGCTACAGATTTTAATGGCTGTGATAAAAAAAAAAAAAAACTGAGGATGGATCAACAGCACTGTAGCTTCTCCACAATACTAACCTAATTGACAGAGTGAAAAGAAGAATGCCCGTACAGAATACAAATGTTCAGAAACATGCATCCTGCTTGCAACAACAAGGCACTAAAGTAATACTGCAAAAAACGAGGCATAGAAATGAACTTTATGTCCTGAACACAAAGCGTTATGTTTGGAGCAAATCCAACACACATCACACCATATTTTCAAGCACGGTGGTGCATCATGCTATGGGTATGCTTGTCATCAGCAAGGACTAGGGAGTTTTTTAGGATAAAAATAAACGGAATAGAGTTAAGCACTGGCAAAATCCTAGTGGAAAACGTGGTTCAGTCTGCTTTCCACCAGACACAGGGAGACGAATGCACCTTTCAGCA
This sequence comes from Oncorhynchus mykiss, assembly GCF_057628025.1. Classification (NCBI taxonomy): domain Eukaryota; kingdom Metazoa; phylum Chordata; class Actinopteri; order Salmoniformes; family Salmonidae; genus Oncorhynchus; species Oncorhynchus mykiss. Next base: position 11,063,374 of record NC_143030.1, read on the forward strand.
GGACAATAACCTGAAACACTTGCAAATCTGTGGCAAGACTTGAAAATGGCTGTCTAGCAACTATCAACAATCAAATTTATAGAGTTTGAATACTTAAAAAAAAAGAAAGAATAATGTGCAAATATTGTACAATCCAGGTGTGCAAAGCTCTTAGAGACTTACCCAGAAAGCCTCTCAACTGTAATCGCCTCCAAAGGTGGTCCTAACATGTATTGACTCAGGGGTGTGAATACTTATGTAAATGAGATCTGTTTTCATTTTCTAAAAAATTACAAACATTTCAAACAACATGTTTTAATTGTGTGTAGATAGATGGGTGAAGGCACTGTATATACCACATAATTAAATAGAACACTTGAATCATTCATTTGAACTATACATTTATAAGAGCTATACAGCCTAGCAGATAGATAGGGCCACCTTCTAGACAGACTGTATTCTATACAGCCTAGCAGATAGATAGGGCCACCTTCTAGACAGACTGTATTCTATACAGCCTAGCAGATAGATAGGGCCACATTCTAGACAGACTGTATTCTATACAGCCTAGCAGATAGATAGGGCCACATTCTAGACAGACTGTATTCTATACAGCCTAGCAGATAGATAGGGCCACATTCTAGACAGACTGTATTCTATACAGCCTAGCAGATAGATAGGGCCACCTTCTAGACAGACTGTATTCTATACAGCCTAGCAGATAGATAGGGCCACATTCTAGACAGACTGTATTCTATACAGCCTAGCAGATAGCTAGGGCCACATTCTAGACAGACTGTATTCTATACAGCCTAGCAGATAGCTAGGGCCACCTTCTAGACAGACTGTATTCTATACAGCCTAGCAGATAGATAGGGCCACCTTCTAGACAGACTGTATTCTATACAGCCTAGCAGATAGATAGGGCCACCTTCTAGACAGACTGTATTCTATACAGCCTAGCAGATAGATAGGGCCACCTTCTAGACAGACTGTATTCTATACAGCCTAGCAGATAGCTAGGGCCACATTCTAGACAGACTGTATTCTATACAGCCTAGCAGATAGATAGGGCCACCTTCTAGACAGACTGTATTCTATACAGCCTAGCAGATAGATAGGGCCACCTTCTAGACAGACTGTATTCTATACAGCCTAGCAGATAGCTAGGGCCACCTTCTAGACAGACTGTATTCTATACAGCCTAGCAGATAGATAGGGCCACATTCTAGACAGACTGTATTCTATACAGCCTAGCAGATAGATAGGGCCACATTCTAGACAGACTGTATTCTATACAGCCTAGCAGATAGATAGGGCCACCTTCTAGACAGACTGTATTCTATACAGCCTAGCAGATAGATAGGGCCACCTTCTAGACAGACTGTATTCTATACAGCCTAGCAGATAGCTAGGGCCACCTTCTAGACAGACTGTATTCTATACAGCCTAGCAGATAGATAGGACCATCTTCTAGACAGACTGTATTCTATACAGCCTAGCAGATAGATAGGGCCACCTTCTAGACAGACTGTATTCTATACAGCCTAGCAGATAGATAGGGCCACCTTCTAGACAGAGACTGTATTCTATACAGCCTAGCAGATAGCTAGGGCCACCTTCTAGACAGACTGTATTCTATACAGCCTAGCAGATAGATAGGGCCACCTTCTAGACAGACTGTATTCTATACAGCCTAGCAGATAGATAGGGCCACCTTCTAGACAGACTGTATTCTATACAGCCTAGCAGATAGATAGGGCCACCTTCTAGACAGACTGTATTCTATACAGCCTAGCAGATAGCTAGGGCCACCTTCTAGACAGACTGTATTCTATACAGCCTAGCAGATAGATAGGACCATCTTCTAGACAGACTGTATTCTATACAGCCTAGCAGATAGATAGGGCCACCTTCTAGACAGACTGTATTCTATACAGCCTAGCAGATAGATAGGGCCAGCTTCTAGACAGACTGTATTCTATACAGCCTAGCAGATAGCTAGGGCCAGCTTCTAGACAGACTGTATTCTATACAGCCTAGCAGATAGATAGGGCCAGCTTCTAGACAGACTGTATTCTATACAGCCTAGCAGATAGATAGGGCCACCTTCTAGACAGACTGTATTCTATACAGCCTAGCAGATAGATAGGGCCACCTTCTAGACAGACTGTATTCTATACAGCCTAGCAGATAGATAGGGCCACCTTCTAGACAGACTGTATTCTATACAGCCTAGCAGATAGATAGGGCCACATTCTAGACAGACTGTATTCTATACAGCCTAGCAGATAGATAGGGCCACCTTCTAGACAGACTGTATTCTATACAGCCTAGCAGATAGATAGGGCCACATTCTAGACAGACTGTATTCTATACAGCCTAGCAGATAGATAGGGCCACCTTCTAGACAGACTGTATTCTATACAGCCTAGCAGATAGATAGGGCCACATTCTAGACAGACTGTATTCTATACAGCCTAGCAGATAGATAGGGCCACCTTCTAGACAGACTGTATTCTATACAGCCTAGCAGATAGCTAGGGCCACCTTCTAGACAGACTGTATTCTATACAGCCTAGCAGATAGCTAGGGCCACCTTCTAGACAGACTGTATTCTATACAGCCTAGCAGATAGCTAGGGCCACCTTCTAGACAGACTGTATTCTATACAGCCTAGCAGATAGATAGGGCCACCTTCTAGACAGACTGTATTCTATACAGCCTAGCAGATAGATAGGGCCACCTTCTAGACAGACTGTATTCTATACAGCCTAGCAGATAGCTAGGGCCACCTTCTAGACAGACTGTATTCTATACAGCCTAGCAGATAGCTAGGGCCACCTTCTAGACAGACTGTATTCTATACAGCCTAGCAGATAGATAGGGCCACCTTCTAGACAGACTGTATTCTATACAGCCTAGCAGATAGCTAGGGCCACCTTCTAGACAGACTGTATTCTATACAGCCTAGCAGATAGATAGGGCCACCTTCTAGACAGACTGTATTCTATACAGCCTAGCAGATAGATAGGGCCACCTTCTAGACAGACTGTATTCTATACAGCCTAGCAGATAGCTAGGGCCACCTTCTAGACAGACTGTATTCTATACAGCCTAGCAGATAGCTAGGGCCACCTTCTAGACAGACTGTATTCTATACAGCCTAGCAGATAGCTAGGGCCACATTCTAGACAGACTGTATTCTATACAGCCTAGCAGATAGCTAGGGCCACCTTCTAGACAGACTGTATTCTATACAGCCTAGCAGATAGATAGGGCCACCTTCTAGACAGACTGTATTCTATACAGCCTAGCAGATAGCTAGGGCCACCTTCTAGACAGACTGTATTCTATACAGCCTAGCAGATAGATAGGGCCACCTTCTAGACAGACTGTATTCTATACAGCCTAGCAGATAGATAGGGCCACCTTCTAGACAGACTGTATTCTATACAGCCTAGCAGATAGATAGGGCCACCTTCTAGACAGACTGTATTCTATACAGCCTAGCAGATAGCTAGGGCCACCTTCTAGACAGACTGTATTCTATACAGCCTAGCAGATAGCTAGGGCCACATTCTAGACAGACTGTATTCTATACAGCCTAGCAGATAGCTAGGGCCACCTTCTAGACAGACTGTATTCTATACAGCCTAGCAGATAGATAGGGCCACCTTCTAGACAGACTGTATTCTATACAGCCTAGCAGATAGCTAGGGCCACCTTCTAGACAGACTGTATTCTATACAGCCTAGCAGATAGATAGGGCCACCTTCTAGACAGACTGTATTCTATACAGCCTAGCAGATAGATAGGGCCACCTTCTAGACAGACTGTATTCTATACAGCCTAGCAGATAGATAGGGCCACCTTCTAGACAGACTGTATTCTATACAGCCTAGCAGATAGCTAGGGCCACCTTCTAGACAGACTGTATTCTATACAGCCTAGCAGATAGCTAGGGCCACCTTCTAGACAGACTGTATTCTATACAGCCTAGCAGATAGATAGGGCCACCTTCTAGACAGACTGTATTCTATACAGCCTAGCAGATAGATAGGGCCACCTTCTAGACAGACTGTATTCTATACAGCCTAGCAGATAGATAGGGCCACCTTCTAGACAGACTGTATTCTATACAGCCTAGCAGATAGATAGGGCCACCTTCTAGACAGAGACTGTATTCTATACAGCCTAGCAGATAGCTAGGGCCACCTTCTAGACAGACTGTATTCTATACAGCCTAGCAGATAGATAGGGCCACCTTCTAGACAGACTGTATTCTATACAGCCTAGCAGATAGCTAGGGCCACCTTCTAGACAGACTGTATTCTATACAGCCTAGCAGATAGCTAGGGCCACCTTCTAGACAGACTGTATTCTATACAGCCTAGCAGATAGATAGGGCCACCTTCTAGACAGACTGTATTCTATACAGCCTAGCAGATAGATAGGGCCACCTTCTAGACAGACTGTATTCTATACAGCCTAGCAGATAGATAGGGCCACCTTCTAGACAGACTGTATTCTATACAGCCTAGCAGATAGATAGGGCCACCTTCTAGACAGACTGTATTCTATACAGCCTAGCAGATAGATAGGGCCACCTTCTAGACAGAGACTGTATTCTATACAGCCTAGCAGATAGCTAGGGCCACCTTCTAGACAGACTGTATTCTATACAGCCTAGCAGATAGATAGGGCCACCTTCTAGACAGACTGTATTCTATACAGCCTAGCAGATAGCTAGGGCCACCTTCTAGACAGACTGTATTCTATACAGCCTAGCAGATAGCTAGGGCCACCTTCTAGACAGACTGTATTCTATACAGCCTAGCAGATAGATAGGGCCACCTTCTAGACAGACTGTATTCTATACAGCCTAGCAGATAGCTAGGGCCACCTTCTAGACAGACTGTATTCTATACAGCCTAGCAGATAGCTAGGGCCACCTTCTAGACAGACTGTATTCTATACAGCCTAGCAGATAGATAGGGCCACCTTCTAGACAGACTGTATTCTATACAGCCTAGCAGATAGATAGGGCCACCTTCTAGACAGACTGTATTCTATACAGCCTAGCAGATAGATAGGGCCACCTTCTAGACAGACTGTATTCTATACAGCCTAGCAGATAGATAGGGCCACCTTCTAGACAGACTGTATTCTATACAGCCTAGCAGATAGATAGGGCCACCTTCTAGACAGACTGTATTCTATACAGCCTAGCAGATAGATAGGGCCACCTTCTAGACAGACTGTATTCTATACAGCCTAGCAGATAGATAGGGCCACCTTCTAGACAGACTGTATTCTATACAGCCTAGCAGATAGATAGGGCCACCTTCTAGACAGACTGTATTCTATACAGCCTAGCAGATAGCTAGGGCCACCTTCTAGACAGACTGTATTCTATACAGCCTAGCAGATAGATAGGGCCACCTTCTAGACAGACTGTATTCTATACAGCCTAGCAGATAGATAGGGCCACCTTCTAGACAGACTGTATTCTATACAGCCTAGCAGATAGCTAGGGCCACATTCTAGACAGACTGTATTCTATACAGCCTAGCAGATAGATAGGGCCACCTTCTAGACAGACTGTATTCTATACAGCCTAGCAGATAGATAGGGCCACATTCTAGACAGACTGTATTCTATACAGCCTAGCAGATAGATAGGGCCACATTCTAGACAGACTGTATTCTATACAGCCTAGCAGATAGCTAGGGCCACATTCTAGACAGACTGTATTCTATACAGCCTAGCAGATAGATAGGGCCACCTTCTAGACAGACTGTAATCTATACAGCCTAGCAGATAGATAGGGCCACATTCTAGACAGACTGTATTCTATACAGCCTAGCAGATAGATAGGGCCACCTTCTAGACAGACTGTATTCTATACAGCCTAGCAGATAGATAGGGCCACATTCTAGACAGACTGTATTCTATACAGCCTAGCAGATAGATAGGGCCACATTCTAGACAGACTGTATTCTATACAGCCTAGCAGATAGATAGGGCCACATTCTAGACAGACTGTATTCTATACAGCCTAGCAGATAGATAGGGCCACATTCTAGACAGACTGTATTCTATACAGCCTAGCAGATAGATAGGGCCACATTCTAGACAGACTGTATTCTATACAGCCTAGCAGATAGATAGGGCCATCTTCTAGACCGACTGTATTCTATACAGCCTAACAGATAGCTAGGGCCACCTTCTAGACAGACTGTATTCTATACAGCCTAGCAGATAGATAGGGCCACCTTCTAGACAGACTGTATTCTATACAGCCTAGCAGATAGATAGGGCCACATTCTAGACAGACTGTATTCTATACAGCCTAGCAGATAGATAGGGCCACATTCTAGACAGACTGTATTCTATACAGCCTAGCAGATAGATAGGGCCACCTTCTAGACAGACTGTATTCTATACAGCCTAGCAGATAGATAGGGCCACCTTCTAGACAGAGACTGTATTCTATACAGCCTAGCAGATAGCTAGGGCCACCTTCTAGACAGACTGTATTCTATACAGCCTAGCAGATAGCTAGGGCCACCTTCTAGACAGACTGTATTCTATACAGCCTAGCAGATAGATAGGGCCACCTTCTAGACAGACTGTATTCTATACAGCCTAGCAGATAGATAGGGCCACCTTCTAGACAGACTGTATTCTATACAGCCTAGCAGATAGCTAGGGCCACCTTCTAGACAGACTGTATTCTATACAGCCTAGCAGATAGATAGGGCCACCTTCTAGACAGACTGTATTCTATACAGCCTAGCAGATAGATAGGGCCACCTTCTAGACAGACTGTATTCTATACAGCCTAGCAGATAGCTAGGGCCACCTTCTAGACAGACTGTATTCTATACAGCCTAGCAGATAGCTAGGGCCACCTTCTAGACAGACTGTATTCTATACAGCCTAGCAGATAGATAGGGCCACCTTCTAGACAGACTGTATTCTATACAGCCTAGCAGATAGCTAGGGCCACCTTCTAGACAGACTGTATTCTATACAGCCTAGCAGATAGATAGGGCCACCTTCTAGACAGACTGTATTCTATACAGCCTAGCAGATAGATAGGGCCACCTTCTAGACAGACTGTATTCTATACAGCCTAGCAGATAGCTAGGGCCACCTTCTAGACAGACTGTATTCTATACAGCCTAGCAGATAGCTAGGGCCACCTTCTAGACAGACTGTATTCTATACAGCCTAGCAGATAGCTAGGGCCACATTCTAGACAGACTGTATTCTATACAGCCTAGCAGATAGCTAGGGCCACCTTCTAGACAGACTGTATTCTATACAGCCTAGCAGATAGATAGGGCCACCTTCTAGACAGACTGTATTCTATACAGCCTAGCAGATAGCTAGGGCCACCTTCTAGACAGACTGTATTCTATACAGCCTAGCAGATAGATAGGGCCACCTTCTAGACAGACTGTATTCTATACAGCCTAGCAGATAGATAGGGCCACCTTCTAGACAGACTGTATTCTATACAGCCTAGCAGATAGATAGGGCCACCTTCTAGACAGACTGTATTCTATACAGCCTAGCAGATAGCTAGGGCCACCTTCTAGACAGACTGTATTCTATACAGCCTAGCAGATAGCTAGGGCCACATTCTAGACAGACTGTATTCTATACAGCCTAGCAGATAGCTAGGGCCACCTTCTAGACAGACTGTATTCTATACAGCCTAGCAGATAGATAGGGCCACCTTCTAGACAGACTGTATTCTATACAGCCTAGCAGATAGCTAGGGCCACCTTCTAGACAGACTGTATTCTATACAGCCTAGCAGATAGATAGGGCCACCTTCTAGACAGACTGTATTCTATACAGCCTAGCAGATAGATAGGGCCACCTTCTAGACAGACTGTATTCTATACAGCCTAGCAGATAGATAGGGCCACCTTCTAGACAGACTGTATTCTATACAGCCTAGCAGATAGCTAGGGCCACCTTCTAGACAGACTGTATTCTATACAGCCTAGCAGATAGCTAGGGCCACCTTCTAGACAGACTGTATTCTATACAGCCTAGCAGATAGATAGGGCCACCTTCTAGACAGACTGTATTCTATACAGCCTAGCAGATAGATAGGGCCACCTTCTAGACAGACTGTATTCTATACAGCCTAGCAGATAGATAGGGCCACCTTCTAGACAGACTGTATTCTATACAGCCTAGCAGATAGATAGGGCCACCTTCTAGACAGAGACTGTATTCTATACAGCCTAGCAGATAGCTAGGGCCACCTTCTAGACAGACTGTATTCTATACAGCCTAGCAGATAGATAGGGCCACCTTCTAGACAGACTGTATTCTATACAGCCTAGCAGATAGCTAGGGCCACCTTCTAGACAGACTGTATTCTATACAGCCTAGCAGATAGCTAGGGCCACCTTCTAGACAGACTGTATTCTATACAGCCTAGCAGATAGATAGGGCCACCTTCTAGACAGACTGTATTCTATACAGCCTAGCAGATAGATAGGGCCACCTTCTAGACAGACTGTATTCTATACAGCCTAGCAGATAGATAGGGCCACCTTCTAGACAGACTGTATTCTATACAGCCTAGCAGATAGATAGGGCCACCTTCTAGACAGACTGTATTCTATACAGCCTAGCAGATAGATAGGGCCACCTTCTAGACAGAGACTGTATTCTATACAGCCTAGCAGATAGCTAGGGCCACCTTCTAGACAGACTGTATTCTATACAGCCTAGCAGATAGATAGGGCCACCTTCTAGACAGACTGTATTCTATACAGCCTAGCAGATAGCTAGGGCCACCTTCTAGACAGACTGTATTCTATACAGCCTAGCAGATAGCTAGGGCCACCTTCTAGACAGACTGTATTCTATACAGCCTAGCAGATAGATAGGGCCACCTTCTAGACAGACTGTATTCTATACAGCCTAGCAGATAGATAGGGCCACCTTCTAGACAGACTGTATTCTATACAGCCTAGCAGATAGATAGGGCCACCTTCTAGACAGACTGTATTCTATACAGCCTAGCAGATAGATAGGGCCACCTTCTAGACAGACTGTATTCTATACAGCCTAGTAGATAGATAGGGCCACCTTCTAGACAGACTGTATTCTATACAGCCTAGCAGATAGATAGGGCCACCTTCTAGACAGACTGTATTCTATACAGCCTAGCAGATAGATAGGGCCACCTTCTAGACAGACTGTATTCTATACAGCCTAGCAGATAGATAGGGCCACCTTCTAGACAGACTGTATTCTATACAGCCTAGCAGATAGCTAGGGCCACCTTCTAGACAGACTGTATTCTATACAGCCTAGCAGATAGATAGGGCCACCTTCTAGACAGACTGTATTCTATACAGCCTAGCAGATAGATAGGGCCACCTTCTAGACAGACTGTATTCTATACAGCCTAGCAGATAGCTAGGGCCACATTCTAGACAGACTGTATTCTATACAGCCTAGCAGATAGATAGGGCCACCTTCTAGACAGACTGTATTCTATACAGCCTAGCAGATAGATAGGGCCACATTCTAGACAGACTGTATTCTATACAGCCTAGCAGATAGATAGGGCCACATTCTAGACAGACTGTATTCTATACAGCCTAGCAGATAGCTAGGGCCACATTCTAGACAGACTGTATTCTATACAGCCTAGCAGATAGATAGGGCCACCTTCTAGACAGACTGTATTCTATACAGCCTAGCAGATAGATAGGGCCACATTCTAGACAGACTGTATTCTATACAGCCTAGCAGATAGATAGGGCCACCTTCTAGACAGACTGTATTCTATACAGCCTAGCAGATAGATAGGGCCACATTCTAGACAGACTGTATTCTATACAGCCTAGCAGATAGATAGGGCCACATTCTAGACAGACTGTATTCTATACAGCCTAGCAGATAGATAGGGCCACATTCTAGACAGACTGTATTCTATACAGCCTAGCAGATAGATAGGGCCACATTCTAGACAGACTGTATTCTATACAGCCTAGCAGATAGATAGGGCCACATTCTAGACAGACTGTATTCTATACAGCCTAGCAGATAGATAGGGCCATCTTCTAGACCGACTGTATTCTATACAGCCTAACAGATAGCTAGGGCCACCTTCTAGACAGACTGTATTCTATACAGCCTAGCAGATAGATAGGGCCACCTTCTAGACAGACTGTATTCTATACAGCCTAGCAGATAGATAGGGCCACATTCTAGACAGACTGTATTCTATACAGCCTAGCAGATAGATAGGGCCACATTCTAGACAGACTGTATTCTATACAGCCTAGCAGATAGATAGGGCCACCTTCTAGACAGACTGTATTCTATACAGCCTAGCAGATAGATAGGGCCACCTTCTAGACAGAGACTGTATTCTATACAGCCTAGCAGATAGCTAGGGCCACCTTCTAGACAGACTGTATTCTATACAGCCTAGCAGATAGATAGGGCCACCTTCTAGACAGAGACTGTATTCTATACAGCCTAGCAGATAGCTAGGGCCACCTTCTAGACAGACTGTATTCTATACAGCCTAGCAGATAGATAGGGCCACCTTCTAGACAGACTGTATTCTATACAGCCTAGCAGATAGCTAGGGCCACCTTCTAGACAGACTGTATTCTATACAGCCTAGCAGATAGCTAGGGCCACCTTCTAGACAGACTGTATTCTATACAGCCTAGCAGATAGATAGGGCCACCTTCTAGACAGACTGTATTCTATACAGCCTAGCAGATAGCTAGGGCCACCTTCTAGACAGACTGTATTCTATACAGCCTAGCAGATAGCTAGGGCCACCTTCTAGACAGACTGTATTCTATACAGCCTAGCAGATAGCTAGGGCCACCTTCTAGACAGACTGTATTCTATACAGCCTAGCAGATAGATAGGGCCACCTTCTAGACAGACTGTATTCTATACAGCCTAGCAGATAGCTAGGGCCACCTTCTAGACAGACTGTATTCTATACAGCCTAGCAGATAGCTAGGGCCACCTTCTAGACAGACTGTATTCTATACAGCCTAGCAGATAGATAGGGCCACCTTCTAGACAGACTGTATTCTATACAGCCTAGCAGATAGATAGGGCCACCTTCTAGACAGACTGTATTCTATACAGCCTAGCAGATAGATAGGGCCACCTTCTAGACAGACTGTATTCTATACAGCCTAGCAGATAGATAGGGCCACCTTCTAGACAGACTGTATTCTATACAGCCTAGCAGATAGATAGGGCCACCTTCTAGACAGACTGTATTCTATACAGCCTAGCAGATAGATAGGGCCACCTTCTAGACAGACTGTATTCTATACAGCCTAGCAGATAGATAGGGCCACCTTCTAGACAGACTGTATTCTATACAGCCTAGCAGATAGATAGGGCCACCTTCTAGACAGACTGTATTCTATACAGCCTAGCAGATAGCTAGGGCCACCTTCTAGACAGACTGTATTCTATACAGCCTAGCAGATAGATAGGGCCACCTTCTAGACAGACTGTATTCTATACAGCCTAGCAGATAGATAGGGCCACCTTCTAGACAGACTGTATTCTATACAGCCTAGCAGATAGCTAGGGCCACATTCTAGACAGACTGTATTCTATACAGCCTAGCAGATAGATAGGGCCACCTTCTAGACAGACTGTATTCTATACAGCCTAGCAGATAGATAGGGCCACATTCTAGACAGACTGTATTCTATACAGCCTAGCAGATAGATAGGGCCACATTCTAGACAGACTGTATTCTATACAGCCTAGCAGATAGCTAGGGCCACATTCTAGACAGACTGTATTCTATACAGCCTAGCAGATAGATAGGGCCACCTTCTAGACAGACTGTATTCTATACAGCCTAGCAGATAGATAGGGCCACATTCTAGACAGACTGTATTCTATACAGCCTAGCAGATAGATAGGGCCACCTTCTAGACAGACTGTATTCTATACAGCCTAGCAGATAGATAGGGCCACATTCTAGACAGACTGTATTCTATACAGCCTAGCAGATAGATAGGGCCACATTCTAGACAGACTGTATTCTATACAGCCTAGCAGATAGATAGGGCCACATTCTAGACAGACTGTATTCTATACAGCCTAGCAGATAGATAGGGCCACATTCTAGACAGACTGTATTCTATACAGCCTAGCAGATAGATAGGGCCACATTCTAGACAGACTGTATTCTATACAGCCTAGCAGATAGATAGGGCCATCTTCTAGACCGACTGTATTCTATACAGCCTAACAGATAGCTAGGGCCACCTTCTAGACAGACTGTATTCTATACAGCCTAGCAGATAGATAGGGCCACCTTCTAGACAGACTGTATTCTATACAGCCTAGCAGATAGATAGGGCCACATTCTAGACAGACTGTATTCTATACAGCCTAGCAGATAGATAGGGCCACATTCTAGACAGACTGTATTCTATACAGCCTAGCAGATAGATAGGGCCACATTCTAGACAGACTGTATTCTATACAGCCTAGCAGATAGATAGGGCCACATTCTAGACAGACTGTATTCTATACAGCCTAGCAGATAGATAGGGCCACATTCTAGACAGACTGTATTCTATACAGCCTAGCAGATAGATAGGGCCATCTTCTAGACCGACTGTATTCTATACAGCCTAACAGATAGCTAGGGCCACCTTCTAGACAGACTGTATTCTATACAGCCTAGCAGATAGCTAGGGCCAGCTTCTAGACAGACTGTATTCTATACAGCCTAGCAGATAGCTAGGGCCACCTTCTAGACAGACTATATTCTATACAGCCTAGCAGATAGCTAGGGCCACCTTCTAGACAGACTGTATTCTATACAGCCTAGCAGATAGATAGGGCCACATTCTAGACAAACTGTATTCTATACAGCCTAGCAGATAGCTAGGGCCACCTTCTAGACAGACTGTATTCTATACAGCCTAGCAGATAGATAGGGCCACATTCTAGACATACTGTATTCTATACAGCCTAGCAGATAGCCAGGGCCAGCTTCTAGACAGACTGTATTCTATACAGCCTAGCAGATAGCTAGGGCCAGCTTCTAGACAGACTGTAACCTATACAGCCTAGCAGATAGATAGGGCCACATTCTAGACAGACTGTATTCTATACAGCCTAGCAGATAGATAGGGCCACATTCTAGACAGACTGTATTCTATACAGCCTAGCAGATAGATAGGGCCACATTCTAGACAGACTGTATTCTATACAGCCTAGCAGATAGATAGGGCCACATTCTAGACAGACTGTATTCTATACAGCCTAGCAGATAGCTAGGGCCACCTTCTAGACAGACTGTATTCTATACAGCCTAGCAGATAGATAGGGCCACATTCTAGACAGACTGTATTCTATACAGCCTAGCAGATAGCTAGGGCCACCTTCTAGACAGACTGTATTCTATACAGCCTAGCAGATAGATAGGGCCACATTCTAGACAGACTGTATTCGATACAGCCTAGCAGATAGATAGGGCCACATTCTAGACAGACTGTATTCTATACAGCCTAGCAGATAGATAGGGCCAGCTTCTAGACAGACTGTATTCTATACAGCCTAGCAGATAGCTAGGGCCACCTTCTAGACAGACTGTATTCTATACAGCCTAGCAGATAGATAGGGCCAGCTTCTAGACAGACTGTATTCTATACAGCCTAACATATAGCTAGGGCCACCTTCTAGACAGACTGTATTCTATACAGCCTAGCAGATAGCCAGGGCCATCTTCTAGACTGAGACTGTATCTCTTGAGAAATGCCTGAGTGCAGATAGCTAGGGCCAGGTTCTAGACAGACTGTATTCTATACAGCCTAGCAGATAGCTAGGGCCAGCTTCTAGACAGAGACTGTATTCTATACAGCCTAGCAGGTAGCTAGGGCCACCTTCTAGACAGACTGTATTCTATACAGCCTAGCAGATAGCTAGGACCATCTTCTAGACAGACTGTATTCTATACAGCCTAGCAGATAGATAGGGCCAGCTTCTAGACAGACTGTATCTCAGTCTAGCAGGTAGCTAGGGCCAGCTTCTAGACAGACTGTATTCTATACAGCCTAGCAGATAGATAGGGCCAGATTCTAGACAGACTGTATCTCAGTCTAGCAGATAGATAGGGCCAGCTTCTAGACAGACTGTATTCTATACAGCCTAGCAGGTAGCTAGGGCCACCTTCTAGACAGACTGTATTCTATACAGCCTAGCAGATAGCTAGGGCCATCTTCTAGACAGACTGTATTCTATACAGCCTAGCAGATAGATAGGGCCACCTTCTAGACAGACTGTATTCTATACAGCCTAGCAGATAGATAGGGCCACCTTCTAGACAGACTGTATTCTATACAGCCTAGCAGATAGATAGGGCCACCTTCTAGACAGACTGTATCTCAGTCTAGCACTATAACACTAGCCCACTGTGGGACGTATTTACCGCCTGTTTGGCAACCCTTTTCCCCCGTTGGAGGGTATATCTGTGGTTGATGGACGTTTCTGATAAGGAAAGTGTAGTTTTAATTGCAGAGTGGTGCCCAGGAAATAATAAATTATTAGATGCTAACACACCCCTCTCCCCCTCCTCCAAACCAAAACCAAACATGGATGTTAACGTTTACACTAGGGTTGCAAAGGGTCGGAAACTTCCCGGAAATTTTCCATGGGGAGTTAAGCCCTGGGAATTCTGGGAATTTTGCTTAAATTCATAAAGAAAAGTTAGCTTATAACAGTGAATCTTTTTTTTGTGGAATACACAAGGCAATTCTAGATCTTGTGGCATATTTTGGTTAAACTATCCCCAATTCAATGGAATTGCAACCCTCTGCATGCGCTGTGCATTCTTCCATCACATGTACAGCTGATTCTCAAGATCTTGCACACTAATGAGATGCTATTGAGCCCACACTACTACACTGTCTGAGCCAAGAACCACGTGCTTCAGAGTTCAAGTGAAGGTCAAGCAAATCATAGGGAAAGCAGACTGTATTGCAATCATCTCTGATGGGTGGTCGAATGTTCGTGGGCAAGGAATAATTAACTACATCATCTCCACCCCTCAACCAGTATTCTACAAGAGCACAGACACAAGGGACATAAGACACACCCGTCTCTGCATTGCAGATGAGCTGAAGGCAGTCATCAATTACCTTGGACCACCGAAGGTATTTGCGCTGGTGACAGACAATGCTGCGAACATGAAGGCTGCTTGGTCTAAAGTGGAGGAGTCCTACCCTCACATCCAATCGTTGGCTGTGCTACTCAAGCATTGAAGAGAGCCAAGGAAATGGTTTGGTATGTGACGGGTCATGAGGTTATAGCAGCAATCTACCTCACCAAGCAAAGTGAGAAGAATAAGAGCACCACATTGATGCTGCCCAGCAACACCCGTTGGGATGGTGCTGTCATCATGTTTGACAGTTTCCTGGAGGGGAAGGAGTCTCTCCAAGAAATGGCCATATCACAGTCTGCCGATATGGACAGCCCTATCAAGAGGATCCTCATGGATTATGTATTTTGGGAGAGAGTGGTAAGCAGCCTGAAACTCCTGCAACCTATAGCAGTAGCCATTGCATGGATTGAGGGAGACAATGCCATCCTATCTGATGTTCAGACTCTGCTTGCAGATGTAAGAGAAGAAACTGCCCTGCCCACTGCACTGTTGCTCCAAGCAGAGGAAACTGCAGTTCTGAAATGCATCAGAAAGTGTCCAGACTTCTGCCTGAAGCCCAAACACGCTGCAGCGTACATGTTGGACCCCAAGTCTGCTGGCAAGAGCATCCTGTCTGGTGCAGAGATCAACAAAGCCTATGGTGTCATCACTACCGTGTCTCGCCACCTTGGCCTGGATGAGGGCAAGGTTCTTGACAGTCTGGTGAAGTACACTTTCAAGCAAGGGCTTTGGGATGGAGATGCAATATGGCAGTCTTGCCAACATATCTCATCAGCCACCTGGTGGAAGGGACTTTGTGGATCTGAGGCTCTTCCCCCTGTTGCCAACATCATCCTCCAAATCCCACCAGCGCAATTGGTCCTTGTGTGGGGACACACACACACACCAAAGCACGCAAAATGCGGACCAATACAAGGGTTGAAATTGGTGGCCATTCGGGCAAATTTGAGTCTTTTTGAGCCTGACAACGAGCCATCCTCAACAAGGTTGGAAAGTGACAGTGAAGAAGAGGCCTCAGAGTCTGATGTTCAAGAGGTGGACATTGAGAAGGTCCAGGGAGAAGACATGAAAGCCTGAGAGGAAGACAACCAAAGCTTTAGTTTCTAGACTATCATTTTACAACAAATGTATGTTGAAAATGTTTTTGGGAGACGTGATGTATCATTGGGGATCATTCAATATTCCCTTTCTTTTGTTGTTCTGTGAAATCGTCCCATGTGAAGAGTCAACTCATTTAATTGAAGTTCAAATAGTATTTTTTAAATTTCTACTGGAAGGATTTAATCATTTGTAATTATGTCTATTTATGACAAGATAAAAGGTTTATTTTTCTGTCTCCATATGATATGATAAATATATCGAATGCAAAAAACATCTACATTTAAGTGGTAATAATATTAATTCCCATATATTCCCATTAATTCACATGGAAAGTTTTCTGTATATTCCCCAAAATGTGCAATCCTAGTTTGCGCCCACTCTCTTCGTTCTACTTCCTGTCTGAAGCAAATACAATGTCTGTCGAGAAGCTGGACTAAGTTATGCCCCTGCCTATATCCCATTTCAATCAGCTTTTTGTGACAAAGACAACTATTTAATGCAGTTAAAGTGGTAGTAGTGGCTATTTTTTTTTTTACCTTGAGGAATATTTTTTATCATAGTCCAAAGGTTTATTTAATTCTTCAAATGTTTCATGACTTTGTCAATCAACTTGTTCTTAATGAATCTTAATCATTGTTTAATGTTTCTGTATCAATATGGACTTTGTAAAAATAGGTCCGTTGGGGTCATTTTGACCCCAGGCAAAACATCTAATTCCGCCTATAGTAATTTGATAAATAGGACCTTCATTTGACTCCAGGTTTCTTTGGAGACATCATTACAAGGTTATCCATACCACCAGAGGGAGGAGGGGACCTGTATTAGTGATTTTTTTACCAGATAGACAAATCATCAGCAGATAAATAAACAGAGTATTCAAAACATTAGGAACACCTTCCTAATATTGAGGAGAGGAGCCAGGTTAAATTAGGATTTTTAAGCCTTGAGGCAATTGAGACATGGATTGTGTATGTGTGCCATTCAGAGGGTGAATGGGCAAGACAAAATATTGAAGTGCCTTTGAACAGGGTATGGTAGTAGGGTGCCAAGACCACTGGTTTGAGTCAAGAACTGCAATACTGCTATTTTTTTCACACTCAACAGTTTCCCGTGTGTATCAAGAATAGTCCACCATCCAAAGGACATCCAGCCAGTTTGACACAACTGTGGGAAGCATTGGAGTCAACATGGGCCAGCATCCCTGTGGAACAATTTAGACACTTTGTAGAGCCCATGTCCCGACAAATTGAGGCTGTTCTGAAGGCAACTCAATATTGCAAGGTGTTCCTAATGTTTTGTGCACTCAGTGTAACTATATACAGTATGCATATGGTGGTGTGTAGAGACAGTATGGACATTCTTTTGAAGAGATTTGAAACCCAAATTGGTCTACACGGACAAGTTCTGGCCTGATTTAGATCTTATCTGTCGGAAAGATATCAGTTTGTCTCTGTGAATGGTTTGTCCTCTGACAAATCAACTGTAAATTTCGGTGTTCCTCAAGATTCCGTTTTTAGGACCACTATTGTTTTCACTATATATTTTACCTCTTGGTGATGTCATTCAGAAACATAATGTTAACTTTCATTGCTATGCGGATGACACACAGCTGTACATTTCGATGAAACCTGGTGAAGCCCCAAAATTGCCCTCCCTGGAAAACTGTGTTTCAGACATAAGGAAGTGGATGGCTGCAAATGTTCAACTTTTAAACTCTGACAAAACAGAGATGCTTGTTCTAGGTCCCAAGAAACAAAGAGATCTTCTGTTGAATCTGACAATTAATCTTGATGGTTGTACAGTTGTCTCAAATAAAATTGTGAAAGACCTCTGCGTTACTCTGGACCATGATCTCTCTTTTGAAAAACATATCGAGACTGGTTCAAGGACAGCTTTTTTCCATCTACGTAACATTGCAAAAATCAGAAACTTTCTGTCCAAAAATTATGCAGAAAAATTAATCCATGCTTGTGTCACTTCTAGGTTAGACTACTGCAATGCTCTACTTTCCGGCTACCCGGATAAAGCACTAAATAAACTTCAGTTAGTGCTAAATACGGCTGCTAGAATCCTGACTAGAACCAAAAAATGTGATCATATTACTCCAGTGTTTGCCTCTTTACACTGGCTTCCTGTTAAGGCAAGGGCTGATTTAAAGGTTTTACTGCTAACCTACAAAGCATTACATGGGCTTGCTCCTACCTATCTTTCCGATTTGGACCTGCCGTACATACCCACACGTACGCTACGGTCACAAGACCCAGGCCTCCTAATTGTCCCTAGAACTTTTAAGCAAACAGCTGGAGGCAGGGCTTTCTCCTATAGAGCTCCATTTTTATAGAATGGTCTGCCAACCCATGTGAGAGACGCAGACTCGGTCTCAACCTTTAAGGATTGAAGACTCTTCTCTTCTTCAGTAGGTCCTATGATTGTGTGTAGTCTGGCCCATGAGTGTGAAGGTGAACGGAAAGGCACTGGAGCAACGAACCGCCCTTGAAAAGCAGACTGAACCAGATTGTAAATAAAACGAGGCTGCATTACACACGGCAATGGATATTCCCACCCTGAGTCCCGGCCTGCTCTGCTCTTGCTGATAAAAACAGTTTTATCGTGTGCTGCTTAACCAATGGCTGTGCTGTGTAAGCCTACAGTGGAAGGTCGAGAATAGAGTCTAAGGCTTCTTCCACGTTTTTGTTGTTGATTGATTAGGCCTAGTTCCAAAAAAAATCCTCTGTGTAATCACAGCATTTGGAGATGTTTTAACAAAACAATTGTGTGGTAAATTGACCTAGTTTTTTGACATTTTGAAAAAGTTGTAGACATATTCCTATGAAGTTTGATCTATAATTTTGTAGGAAACCCTTAAGATAAATAATCCACTTGTTTATTTGTGTGTAAAGTAGTAATATGTTGGACGAGCAACTTCACAAGCAGTAAATGCTAGCCAGATAGTTAGCTAGCAACCTTACTACCAGATCATCTGAGGTAAAAATACATTAAAAAGATAATGTAACTTAATTGCAGTTGCAAATGTTTCCACTAGCTAGCTATGTTTTTAAGAGAGAGCTTTTAAATTGGCATCGCTCCCTGTTTTCAGTCACAGGTGGGGACTGGAGTGTGGGTAGTGCAGGAGATGGGCTCATGATTTGCTCCAATTTGACTGGGAATTGCTTTATTTGTGACCATGTAAATGTGATATTTCAGTCTCTTATTTTTGAAGGGGGGGTAACTAAAAAGTGTAAACTGTAACTATCTCCATTAATAGTTTATTCACCCTTTTTTTCACCTTTATTTAACAGTTAAGAACAAATTCTTATTTTCAATGACGTTAACTGCCTGTTCAGGGGCAGAACGACAGATTTGTACTTTGTCAGCTCAGGGATTTGAACTTGCAACCTTTCGGTTATTAGTCCAACACTCTGACCACTAGACTACCCTGCCCCCCCACACCTAAGTGTGAGCTTCCTCCACATACTATCCCCCCCAAACATTGCTTTTTTTGTGTCAGCAATTAGACATTGTTCTTATGGGGTCTAGTTACACCTTAGTACCCTACCATGCTGCCTCGTTGACA
Source organism: Oncorhynchus mykiss (assembly GCF_057628025.1). Classification (NCBI taxonomy): domain Eukaryota; kingdom Metazoa; phylum Chordata; class Actinopteri; order Salmoniformes; family Salmonidae; genus Oncorhynchus; species Oncorhynchus mykiss. The sequence continues at coordinate 11,083,248 of NC_143030.1, forward strand.
ACATCTCAGAATGGTGCAGATTACTGTTCGAATTTAAGGTCACTCTTCCCTCCCCGCTTTCGCACGATGACGACAGGCCATAGCCCGGTGTACCCCGGGCCAGATTAATCAAACCCCCTCTATATTAGCCCACACAGCTACAAGGGTCCACTTTCAAGCCAGGTTTAAGACCTCATATTGAAACTCAGAAAACCCAACCGATTAAATATACAATCTTCCAATTATCAACTTCGGTTTAGAGACAAGCTTCAAGAAGCCTCTAAACAAGGGCGGCTTAATTTAACCCACTCTGCCCTAGGTGGTAATATCTCTCTAGAAGCTGACCCGTCGTCCGTATTGTGAAACAATTTTAATATTAAAGTAAGATATGAATAGAGAAAGCTGATCTGAGAGCAGGGCTGACTTTCTTTCGATCCTATATGTAGTCCTATCGACAACCACTCCAACGACACACTAGTGAATGTTCTCTCTGCTTGGTGTTTTTGGAAACGTTTGTTATAGGAAGGTTGTCACAAGTTACCACATCCACAAAGTACTAAACCCCGCCCATTTCTTAAATTTACCTTCTTAAAAACGTTATTTTAAACCTAACATTAACCACAGTGTTAACCTTATGCCTAACCTTAAATGAAGACCAAAAATAAAATGTTGATTTTCATGAATTTTTACGATATAGCCAATTTTTACTTTGTGGCTGTGGTAACTAGTATAAACCTTATTGGAACGATGCATCTTAAAAACACTCGTAAGCTAAAATTCCATCGCTTTTGCAAAACCGGGCCTTCAACTACAACTAGCTATCAGTAGATCTGCATACTAACCTATTCTACATAGTTTAATCTCCGGTGTGATTCGATTCCGCAGCAGTCTCCGTAGCCGATCATTCTCCTCCTGGTACTCCACCACCGTTTTCTCAACTGCACCGAAAATCTCCACAGCAGCCGCCGTTAAACGCTCATTTAAAAACAAACGCAACAACTGTAGTTTAGACATTTTCAGTCGAATGAGAGTTGGGTGGCCTATTTAGTTCAGTCAGTATGTCTTATTTTTACTCCACTAAATGATTGCCAAAACAAACTCGTTTCTAATTCTACTTCCGTGTTCTAGTCAAGAAATCTTACAAAATCGTTTGTTCTAATGGCTGGCGAGCCCAGAAAAACACAACAGCGCCGCCAGCTAGCTGGGAGTTGAATCCAGTGCAAAGCAGTTTACAGACCAGTTGAAAAGGAAAACGATAACTACACAGTAGCGGTGCGTGGGTAAAATCACATGGGAAGCCAATCCAGGGGGGAAAAAGCCATATTACAACCGGTGTGTGGTGATAATTAAGTTGTTTGCTCTATAACCTTATAGTTCATATGCCTTGCGATAGTGATATATAGGTCTAAAGGCCCAGACAATAAGAAGATACAGTGGCAGAATAAATTCAACCACAACTATGATTCATTAAAAAAAACAGAGCAACCTCTGTCTGGTAAAGTCCTCAAAGAATATTGAATGTTACAAACAGTTACCTGACCTTCAGCATGGTCAAGCAAGTTAATGTTTCCGACATTTTCGGACCACTAAACAACTATTGATTTCGAACTACACAGCATTACTGCAAGTTGCAACGAACACAGGAGCTGCCTGCACTATTCCAGCACCATTTCAACTACAGACCAATCACATCACATCTGTTAATTATTGATGTCCCCTTTAAGGATGGAGCACCCTTGGTCATGCCCAGTGTTGTTCTATGTTATTCCAGTACTAACTCGTTTGAGTAAATGTGAAGCTCCAGTTCAATTGCTTGTATTCAGAGTCTTTCTTATTACATAAATAAGTACTAAGTGTTAAGACACTACACAGTGACAACTAAAATATAAAACAAAAACAATTTAGTCCAATCAGCTTAAGCTAAATATGATGTGGCTGTCTATGACATTGATTTCTGTGTGTGCCTAGTGCGTGCAAGTAGAAAAAAAACATGTTGACTCACCCTACTTGCAGAGAAACGCCAATATCATCCTCCCCTTTCATGTTGCCCAATGCTCTAACGCTCTGTCATGCAGTCAGGTTTTGTTGTCTTAGGCTACCTTACTAAAATACTAGCCTAACTTCCTTTCATGGGCAACAATGCACCAAGGCCAGCTAGTTAACATTAGCACACTACATCTAGCTCCATGCTGAACTTCCATCCTCTCTGCCCAAGGGCACAATGTATACATTTATGGTTGGATCAGAAACGCTGTTATAATCATTGGCCAGAACAAATAATTAAAGTTAAACAACAAGTCCAAATCCCTACCTCCATCAATGGCAAATTTAGGAAAGGGACAAATTTAGCTAGCCAATAGAGGACAACAACACGAGGAGATGCAACAATTCAATTTTTTTTTCTGTCAATAATGACGTTTAGCTTGTGATGTGATTGGTCTGAAGCCAAATCCAAACTGGCTTCCCTTTACACTTTTTTTTGGTGCGCCAGGACCAATCAGAGCTGAGCTAACTCAGTTTAGCTCATCGCTGATGAGCTATTATTTTTAAGAAGGGAGGTCAAATGCTCGCTGGCTTCCCTTGCATTCATTGCTACGGGCGGCAACAATGTCATACTCTTTCTGACCAAACAGCATCAGATAGATACGCTTCACATACTGAGACAGAGGGGCGCTGTTTTGTTAGCTCGGATGCTTTCTCCGGTGAGACACATTAAGCCACTTGCAAATCGAAGGAAATTTATTGTTTATTTATTTTTTATTTCACCTTTATTTAACCCGGTAGGCTAGTTGAGAACAAGTTCTCATTTGCAACTGCGACCTGGCCAAGATAAAGCGTAGCAATTCGACACATACAACAACACAGAGTTACACATGGAATAAACAAAACATACAGTCAATAATACAGTAGAACAAAAGAAAACAAAAAGTCTATATACAGTGAGTGCAAATGAGGTAAGTTAAGGAAATAAATAGGCCATGGTGGCGAAGTAATTACAAATATAGCAATTAAACACTGGAATGGTAGCTCGGCAGAAGATTAATGTGCAGGTAGAGATACTGGGGTGCAAAGGAGCAAAATAAATAAATACCAGTATGGGGATGAGGGAGTTGGATGGGCTGTTTACAGATGGGCTATGTACAGGTGCAGTGATCTGTGAGCTGCTCTGACAGCTGGTGCTTAAAGCTAGTGAGGGAGATATAAGTCTCCAGCTTCAGAGATTTTTGCAATTCGTTCAAATTCGTAAGATGCACTAATTGTAAGTCGCTCTGGATATGAGTGTCTGCTAAATTATTGAAATTATAAAAAAAATATTAAACACAGAGAGACGAAATAAAAAAATATTTTGTATGTATTTTTCTCGTGGTCATTTTTTTGGGGGGAAGCCTGGCTACCCTTGGCATCCATGAATACACATCACTGTAACTACATGTACACACACAGTGGTTATCATAAGCATGGAATGATCTGAGATAATCAATTCTTCATCATGGGGGTCAACTGTACAGCATTACTCTATACAAGATCCAAGGTAAGATGTCATGAATGAGCAGAATTAGGTCAGAATTGATGGCAAACACTCTTGGACAAATGCTTGTTGTGTTATTTATTGCCTGTATGATTGTTTATCATGCTGATTCTTGATACCATGTGATATGCTGATTCTTGATACCATTTGATATGCTGATTCTTCATACCATTTGATATGCTGATTCTTCATACCATTTGATATGCTGATTCTTCATACCATTTGATATGCTGATTCTTCATACCATTTGATATGCTGATTCTTGATACCATTTGATATGCTGATTCTTGATACCATTTGATATGCTGATTCTTCATACCATTTGATATGCTGATTCTTCATACCATTTGATATGCTGATTCTTCATACCATTTGATATGCTGATTCTTCATACCATTTGAAAGGAAACACAGCAGGGGCTCAAACTTCAGATCCCAGTTCCTACATTTGAATATAAAATTGATTTTATCAAACAAAACTATGCTACATTTTATCTCTGGGTCCTTCAGGATGGCAAATCAGAGCAAGATTACTGAATGTAAGTACATTATTTACCTTCAGAGGTGAATGTATCAAACCAGGTGCCGTGATAAGTTCTCTGTCGTTGTGCACTCTCCTCAAACAAAAGCATGTTATTTTAACAAGAATTTAAACGTTCAGCCCATATAAGACATGTCTATGTCCTGGAAAGTTTGCTGTTACTTACAACGTCATGCTAATCACATTAGCGCATGCTAGCTCAACTGTCCCGGTATAGGGACGCCGATCCCGCAGAGGTTCATAAAAAAGGAAAGACACTCGGCCCTCCATGGAATGAATTTGACACCCCTGTACTACAGGTTATACAGACAGTATTATGAAATGGACACAGTCAAGGAAATGGAGGCACGTAGCTACAGCAGGGTTGGGGTCAATCCCATTTCAACGCCAGTCAATTCAGGAAGTACACAGGAATTAAAATTCTCTTCAACAAAGAACATTTTGAGTTGGAATTTGGTTTCCTTTCTGAAATGACTGGATTTGAAATGGAATCGACCCCAACCCTGCTGTACATATACACAGTACCGTTGAAGACAATAACAAGCTAGATAATTACACAAACACCAACATTTAACTACAGCACAACTGTCCAGCTGACAGCTCACTTAAACCCTCAAATCCGCATATATACATTATCACTTGTGAATGATGCCCAACATAAGAAACAAGGACTTTTTTTTTATGCGACTTGTTCAATCATAGTCGCACAGCTCATTTAGCCTAGACCAATATGTTTTAATAAGGCATGTTATAACAGGTGCTCCCGAGTGGCGTGAGCGGTCTAAGGTACTGCATTTCAGTGCAAGAGACGGTTCGAATCCAGGCTGAGTCACATCCGGTCGTGATTGGCCCAGCGTCGTCCGGGTAGGGCCTTCATTGTAAATAAGAATTTGTTCTTAACTGACTTGACTCGTTAAATAAATAAAAATTAAATCACAACTGAAGTGACCACATAATTCGGCGTTACAACGGGTGTTGAGCCTAACTGGCCTATATAAGCAGTGTGTGAGTTTCAAGTTTGGGGAAAATACATGTCACCATAGAAATGCACCTTTATAATAAGAGCATTACTTGCATTTGCGGCCCCTTTTGATAATGACCAGCGGTCATGGTGTTTTCCGCTAATGGAACATTTGCGCTTATAGCCTACTACCATGTGCGCATTGCAGCACTTACAATGTGAAGAAATATCCTAATAGTTTATTAAACATTTTAAGCTCAACGTTCTGATCTGTTGTGTCAGCCACATTGCATAAAAAAAAACATATTTGATGCTAGTCGTTGTATTAATTTGGGATCTATCATCCCACAACTGTCCCAGACTATGTTTGGAATGTTTATTTATCGCACAGAATGGAATAGGTCGACTTTTGTACTATAGGGGATAGGAGATTGACATAGACTAGTGCTTTTGTTGTAGACTAGTGTTTAGGATGCGCGCAGTTGCGTCCCGGATGTGTCTGTCTTCACATGTAGCCTGTGAGAAAGACCCGATCACATGACAGAGAGCAGTGCCTCGATCGCACAGCACAGTGAGGAAGGATGGCACAACACAGCACTCAGGGCTACTACGAAAGGCATGGATTTTTTTTAGGGTGCATTACGGCTGTGAAATTTGAAGTGCTTGTCAAATTGTGAATGAGAGACTTTTGGAGTGTGTACAGCCTGCGCAAAGAACCAGGCAGAGCTCATGCCTTTTCAAGCAACTTTTTTCAAATCATCATTATAGTCGCATCATGTAGCCTTAAAATATATTAAACACGACATATAGCCCAAAGTTTGTAGAACAACTATAAATGAAGCATATAGGAATACCTATTTCGTTGTTAACCGTTCAACATATAATGGCTAGCTGCATGTGCGCACTCAAATCGTTTGGAGAAAATATTTATTCAGCTTTGTTTAGTATGAAGTATTCTTCCTACTATAAAATAATGCCTCGGAATGATTAGCAAATCTTGTCTGCTAAATGAACTAGTTGTAGCCCACAGCCATTTGGCACAGTCAGATCAGGACCTAACATAAGACAACACAGAGTATGCTATTCTGTTCTTCTGAAATAGACTACATTTTCTTCATATCATGTTTCTTTAAACCTGTCTAAAATAAATCATGGATATATTGTGAAGGTGTAGGCTATATTACATGGATTTATTATACTTTTTTAAATGGTTTGTAGGCTTTGATTTGCACTTTTATGTTTATTAACGGTCAATTACCGGCTGACGAAATTTCGTGACCGTCACAGCCCTAGTGGTGGCAGCATCATGTTGTGGGGATGTTTTTCAGCGGAAGAGACTGAGACTAGTCAGGATCAAGGCAAAATTTACCAGAGCAAAGTACAGAGAGATCCTTCATGAAAACCTGCTCCAGAGGCTCAGGACCTCAGACTGGGGCGAAGGTTCACCTTCCAACAGGACAACAACCCTAAGCACACAAGCCAAGGACTGGCTTCAGGACAAGACTCAATGTCCTTGAGTGGCCATCCAGAGCCCAGACTTGAACCCGATCGAACATCTTGTCAGTATGGGGTATTTTGTGTAGATTGATGATGGGGGAAAAAAACTTTAATCGATTTTAGAATAAGGCTGTAACGTAACAAAATGTGGAAAAAGTCAAGCGGTCTGAATAATTTCCAAAGGCACTGTACATGTTGAATGCCCTTCCTTATGAGCCTGCTGAGAATCTGTTGATAATTTGTTTACTGTGAAAAAGCATTGTATCTGGTCAAACTTTCCCCAACAGTTTACTAAGGGTTGGTAACAAGCTGATTGGCTGATTGGTTGGCTGTTTGAGCCAGTAAAGGGTACGTGCTATTCTTGGGTAGCGGAATAACGTTTTCTTCCCTCCAGGCCTGAGGGAACACACTTTCCTGTAGGCTTAGATAGAAGAGATGGCCAATAGGAGTGGCAATATAGTTCACTATCATCCATCCAAGTTGTCAAATCCAGGTGGCTTGTCATTGTTGATAGACAACTATCATTTTTTCACCTGTTCCACACTCACTTTACAAAATTCTAAATTGCAATGCTTGTCTTTCATGGATGTATAGGTTCAGAATTTGTTGTTGGCATGTCAAGCCTAAATTTGCTAAAAAACATTCAAGTAATTGCAGGTGAGCTGCACACAGTGGACTTCCTATTAGGGCAAACCACATCAGTGCTAACAGTATTAACTCAGGTTCATGATTACTGCATACAATAGCTATAGGATAGCTATATGATTGGCATAGGTATTTAGGGGAGATGGAGGGACATAAATTAGGTTTCTTACGTTATGACTGCCAATGCCCCTGGGACAATGTACATTTGCAGCAGCACTACGACAGCTCAGCAACACAATGGTAGGGATTATCTGAGCAGGACTTGGGTCACTGATAAGTCATTGTCTCGACGCAGCCTTGAAATGCGCGTACAGAGTCCAGGAGCCAAGGTTTGGATCATTCCCGGCGTAGAGCATCTTCGGTTTCCAAAAGGTATCAAAATTGTCTATAAAAGTTATGCCAACAGAGCTACAGTAGTCTTCTAGCCAGGTGCGTAATGCCAGTAGCCTGCAGAATATTTCAGAGCGATGGTACCGGACCTAAAATAATTGGCCTCTTTTTGGAATCTTTCAGAGCTGTCGTAGAATGGTAGGCAATAGAAGAAAAAATATATAAACAGTTATTGAGACGGTAGGATTCAATAAATATGTTGTTTCATTTAACATGTCCAAACAGGAATGGAAGGTAACGATATTTTGGTGTGTCACATAAACCAGTGTTAGGAATTAATGTTGGGTGCAATTAGGCTATTGTCAAAATAGGGCTCCAGATAGCATATTTATTTAATTCAATAGAATGAATTTGCTTACATATTTTTGGGGTACACATATTACACAGGCTCAACCACTTGAGGCTAATCACCAAGTGGAAACTCAAAACCCATGAGCCAGATTGCTTTGTACTGCTAGTTAGCAGTGTAATGATTTAATCTAACAGTAAATGTAATGTCTTTAAAACCTTTGCAGCATACTACCCAATGACGTTGCCTCTATGTACCCAATGATGTTGCCTCTATATACCCAATGATGTTGCCTCTATATACCCAATGACGTTGCCTCTATATACCCAATGATGTTGCCTCTATGTACCCAATGACGTTGCATCTATATACCCAATGATGTTGCCTCTATGTACCCAATGACGTTGCATCTATATACCCAATGATGTTGCCTCTATATACCCAGTGACGTTGCCTCTATATACCCAATGACGTTGCCTCTATATACCCAATGATGTTGCCTCTATATACCCAGTGACAATGCCTCTATATACCCAATGACGTTACCTCTATATACCCAATGATGTTTCCTCTATATACCCAATGACGTTGCCTCTATATACCCAATGACGTTGCCTCTATATAACCAATGACGTTGCCTCTATATAGCCAATGATGTTTCCTCTATATACCCAATGATGTTGCCTCTATATACCCAATGACGTTGCCTCTATATACCCAATGACGTTGCATCTATATACCCAGTGATGTTGCCTCTATATACCCAGTGACGTTGCCTCTATATACCCAATGACGTTGCCTCTATATACCCAATGATGTTGCCTCTATATACCCAGTGACGTTGCCTCTATATACCCAATGACGTTACCTCTATATACCCAATGATGTTGCCTCTATATACCCAATGACGTTGCCTCTATATATCCAATGATGTTGCCTCTATATACCCAGTGACGTTGCCTCTATATACCCAATGACGTTGCCTCTATATACCCAATGACGTTGCCTCTATATACCCAATGATGTTGCCTCTATATACCCAGTGACGTTGCCTCTATATACCCAATGGCGTTACCTCTATATACCCAATGATGTTTCCTCTATATACCCAATGACGTTGCCTCTATATAACCAATGACGTTGCCTCTATATACCCAATGATGTTTCCTCTATATACCCAATGACGTTGCCTCTATATAGCCAATGATGTTGCCTCTATATAGCCAATGACTTTGCCTCTATATAGCCAATAACTTTGCCTCTTCAGTGCCTTGCGAAAGTATTCGGCCCCCTTGAACTTTGCGACCTTTTGCCACATTTCAGGCTTCAAACATAAAGATATAAAACTGTATTTTTTTGTGAAGAATCAACAACAAGTGGGACACAATCATGAAGTGGAACGACATTTATTGGATATTTCAAACTTTTTTAACAAATCAAAAACTGAAAAATTGGGCGTGCAAAATTATTCAGCCCCCTTAAGTTAATACTTTGTAGCGCCACCTTTTGCTGCGATTACAGCTGTAAGTCGCTTGGGGTATGTCTCTATCAGTTTTGCACATCGAGAGACTGAAATTTTTTCCCATTCCTCCTTGCAAAACAGCTTGAGCTGAGTGAGGTTGGATGGAGAGCATTTGTGAACAGCAGTTTTCAGTTCTTTCCACAGATTCTCGATTGGATTCAGGTCTGGACTTTGACTTGGCCATTCTAACACCTGGATATGTTTATTTTTGAACCATTCCATTGTAGATTTTGCTTTATGTTTTGGATCATTGTCTTGTTGGAAGACAAATCTCCGTCCCAGTCTCAGGTCTTTTGCAGACTACATCAGGTTTTCTTCCAGAATGGTCCTGTATTTGGCTCCATCCATCTTCCCATCAATTTTAACCATCTTCCCTCTCCCTGCTGAAGAAAAGCAGGCCCAAACCATGATGCGGCCACCACCATGTTTGACAGTGGGGATGGTGTGTTCAGCTGTGTTGCTTTTACGCCAAACATAACGTTTTGCATTGTTGCCAAAAAGTTCAATTTTGGTTTCATCTGACCAGAGCACCTTCTTCCACATGTTTGGTGTGTCTCCCAGGTGGCTTGTGGCAAACTTTAAACAAAACTTTTTATTGATATCTTTAAGAAATGGCTTTCTTCTTGCCACTCTTCCATAAAGGCCAGATTTGTGCAATCTACGACTGATTGTTGTCCTATGGACAGAGTCTCCCACCTCAGCTGTAGATCTCTGCAGTTCATCCAGAGTGATCATGGGCCTCTTGGCTGCATCTCTGATCAGTCTTCTCCTTGTATGAGCTGAAAGTTTAGAGGGACGGCCAGGTCTTGGTAGATTTGCAGTGGTCTGATACTCCTTCCATTTCAATATTATCGCTTGCACAGTGCTCCTTGGGATGTTTAAAGCTTGGGAAATCTTTTTGTATCCAAATCCGGCTTTAAACTTCTTCACAACAGTATCTCGGGCCTGCCTGGTGTGTTCCTTGTTCTTCATGATGCTCTCTGCGCTTTTAACGGACCTCTGAGACTATCACAGTGCAGGTGCATTTATACGGAGACTTGATTACACACAGGTGGATTGTATTTATCATCATTAGTCATTTAGGTCAACATTGGATCATTCAGAGATCCTCACTGAACTTCTGGAGAGAGTTTGCTGCACTGAAAGTAAAGGGGCTGAATAATTTTGCACGCCCACTTTTTCAGTTTTTGATTTGTTAAAAAAGTTTGAAATATCCAATTCTTCACAAAAAAAATACAGTTTTATATCTTTATGTTTGAAGCCTGAAATGTGGCAAAAGGTCGCAAAGTTCAAGGGGGCCGAATACTTTCGCAAGGCACTGTATATACCCAATTATGTTGCCTCTATATACCCAATGACGTTGCCTCTATATAGCCAATGATGTCGCCTCTATATACCCAATGATGTTGCCTCTATATAGCCAATGATGTTGCCTCTATATACCCAATGATGTTGCCTCTATATACCCAATGATGTTGCCTCTATATACCCAATGATGTTGCCTCTATATAGTGGTTAGTGGTTAGCGTGTTGGACTAGTAACTGAAAGGTTGCAAGATCAAATCCCTGAACTGACAAGGTACAAATCTGTCGTTCTGCCCCTGAACAAGGCAGTTAACCCACTGTTCCTAGGCTGTCATTGAAAATAAGAATTTGTTCTTAACTGACTTGCCTAGTTAAATAAATAAATTGTCCATTTGGAAGACCCATTTGCAACCAAGCTTTAACTTCCTGATGTCTTGAGATGATGCTTCAATATATCCACATCATTTTCCCACCTCATGATGCCATCTATTTTGTGAAGTGCACCAGTCCCTCCTGCAGCAAAGCACCCCCACAACATGATGCTGCCACCCCTGTGCTTCAAGGTTGGGATGGTGTTCTTCGGCTTGCAAGCCTCCCCCTTCTTCCTCCAAACATAACGATAGTCATTATGGCCAAACAGTTCTATTTTTGTTTCATCAGACCAGAGGACATTTCTCCAAATGTACGATCTTTGTCCCCATGTGCAGTTGCAAACCGTAGTCTGGCTTTTTTTAATGGCGGTTTTGGAGCAGTGGCTTCTTCCTTGCTGAGCAGCCTTTCAGGTTATGTTGATATAGGACTCGTTTTACTGTGGACATAGATACTTTTGTACCTGTTTACTCAAGCATCTTCACAAGGTCCTTTGCTGTTGTTCTGGGATTGATATACCGGTACACTTTTCGCACCAAAGTACGTTCAACTCTAGGAGACAGAACGCGTCTCCTTCCTGAGCGGTATGACGGCTGCGTGGTCTCATGGTGTTTATACTTGCGTACTATTATTTGTACAGATGAACGTGGTACTTTCAGGCATTTTGAAATTGCTCCCAAGGATGAACCAGACTTGTGGAGGTCTACAATTATTTTCAGAGGTCTTTGCTGATTTCTTTTGATTTTCCCATGATGTCAACCAAAGAGGCACTGACTTTGAAGGCAGGCCTTGAAATATATCCATAGGTGCACCTTCAATTGACTGAAATTATGTCAATTAGCCTATCAGAAGCTGCTAAAGGCATGACATAATTTTCTGAAATTTTCCAAGCTGTTTAAAGGCAGTCAACTTTGTGTATGTAAACTTCTGACCATCTGGAATTGTGATACAGTGAATAATAAGTGAAATAATCTGTCTGCAAACAATTGTTGGCAAAATTACTTGTGTCATGCACAAAGTAAATGTCCTAACCGACTTGCCAAAACTGTAGTTTCTTAACAAGAAATTTGTGGAGTGGTTGAAAAACTAGTTTTAATGACTCCAACCTAAGTGTATGTAAACTTCCGACTTCAACTGTATGTGCTTACTTTAGAGTTATTTATGTAACTTTAGTTCTACAAACATTGGGCTATATGTTTAATGTATTTTAAGGCTACATGATGCGACTAATGATGATTTGAAAAAATTTGCTTGAAAAGGCATGAGCTCTCTTTGTTTTTTTGCACAGACTGCAAACACTACATCAGTCTCTCATTCACAATTGGACAAGCGTTTGATAATGCCTCGAATTCCACAGCGGCATCCCCTTTGTGTGGCCGTAACACACCCTAAAAAAATCCATGCCTTTTGTGGCTAGTGGCCGTTGTGCCCTTCTCCCTGAGTGCTACTAGCTCTGAATCACAGCTCACATGGCTCTCCATCACGTGATCGGGTCTTTCTCACAGGCTACAAGTGAAGACAGACACATCGGGGACGCAACTGCGCGAGTCCTTTTCCAATTCCGAGGTGCATATTGAAGATATTGGAAGAACTGTCCACTTTAAGTCAGCCAACAAGATGAGTAGACCTAACAAACAGCAAAAGCACTAGTCTATGTCAATCTATTATCTCCCATAGTACAAAAGTCGACCTATTCTATTCTGTGCGAGACATAAATATTCCAAACATAGTCTGGGACAGCTGTGGGATGATAGATCCCACATTAATACAACGACTAGCATCAAATATGTTTTTTTTTATGCAATGTGGCTGACACAACAGATCAGAACGTTGAGCTTAAAATGTTTAATAAACTATGAGGCTGTTTCTTCACATTGTAAGTGCTGCAATGCGCACATGGTAGTAGGCTATAAGCGCAAATGTTCCATTAGCAGAAAACACCATTATCAAAAGGGACCGCAAAAATGCAATTATGCATGTAATACTTTTATTATAAAGGTGCATTTTTTAATGGTGAAAATGATCTTCTGCAAACTTGAAACTCACGCGCGCTGCTTATTAGGCTTTATTTTTATTAGTTTATTAGTTATTTGACCACTTTAGTTGCGATACAAACCTTATTAAAACATATAGGCCTATGGGCTAGGCTACATGAGGTTGTGTGACTATGATTGAGCAAGTCACAAAAGAAAGGCATTGTTTCTTATGCTGGGCATCATTCACAAGTGATATACACTGCTCAAAAAAATAAAGGGAAAATGAGGCTCAGTAGTGTGTGTGGCCTCCACGTGCCTGTATGACCTCCCTACAACGCCTGGGCATGCTCCTGATGAGGTGGCGGATGGTCTCCTGAGGGATCTCCTCCCAGACCTGGACTAAAGCATCCGCCAACTCCTGGACAGTCTGTGGTGCAACGTGGCGTTGGTGGATGGAGCGAGACATGATGTCCCAGATGTGCTCAATTGGATTCAGGTCTGGGGAATGGGCGGGCCAGTCCATAGCATCAATGCCTTCCTCTTGCAGGAACTGCTGACACACTCCAGCCACATGAGGTCTAGCATTGTCTTGCATTAGGAGGAACCCAGGGCCAACCGCACCAGCATATGGTCTCACAAGGGGTCTGAGGATCTCATCTCGGTACCTAATGGCAGTCAGGCTACCTCTGGTGAGCACATGGAGGGCTGTGCGGCCCCCCAAAGAAATGCCAACCCACACCATGACTGACCCACCGCCAAATCAGTCATGCTGGAGGATGTTGCAGGCAGCAGAACGTTCTCCACGGCGTCTCCAGACTGTCACGTCTGTCACATGTGCTCAGTGTGAACCTGCTTTCATCTGTGAAGAGCACAGGGCGCCAGTGGCGAATTTGCCACTCTTGGTGTTCTCTGGCAAATGCCAAACGTCCTGCATAGTGTTGGGCTGTAAGCACAACCCCCACCTGTGGACGTCGGGCCCTCATGGAGTCTGTTTCTGACCGTTTGAGCAGACACACGCACATTTGTGGCCTGCTGGAGGTCATTTTGCAGGGCTCTGGCAGTGCTCCTCCTGCTCCTCCTTGCACAAAGGCGGAGGTAGCGGTACTGTTGCTGGGTTGTTGCCCTCCTACGGCCTCCTCCACGTCTCCTGATGTACTGGCCTGTCTCTTGGTAGCGCCTCCATGCTCTGGACTCTACGCTGACAGGCACATCAAACCTTCTTGCCACAGCTCGCATTGATGTGCCATCCTGGATGAGCTGCACTACCTGAGCCACTTGTGTGGGTTGTAGACTCCGTCTCATGCTACCACTAGAGTGAAAGCACCGGCAGCATTCAAAAGTGACCAAAACATCAGCCAGGAAGCATAGAAACTGAGAAGTGGTCTGTAGTCACCACCTGCAGAACCACTCCTTTATTGGGGGTGTCTTGCTAATTGCCTATAATTTCCACCTGTTGTCTATACCATTTGCATAACAGCATGTGAAATTTATTGTCAATCAGTGTTGCTTCCTAAGTGGACAGTTTGATTTCACAGAAGTGTGATTGACTTGGAGTTACATTGTGTTGTTTAAGTGTTTCCCTTTATTTTTTTGAGCAGTGTATAATTCACAAGTGTTGGGCTAATTTTGTCACCCATCAGACTATTCTTGATTTGATCTTGTCTTTGCATATACTAAGTAATATGTGTGACATTTGTTTTGATTTAGAATGGACCATTAACATGCACCTGTATCGAAACAGGGGCAGATGGAAAAATGACATATCATCTATGCCCTTAAATAGCGAGGGGTTTATTTTCATGGCAGCCAGGTAGGCTATACTCCCGTTGTAAATATAAGCAATGTGGTTAATATTAGGAAAGTTTAAAAAATAAATATAGTAGGCCTATCCTATGGAAAGCTGATGGGATCCTCCTCTTTTTAGTAGAGGCAATCACTCCGTTTTGTCCCACAATTGCTTAGCTTATTGACATATTGCGCAACATGGGCTCTCATAAAGTGTTTGATTCGATTTTCAAATACATTTGCATTGATGTCATGGTGATTAGAGGGACAATAGAGTGCTTGAGTACCCGGCAGTTAGCAAGTTTGGTAGGCTACTAATAACTATCAGCAGCATCAGAGCTTGGAGAAGCCTAATTACCGTGACTAAGCGGTCAGGTGGAATTTGACTGCCTTCGTGACTCGTGACTGCTGGTGTGGCGGTAATATGGTCACCATAACAACCCTACTACACATAACCAGATATTCCGGTTTCTAATGACGTGAAAACAGCAAGACTCTGAACAGCAGATCTGTGAGATTCCCATGATACAGGCACTATGGTTTGTTCATTATCAAATGTTTTAATTGACATCAAACTTTATTTACACAAAACATTTTACTAAAGTAAATCCATCACGTATCTATTTATCTGAAACCCACAGCAGGAATGATCCAGAGTAGCTTTGCTTTTCTAAGAGTGTTGTTCACATCCTCCCTTTTTATTCCCCATCTTCTGATAGGAGATCTTTGTCCTGTCTTTCTTTGCTTTCCTAAGAGTGTTGTTCACATCCTCCATTTTAATCCCCATCTTCTGATAGGAGATCTTTGTCCTAATTTTCTTTCTCCTTTGCGTTTTCATTCTGTTTTTCACATGCGTCAGCAGGTTTACCTTCTGAATTAATATTTTTACCACAGACCATGTAAGTAGCCATATGATTACTCTCCAGTGTGAGTCCGTACATGTGCAGTTAGGTGCTCTTTGCGAATGAAGCCTTTACCACAGTAACCACAGCTAAATGGTTTCTTTCCTGTGTGAGTCAGTATATGCCTCCTTAGGTCCCCCTTCTGAATAAAGCTCTTCCCACAGTAACCACAGGTAAATGGTTTCTCTCCTGTGTGGATTCTCATGTGAGTGGACAGATGTCCTTTTTGTTTGAAGGTCTTGCCACAAAAGGGGCAGGTGCAGAGTTTCCCACCATGACAGAGTCGGACATGGGCCTTCAGTTTACAGGTGGAGTTGTAGCGTTTTTTGCAGAAGCTGCATTCGCAGGGTCTCTTCTTGGGGAGAGTCACATGTCTCTGCAGGTCAGCTTTCAGAGCAAACATTTCACCACAGTCACGGCAGTGGTGAGTTATTCTAGATGTGGTGCTGAGTTTGGAAGAGAGTTCCCCGAATGGTGGGTTGAGATCAAATGGTAGACTACTGTCAAGTTCTACTGGGTCGCTGCTTATGGCTGTACTGTAGCTGGAGGCATTGTTCTGATTATCTGGAGGGTAACAGGGAATGTCCAGACCCCTTAGGTGGGTCACAGTGCCAAAAGGTTTAGGATCCACTGGTTCAGATTCACGCTCTCTGTTATCCACAGTCTGGTTTTGGGGAAGAGTCAAGGACGGAAGTGGGTCCTTCTGATCACATTCATTTTTCAAACAGGAAGTAGTGAATATGGAGTAATTCGTATCAAAGAGTCCTTGAAGCTGTTCTTCCTCCTCACTGGTCCTGAGTTCCTCCTGTTCTTCTTTAATCAGTGTGATCTCTGGGTCCTTCTGTCCCAGACTGGGGCTCCACTCCTGCTCACAATGCTGCTGCTCAGGGGGAACGTCCTCTTCAGAGACAGAGACAGACAGCTGCAGTGAGTCTGGAGGGAAGGAGAGGAGGAGCAGAGGTCATCTATACAGTAGCAAAAAGTAGTTAAAATTGATAAAAGGTCAACAATTACACGTAAACAATTGTATAATAAGAAAATCCATGGAATTCAGACATTTTGGTGGGACTTCATGCATTTAATTGAATGTCAAATCTAAAAATGCTTCTTCTTTGAAATGATTACATTCCAAGATTTTTAAACCACATAATGGTGGTCTTAACTATATTTATTATACATTTATTAACGTTTGAACTACGGATTAAAGCACACAAAGAAAAATAACACAGTTACACAGGTACGAGGTCAAACACAGGTACGAGGTCAAACACAGGTACGAGGTCAAACACAGGTCAAACACGAGGTACGAGGTCAAACACGAGGTACGAGGTCAAACACGAGGTACGAGGTCAAACACGAGGTACGAGGTCAAACACAGGTACGAGGTCAAACACAGGTACAAGGCATTAAAGAACGGAAATGTTTACAGTTTGGACTGATACAGTAAGTGACGACGTAATCGGAGGTAGACTCCGCCAGCACTCAACACAACTGATGTATATATGGTGGAGTCGAGTTCTCTCAGCTAGCCATTTCAAATTGCATGACACAGACCACAATTTAATCATACATATGAATTGTTTATTGGTTCATTTTATCTTAAAGGCTACACAGCTTAAAGCCGAATTGCCGTATATATTATTTATAAAGATAAATAAATGGAGAGAGAGCAATTAGTTGTTTAGCTAGCTAGGTAGATAAATGAGCGTTAGAAACATTAAAAAACAAATGATTACATTTTTTGTTGTTAAATGGTGATCTCTATTTGCCTAACCAGTTTACTAATTGAGCAGAATTATATACGTACCAGTAGATTTACATACTTTATTGTATTCAACCTGAATTTAACTAGGCAAGTCCGTTAAGAACAAATTCTTATTTTACAAGGACTGCCTACCCCGGCCAAACCTGGACAATGCTGGGCCAATTGTGCGCCGCCCTATGGGATTCCCAATCACGGCCGGGTTGTGATACAGCCTAGAATCGAACCAGGGCCTGTAGTGATGCTTCTAGCACTGAGATGCAGTGCCTTAGACCGCTGCGCCACTCGGGAGCCCATACTAACCTATTATAAGGCCGTCCTCCTCAGTGAATTTCATAAAAATAAAAATGGTGAAACATTTAAAAAGTTATCCTTTTTATATAAAACTATACTAAATATATTTACGTCACCAAATAATTGATATAAACACACTGTTTTGCAATGAAGGTCTACAGTAGCCTCAGCATGGTGTAGCCGGAGGACAGCTGGCTTCCGTCCTCCCCTGGGTACATTGACTTCAATACAAAACCTAGGAGGCTCATGGTTCTCACCCTATTCCATATAATTACACAGTAATTGTGACAACTTCCGGAGGACGTCCTCTGACCTATCAGAGTTCTGCAGCATGAATTGACATGTCCACCCAGTCTAAGGATAAGAGAATGAATCTAGTACTAAAAGCATAAGCTACAGCTAGCTAGCACTGCAGTGCATAAAATGTGGTGAATAGTTGACTCAAAGAGAGAGAGAGACAGTAGTTTAACAGTTTTTAACAAATTATTTTCTTAAATGGAGAAGCAAGAGAGAGAGAGCTAGCTATATTTCATTATTTATTTATTTAACTTCAGTTACATAGCTTGCTAATGTTGCTAGCTAGTTTAGTCTACTCAAACACCTGGCTCAAACAGAGGGATGCTATGTTAGCTAGCTGGCTATGGCTATCCAACAGAGAAGGATGCTATGTTAGCTAGCTGGCTATGGCTTTCCAATACAGGAACTCTTCCAAGTGAAGGTAAGCTTTTGGTTTTACGAATGTATTGCCACCGGGGCCCGCCGGAGTAACTGCTAAAATGCTTAATGACTGTACACTATATTGTATGATGGTAGCAGGTTTACTAACGTGTTAGTTCTATTAGTAAAGTTGACAATGACGTTATAATAAGGTGACAACGATGAAGGCTGTGTGTAGAGGCTATGATATGATGGTTTGGCTTGGTAAGGTTTTTCTCACCTGGTCACAGAAAGCTGGTGTTGTGCATTGAAGTCCACAAGCGAAGGGAAAAGGTGAGAGGAGGAGAGCTCATAGTTGCGAGAAGGAATACCACGAGCTGTTTGTATGTGGCTGTTATGAAAGTAAACAGTGTTTGTGTGTGATCAACAGTTTATTCATTCCGCCGACTCGGTTGAAAAACGTTTCTTAAATGGAACAAGGATAAACTTAACTGAATTTGCCCAATAGAAACTCTCGTTTTCAACTGTTGGACTAATGATTACAACCTAGATAAGGTAGATGCAGGCAAGGTCGTATTTTATGTGTCACTGTCTGTCCACGTGTCGCCTCAATTTTTTTCTCTAGATCTGTGTGCACCTATTTTGTCAACTTCCATTCATTCATAGGCTAGGTTGTAGCAACCTCATGATGGGTATAGGTGACATTTGAGTATTATGTAGTAGCTAAAACATATCGATGTTACATTGAGCTGGGTGAATGGAATATGAATGAGTCATCCAATATGCTGTAACAGAAATAAGCCAATGCGCATAAATCCCAATAATAGTCCTCCCTCATCTTAAATGGCACCGACAGCCACTGAGTCTTACCTATTTTACATAGTTGTATCTCCGGTGTGATCCGCAGCATTCTCCGTAGCCGATCATTCTCCTCCTGGTACTCCACTACCGTTTTCTCAACTGCCCCGAAAATCTCCACAGCAGCCGCCGTTAAACGATCATTCAAAAACACACGCAACAATTGTAGTTCAGACATTTTCAGACAAATTAGCTTTGTGTAGCCTATTCAGTTCAGTCAGTATGTGTTTGTAATGTAAACTCGTTTCCAATCCTACTTCCGTGTTTAAGTCAAGGATTTTTTAAAAACTCCTTCGCTCTAGTGGGTGGCACACTTGGGAACGCACAACAGCGCCGCCAGCTGAATGGGAGTTTAATACTGTGCAAAACAGCCTACAGACTAGTGGTAAAGAGAAACGATAACTACATGTTGACAGACAGTGGTGTTCATAAGTATAGGGTTATCTCAATTCATCATGAGGAGTCGTCTGTATATCATTACTCTATACAGCATTACATGAATAATAATGAATGAGCACCATTATAGGACAGAATTTATGATAAATAATCTTGGACAAAAATGCAAGGAGATGTTTTCTTGAAAGTATATTTGAAATGTATCAATATTATTTATGTATACAACCACGGGTTTTACTTCGAGGTACAGACAAGTGATAATGGAAATAGATAACTACATGGGGGGGGGGGGGGGGGGGGGGGTGTTTAGAATACGTAATAGGGTGATCTAAGATGTTAATTTCTTGTATGAACTGAATGGAAAGACAACACATTGTAACACTCCTGACAACAGTACTTGCTTGGGACTGATGTGACAGCGTGCGCAAAACCAGAGAATGCAGTTATCAAGAGGATATTATGAAGAATGATATTGAATTGGGACTGGAAAAACACTGTTGCTCACTTAAACAGAGTTTGCATTTATATATATATTTTGAAATGCACTCATCGGGATTCAAATGTATATCGTTATTTCCCCAAATATTCAACCAATACTATGAACGAGCAGCATTAGGTGGAAATGGATGAGAAGACGGGTGGAAAGAAAGATTTCTTTATATGCATGTAACATCAGTCAGAACATTCTGTCATCACCCCTGAGAGACTTCAAAAACAACCGGCACATTCCTGCTCCTAATGACGTGAAAACATCCACAGACTTTGAACAACAGACCTGTGAGCTTCCTACAATATTGTGCCACAGTGATGTTGTCATAAGCGGTCAAATCATACTCATACTCATACTCAAAATTAACTTTTTGTTATTGTTGAATGTTGTTGACGTTTGTATTCCGATACCCATCTTCTTTTTTTTTTTACTCATCTTATTTTATTCTATTGATTGAAAGTGGTCAAACACAGAAATGGTTCCCATCGTTTGTTCACTATTCATTTATTCCCATTGGGGAGTTTCAAGTGATTTAAACATGAAGTGAGTTCGGAAAATCCGGAAGTGCGCATCTTAGAAATAGTTTTCACATATAAAGTCCCATTTAATGCAACTGTCCCTCTACCGCCTCGATTTAGAGCCGCACCTCATAGTCGTGTGATTCGCTCAGAATCGGAATTGATTAGCATGTCACTCAGTAGATCCACACCCCCTAAATTCCAAACTGTCCCACAGTGTCACAAGGCTCTATACGCCAGCAATTCAAGGCTGGGGACGAGGTTATACATAACATATAAACATCTGACTTAAAGTAAAAATTATATTATTTATTCATCAATGCCACAGACCTTGGACATGGAAGAGCACCATATCAACTATAATTACGATCTAAGAACACAAAGATTCTTCTTCTTTTTCGTTATAGAAATTACAGGTAACTGCAAAAATAAAGGAAACACCAACATAAAATGTCTTAATAGGGCGTTGAGCAAGAACAGCTTCAATGCACCTTGGCAGAGATTCTACAAGTGTTTGGAACCCTCTTGGCAGAGATTCTACAAGTGTTTGGAACCCTCTTGGCAGAGATTCTACAAGTGTTTGGAACCCTCTTGGCAGAGATTCTACAAGTGTTTGGAACCCTCTTGGCAGAGATTCTACAAGTGTTTGGAACCCTCTTGGCAGAGATTCTACAAGTGTTTGGAACCCTCTTGGCAGAGATTCTACAAGTGTTTGGAACCCTCTTGGCAGAGATTCTACAAGTGTTTGGAACCCTCTTGGCAGAGATTCTACAAGTGTTTGGAACCCTCTTGGCAGAGATTCTACAAGTGTTTGGAACCCTCTTGGCAGGATTGTGGGGCATCAAGTAGCCTAGAGGTTAGAGCGTTAGAGCGTTAGGCCAGTAACTGAAAGGTTGGTGGATCAAATCCCCAAGCTGACAAGGTAAAAACCTGTCCTTCTGCCCCTGTGCCGGTAGGCCGTAATTGTAAATAAGAATTTGTTCTTAACTGACTTGCCCAGTTATATATTAAATAATTATTCCATTATTTTGTGTTGGAAATCGCTGTCTCATGCGCTGCTCCAGAATCTCCCAGAAGTGTTCAATTGGTTTGAGATCTGGTGACTGAGACAGCCATGGCATATGATTAACATCAGCAGAGGCTTCTCAGAGGAGAAAGGGGAGAACCATCCTCCTAGGTGAATTTCAGAAAAATGAAAATTGTGAAACATTAAAAAAGTTATCCTTTTTAGATAAAACTATACAAAAAATATTAACGTCACCAAATAATTGATTAAAACACACTGTTTTTCAATGAAGGTCTACAGTAGCCTCAACAGCACTCTGTAGGGTAGCACCATGGTGTAGCCATACACTGGACTCTACCCACACACTGGACTCTACCCACACACTGGACTCTACCCACACACTGGACTCTACCCACACTGGACTCTACCCACACACTGGACTCTACCCACACACTGGACTCTACCCACACACTGGACTCTACCCACACTGGACTCTACCCACACTGGACTCTACCCACACACTGGACTCTACCCACACACTGGATTCTACCCACACTGGACTCTACCCACACACTGGACTCTACCCACACACTGGACTCTACACACACACTGGACTCTACCCACACACTGGACTCTACCCACACACTGGACTCTACCCACACACTGGACTCTACCCACACACTGGACTCTACCCACACACTGGTCTCTACCCACACTGGACTCTACCCACACACTGGACTCTACCCACACACTGGACTCTACCCACACTGGACTCTACCCACACACTGGACTCTACCCACACACTGGACTCTACCCACACTGGACTCTACCCACACACTGGACTCTACCCACACTGGACTCTACCCACACACTGGACTCTACCCACACACTGGACTCTACCCACACACTGGACTCTACCCACACACTGGACTCTACCCACACACTGGATTCTACACACACACTGGACTCTACCCACACACTGGACTCTACCCACACACTGGACTCTACCCACACACTGGACTCTACCCACACACTGGTCTCTACCCACACTGGACTCTACCCACACACTGGACTCTACCCACACACTGGACTCTACCCACACTGGACTCTACCCACACACTGGACTCTACCCACACACTGGACTCTACCCACACTGGACTCTACCCACACACTGGACTCTACCCACACTGGACTCTACCCACACACTGGACTCTACCCACACACTGGACTCTACCCACACACTGGACTCTACCCACACACTGGACTCTACCCACACACTGGACTCTAAACACACTGGACTCTACACACACTGACTCTACCCACACACTGGACTCTACACACACTGACTCTACCCACACACTGACTCTACCCACACTGGACTCTACCCACACACTGACTCTACCCACACTGGACTCTACCCACACTGGACTCTACCCACATACTGGACTCTACCCACACTGGATTCTACCCACACACTGGACTCTACCCACCTACTGGACTCTACCCACATACTGGACTCTACCCACACTGGACTCTACCCAGACACTGGACTCTACCCACACTGGATTCTACCCACACTGGATTCTACCCACACACTGGACTCTACCCACACACTGGACTCTACCCACACACTGGACTCTACCCACACACTGACTCTACCCACACACTGACTCTCTACCCACACACTGGACTCTACCCACACACTGGACTCTACCCACATACTGGACTCTACCCACACTGGATTCTACCCACACACTTACTCTACCCACACACTGGACTCTACCCACACACTGGACTCTACCCACACACTGGACTCTACCCACACACTGGACTCTACTCAGACGCCCCAACACACGCACTTTCACACTCGCTACACACCCACATACGTTGCTGCTACTGTCTATTACCTATCCTGTGCCTAGTCACTTTAACCCTTCCTATACTGTCTATTGCCTATCCTGTGCCTAGTCACTTTAATAGAGGGGTATATAGAGGGCTATATGAATGTGTATATAGAGGGTGATATGAATGGGTATATAGAGGGGTATATAGAGGGCTATAGGGAGGGGTATATGGAGGGGTATACAGAGGGGTATTTGAATGGATATATAGGTTAATGCCACATGGTCAAGGTTAGGCATGCATAGATCGGGAGGACCTCAGGAATGTTCCTGCAGTCAAATTGTGCTTCTAACCCTAAATGTTCTCCCTCTGTCACCCAAAAGCACCTGAAATGTAGGGCCAGACTTCATTATGGGCCTACTTTTTTCATGGTCGCTGAGCTCAGACCGAGCAAGCTACGGTCAAGCGGGGCATCTCGTTGAACTCGGCACAGCCTAGAGATTATGGTAATGCCATTGCAGGTTCTGTGTGTCTTTACACCTCGCACTGTGTCACTCCATCCTTGCTCTCTCTCTGTGTGTGTGTGTGTGTGTGTGTGTGTGTGTGTGTGTGTGTGTGTGTGTGTGTGTGTGTGTGTGTGTGTGTGGGTGTGTGTGTGTGTGTGTGTGTGTGTGAGAGCTTTTCTTTTACATCTGTTGGGGGAAATGACTGATTTACAGTTCATGAGGGTTGCCTAATCACACATATAAAGTTTTGAAAAGATCTGACCTTTTTAACCCTTCAAAACAGCCACTAAGACACCATTTTAAGGTACTTCCCGTTGACACAGGAAGCTGAAAGGGAACACATATCCTCCTTGGGGTAGGCTCTTATAGAATATTGAGTTTTAAGTCTTTATGTTAAGAACGGACTTATTTACAGAGGGTTGAATTATTGTGTGTTATTTCAGAAAATCACAGAAATCTCGCAGACCTCCGAAACCCACTTAAAAAAATATTTGTCTGAACACGCTGCAAGTGGATCTGTAACTTTTTTGGGGGAAAAAAACATTTTTTTGAACATCACCAATTGTACATTGTACGATTTCTCTTAAATTACGATAGATACATGGCTGGTTATTTTTTTCTACTTTGACGTGAAGCGGTCAAATTCAAATTCACAAACATTCACATGTCCGTTCATCAGTCTTAATAAGGATTGTCACTGCAGAGGGGATACACTTTCTTCTTTGTGAGTTCCACCTGTCGTCTCCGACCTGACGGCAGCATTTGGAAGGATGCTTGCAGTTTTCCTTGTGATGCTTTGTGTTTACAGTTCTTGGAGTTGTGGCCGTTTACTGCAGCAGTTTTGCTGGCCTGGGACAACTTGTGCCAGTTAACTCCTGTTTCTCACTGAGAGGTTCCCATACCCGAAGGGGATGTTGTAATTGAGAACACTCGATCGGGGATTTGTACACCATGATCAGTGTGTTGCTTGCATTAAAACTGAATTGTTTCTTAAGTAGGGAAATAAGCTGCCTTGCCTTTTTGTAGATGAGGGAATGTTTTACTGGAAGCTAAGTTTGTGGTCGAAAATTGTCCCCAAGTATTTAATATGTGTGACTTGCTCCACATCCTTACACGGTGACAAGCTCCAGAGAAGGGCTTCCATTTCCCAGCTTTCTTTCCTCCAAGGCACAGTTTTTTATTCCTGGTGACGTTGAGGTCAAGAAAACTACTGTCAAACCACATCAAGAGGCATTCAATGAACTGGGAGTAGCTGGAGATGGACTTGACCTCCAGGCAAGCAACCAACCAGAGCCATGTCGTCTGCATATTTGATGAGGGCCATATCGCTGTTGATTCCTAAGAGATTTGTCCACATCCTGCCTTTTTATTCACTAACCTGACAGACAATCTCTTTGTCCTAATGTTCTTCTCTCTTTCAGTTTCTGTCCTGTTTTCTTCCTTTGTGGACTTTATCCACATGCCTCAGCAGATTAGTCTTCTGAATGAATCTTTTCCCACAGACTGAGCAGCCATGTTGTTTATCTCCAGTGTGAATTAGTTTGTGCCTCCTTAGGTCCCCTTTCTGATTGAAGCGTTTGTCACAGTCACCACAGCTAAATGCTTTCTCTCCTGTGTGAATCAGTTTATGCTTCATTTGGTTCCCCTTGAGACTGAAACTTTTCCCACAGTCACCACAGCTAAATGGTTTCTCTCCTGTATGAGTCAGTTTGTGCCTGGTTAGGTTCTCCTTCTGATTGAAGCTTTTCCCACAGTCACCACAGATAAAAGGTTTCTCTCCTGTGTGAGTCAGCTTATGCCTGGTTAGGTTACCCCTGAGACTGAAGCTTTTCCCACAGTCGCCACATCTAAAAGGTTTCTCTCCTGTGTGAGTCAGCTTATGCCTGGTTAGGTTACCCCTGAGACTGAAGCTTTTCCCACAGTCACCACAGTAAAATGATTTCTCTCCTGTGTGAATACTCATGTGTCTGGACAGATGTCCTTTTTGTTTGAAGGTCTTTCCACAAACAGGGCAGGGTTCAGGGTTTACCACCATGACAGAGTCGGACATGAGGCCTTCAGTTTACAGGTGATTGTAGAGTTCGCCGAGTTTCTTCTTCTGTGTGAGAGCTACATGTCTCTGATAGTGAGCACTCAGAGGAAACGTTTCACCACCGACACTGCAGCGGTGAGATTGTCTAGATGTGATGCTGGATTCGGGAACAGTGTTCCCCCATTGATGGGTTGGAATCTGATGTGGGGTTGGGATCTAATGGTGGTCTGCTGTCAAGTCCAACTGGGTTGCTGCTTACGGCTGAGCTGTGGCTGTATGAATTATATGGAAGGTCACAGGGAATGTCAAAACCCTGGCACTTTTGGCACTGTGGGTCACAGTGCCAAAAGGTTTGAGATCCAATGGTTTAGAGTCACTCTCTCTGTTCTCCACAGTCTGGGTTTGGGGAAGAGTCAAGGACTGAAATGGTTCCTCCTGATCACATTCACATTCACACACACAGGAAGGAGTGAATATGAACTATATGATATCAGCCTCCACCCCTTGAAGCTGCTCTTCCTCCTAACTCGTCCTGACTTCCTCCTGTTCCTCTTTAATCTGTTTGGTCTCTGGGTCCTCCTGCCCCAGACTGGGGCTCCACACCTACTCACAGTGCTGCTGCTCAGGGGGAACCTCCTCTTCAGAGACAGAGAGCTGCAGGGAGTCTGGAGGGAAGGAGAGGAGGAGCAGAGGTTATTTTTACCGCCTTGAAAAGCCTCAGGGTTGGGGTTGATTTTAGTTCAGTAAAAAAAAAAAAGTTTATTAACCCAGGGTTTCCCAAACTCAGTCCTGGGTCACACAAAACACCCCATAATGTCAAAGTGGAATTATGTTTTTAGAAATGTTTACAAATGAATCCAAATTAAAAGATGAAATGTCTTGAGTGGATAAATACTCAAACCTTTTGTTATGGCAAGTCTTTATAAGTTCAGGAGTAACAATGTGCTTAAAAAGTCACATAATAAGTTGCATGGACTCACTCTGTGTGCAATAATAGTGTTTAACATATATTTTTTAATGACTACATAATCTCTGTATCCCACACATACAATTATCTGTAAGGTCCCGCAGTCGAGCACTGAATTTCAAGCACAGATATAACCACAAAGACGTAGGTTTGTCAATGCCTTACAAAAAGGGAACCTGTTGGTAGATGGGTAAAAATTCAAAAAGCAGACATTGGATATCTCTTTGAGCATGGTGAAGTACTTCATTAGACTTTGGATGGTGTGTCAATACAAAGATACAGGCGTCCTTTCTAACTCAGTTGCCGGAGAGGAAGGAAACCACTCAGGTATTTCACCATGAGGCCAATGGTGACTTTAAAACAGCTACAATGGTTTACTGGCTATGATAGAAGAAAACTGAGGATGGACCAACAAAATGGTAGTTACTCACAAAACTAACCTAAATGATAAGAGTGAAAAGAAGGAAGCCTGTAGAGAATAACATTTTTACAAAAAAAAAACATCCCTTTTACAATAAAGCACTAAAGTATTACTGCAAAAAAATGTGGCAACGAAATTAACTTTATGTCCTGAATTCAAAGTGTTATGTTTGGGGCAAATCCAACACAATACATCACTGAGTACCAGTCTTAATAAGCATGTTTGTGGCTGTATCATGTTATGGGTATGTTTGCCATTAGCAAGGACTGGGGAGATTTTTTAAATACAAATAAATGGAATAGAGCTAAGTCCCATGTTTCATGAGCAGAAATAAAAGATCCCAGAAATGTTCCATATGCACAAAAAGTTTATTTCTCTCAAATTGTGCGCACAAATTTGTTTATATCCCTGTTAGTGAGCATTTCTCCTTTGCCAAGATAATCCATCCACTTGACAGGTTTGGCATATCAATAAACTGATTAAACAGCATCATCATTACACAGGTGCATCTTGTGCTGGGTACAATAAAAGGCCACTCTAAAATGTGCAGTTTTGTCAACAACAAAAAACAATGACACAGATGTGTCAAGTTTTGAGGGATTGGCATGCTGCCTGCAGGAATGTCCACCAGAGCTGTTGCCGGAGAATGTAATGTTCATTGTTCTACCATAATGTTGTGTACATCCAACCGACCTCACAACCGCAGACCACGTGTAACCACGCCAACACAGGACCTCCACATCCGGGTTCTTCACCTGTGGGATCTTTAAGAGTATTTCTGTCTGTAATAAAGCCCTTTTGTTGGGGAAAAACTCATTCTGATTGGCTGGGCCTGGCTCCCCAGTGGGTCAGCCTGGTTCCCAAGTGCCCCTGCCCAGTAATGAGAAATGTCCTCCTATAGTTACTCCCACCAGCCTCCTCTGCTATACAGACTTTAGACCTCGGGGTTAGAGTACATTTTTAAGCCCGTATAAATTCAAGGCTAGGTAAACTATAATTCCAATTCAATAATTGCAAAGAAGAATATTTTCAATTACTTCTCAACGTAGTCAATTTTAAATTATAATTTCAAATCACTTCCTGGTTTTTATGTTTTTTTTTAATCCATTCACGTTAAGTTGAAAAACAACTTAACTGATAACCATTTGATACATTTTAACAATCAATTAAGCATAACTATAGCTAGCTATCAGTAGATCTACATACAAACCTATTCTTCATAGTTGTATATCCGGTGTGATCCCCAGCAGTCTCCGTAGCCGATCATTCTCCTCCTGGTACTCCACTACCGTTTTCTCAACTGCCCCGAAAAATCTCCACAGCAGCCGCCGTTAAACGATCATTTAAAAACACACGTAACAACTGTAGTTTAGACATTTTCAGTCGAATGAGATTTGCCAAATGCAAAATCAAAACAAACTAGTTTCTAATCCTACTTCCGTATACAGTTAAGCAAACGTAGGAAATATGTTGTTCTTGTGGGTGACGAACCCAGAAACATATGACATATGCCTGCTGGATGGGAGTTTAGTACTGCGCAAGGCAGACTACAGGCCAGTAGGTAAGGGAAACGATTAATAAAAACAATGGTTATCATATGCTATCCGGGATCCTTGGGCTGTCCCTAATCAAAACCCCAAATCTAAGCTTAACCACAACCATAAACCTAACCATTTTAGATGTCAACTTCAATGGGGTAGGGCCCTCCCAATGATCCAGAATTGCATGGACCTTATCATAAGTATAGGATGATCTGTGATAATCTCTTCCTCCTCAGGAGTCGACAGTATATCATTACTTTATACAATATTAAATAAATATCATGAATGAGCAGCATTAAGTCAGAATTTATGAGAAATACTCTTGGACAATAGCAAGGAGACCTTTTCTGGAATGTTATTTATTTTCATGGATCAATTACATCAGCCCAACCGTTGTCATCACCTTGGAGACATTCCAAATCAAACAACCAGATATTCCTGTTTCTAATGAAGGGAAAAATTTAACAGACTTTGTACAGCAGAACTGTGAATGTCCTACAATAACCTAAACTGCTTGGTCATTACCTCATCATTCAAACTAAACTTTATTTATATACAATGTTTTACGACATTAACTCACAAGCTCTCACTCGCCCTCCTTTTTGGCAAATCTGACCATAACTCTATCCTCCTGATTCCTGCTTACAAGCAAAAACTAAAGCAGGAAGTACCAGTGACTCACTCAATACGGAAGTGGTCAGATGACGCGATGCTACCCTACAGGACTGTTTTGCTAGCACAGCCTGGAATATGTTCTGGGATTGTTCTGACTTCTATATATGTTTAGCTGTATTCAACACAGCTCATGAAAGTGTGTCAGCGGTGTGAGTACTTGGTAGAACTGTAATCCAGAAATCAGCTACCCTCTGAATTTACCCATAATGCTGTATTGGTGTGCATTCTCAGAAAAATTGTTATTATACTAAAAAATAATTGTTCTGTAAATACTAGAATTGCCATAATGCCCTCCAATGCTCTATACTGCATGTCTCAGTTCTTATGAATGGACAAAGCCATTGATCACGTGACACCATTCGTTCCGATGTAAAAACTCAATAGTGCATTCATTGAAGCCGGTTAAGATGGCGTCTAATGGGCTATACCAGAGTTTCCCAAACTCGGTCCTGGTGAATCCCAAGAGGTTCAACTTCTTTTTCACAGAAAACGCAGATATCACTAAACTAATGTTAGAGTTTATGTGTCATAAATCCTGTTTGAGTCTCATTTATAATGGGATCTATTCCTTTCTTTAATCTTTTGGCATAAACCAGAGGAATCAATTTGTAATCAACATTTAATAAAGTAATTGGTCTCCAATTGTCAATGAGAGAAGGGTCTTTATCTGGCTTCAGAATCAATGAAATAAGGCCCTGTTTCATAGTGGAGACCATTTCACCTTTTTCGATGCAATCTTGAAACATTAAAAATAGTGTGTTCTAGTAATTTCCAAAACTGTCTATAGAATTCAACTGACAGGCCATCAGTTCCAGGAGATTTCCCATTCTTCATTGAAATCAGAGCCTCTCTAATTTCTTCAATTGACAGAGGTGAATCGCAAACTGAGTGGAAATCATCCTCAATTACAGGGACATAATTCTGAATGTGGCAATCATCTTCCTGAAATTGTGAGTTGTAAAGGTTTTCATAAAAGGAATTGACAAATATACATATTTGTAATGGGGTCTTTGCATAACACAACATTAATTTTGAGTTATAGATTTTCGTTTTGTAGTTTGTCTTTTCAAGTGCAAAAAATGTAACTAGTATTTCCTTCCCCTTCTTCAATCCATTTTGCTCTTGATCTGACCTGACAAAGGAACCCTCTGCCAGGTCTGGGTAAAGCTGTTCTAAAGATAAACAATTAGCAGAGGATGGTTTCGATCCATCGACCTCTGGGTTATGGGCCCAGCACGCTTCCGCTGCGCCACTCTGCTATACAGACGAACACGACATTTGCAGTTTCAACTACTCCAGGAAATGACGTTGCAGACTAGCTCTATGCTGCCCCCTTTCATTGAGTAACTCCAGTTGAAGGCCGACCGGGGTACTGCAGGCTGTCATTAGCACTACACAGAACAAAAATATAAAACGCAACATGCAACAATTTCTAAGATTATACTGAGATACAGTTTATATAAAGAAATCAATCAATTGAAATAATTAATTAGGTCCTAATCTATGGATTTCACATGACTGGGAATACATCTGTTGATCACAGCTATCTTAAAAAGAAAAAAAATATATATAAAATGTAACCTTTATTTAAATAGGCAAGTCAGTTAAGAACAAATTCTTATTTACAATGATGGCCTACCCCAACCAAACCCGGGTGACGTTGGGCCAATTGTGCGACCGCCCTATGGGTTGCAGGCTGGATTTGAACCAGGTACTGGCACTGAGATGCAGTGCGTTACACCACCGCGTCCCTCAGGAGGCCCAAAGGGGTGTGGATCAGAGAACCATTCAATACCTGGTGTGACCACCATTTGATACCATATGTGTTATTTCATAGGTTTGACGTCTTCACTATTATTCTACAATGTAGAAAATAGTCAAAAAAAATAAAGAAAAACCCTGGAATGTGTAGGTGTGTCCAAGCTTTTGACTGGTACTGATACCTGTATGCACTTGTGATAAAACTTAATCCACAGGTCTTTTTTATAAACTATTGATCCTCTGTGGCTAAATTATGCTCTCCGGTATATTTTGAACATTGACAGTGGGCTCCTGTGGTTGGATAAAAAACTATAATAATAAATTAAATAAAAATCATTTTTTGCATCTTGGTCCTCTGACTCAAACAAATGACCAGTCACATGTATTTAATACGCAGTTATCGTATTATTTTAACGGACCTCTGAGACTATCACAGTGCAGGTGCATTTATACGGAGACTTGATTACACACAGGTGGATTGTATTTATCATCATTAGTCATTTAGGTCAACATTGGATCATTCAGAGATCCTCACTGAACTTCTGGAGAGTGTTTGCTGCACTGAAAGTAAAGGGGCTGAATAATTTTGCACTCCCAATTTTTCAGTTTTTGAATTGTTAAAAAAGTTTGAAATATCCAATAAATGTCGTTCCACTTCATGATTGTGTCCCACTTGTTGTTGATTCTTCACAAAAAAATACAGTTTTATATCTTTATGTTTGAAGCCTGAAATGTGGCAAAAGGTCGCAAAGTTCAAGGGGGCCGAATACTTTCGCAAGGCACTGTAGATACAGTACAGGCTACACATGCCAATATATTTCATGTTCATTCAATTGAGTTATATTTAGCTAATTGTAGGCTACTGTCTGTTATTTCTTGACTGAATATGTTTAATGATCTAATCAAATTTCATTGGTCACAAACACATGGTTAACATATGTTAATGGTGTGTAGTCAAATGCGTGTGCTTCTAGTTCCAACAGTGAAGTAATATCTAACAAGTAATCTAACAATTCCACAACAACATGGTGATAAATCTTGATGCAGTGCATTATATAATAGGGTACACATTAATAAGCTGCCTCAATATTTGCAGCCATAGGTGATCATATCTATATGGGAGCTGATCCGTGGTCAGTACTGTGGAATAATTCTAATGCTAGGGTAATATTTCAATGGAGAAAGCTGAGCAGCGCTGCCTTTCGATTCTATCAGTATCGACAGGTGCTTCAACGACGCACTTAAAAGGCTCTGGAAATACATGGTCAATCTGCATCTGCATTAGCCGTGCGGCATTTATGGTGATATGGCCTCTGCAGAAGTCACGGCATTCATATTTCTTGCGCTTCGCTGAGCTTTTGTGAAGGAAGTTGTCAGGGAAGTTTGTTTGTGTTTATACACGACCTCCCGCCCCCATCTACCATCAACCAATCACGTCAACACGGAGCTCTATGGAGCGCTCCACATTGTTACAAAAGTTGAGAGGCGCACAGCGATGCAGTCAGTACAAGAGCTCAATTTTGCCCGTGGAGGCACGCATTGCGTCACAGCATCGATATGGCGCCTCAAACCACATTTCCAGATCGAGCATAAATTGTTTCCTAGTTAACGTTCTTTCTGTGTGGTATTTAGGCTGGTACAGCACTTTGTGACATCGGCTGATGTAAAAAGGGCGTTATGAATACATTTGATTGATTGACCTACTACCATAACCCGTTCAAAGGCACTTGAATATTTTGTCTTGCTCATTCATCCTCTGAATGGCACACACACGCAATCCATGTCTCAATTGTCCCAAGGCTTAAAAAATCCTTCTTCAAACCTGTCTTCTCCCCTTCCATCTACGCTGATTAAAGTTGATTTACCAAGGCACGTCAATAAGGGGCGGCGGGTAGCCTAGTGGTTAAATCGTTGGGCCAGTAACTGAAGGGTTGTTAGATCGAATCCCTGAGCTGACAAGGCAAAATCTGTCCTTCTACTCCCACCTAGGCCGTCATTGAAAATAAGATTTTGTTCTTAACTGACTTGCCTAAATTAAGGCAATAAAAAGGTGTCATGGAAAGAGCAAGTGTTCTTAATGTGTTGTATACTCAGTGAATATCATTACTCTATTGAAGATTAAACATCAAGGATCGGACACTTTCTTTCCCCATTTTCGCCTAAAATGAAGAAGAAAAAAAAAGCTACAGGACCCGAAGAAAGGATGTGCTGATTCTTGATACCGTTTGAAAGGAAACACTTTTAAGTTTGAGGAAATGTGAAATTAATGTAGGAGAATATAACACATTAGATCTGGTAAAAGATAATACAAAGAAAAAAACATGCGTTTTCTATTTAATTTTTTTCTCCATCATCTTTGAAATGTAAAAGAAAGGCCATTATCTCACTTAGGAGTCTAGGCGCAATTTAGATTTTACCCACTAGATGGCAGCAGTGTATGTGCAACGTTTAACTGATCCAATGAACCATTGCATTACTGTTCAAAATTCTCACCACAATGTGCCGAATTGGTCAATTGATACATTTTCATGTACATAACATAGAAAAATTAAATGGTAATAAAAGATGTAAGTTTACACACTCCCAGGAATGTCATAAATGATGGATCATTAGCTGGACACCGATCCCATAGAGGTTAATGAGCAGCATTAGGTAAAAATGGTTGATAAATACTCTTGGACAAATTGAAGGAGACATTTTCTGTTAAAAGTATAAACATGTTTTAATGTATCAATAACACCAATCTTACCATCCTCATCACCTGAGAGACTTTACAAAACAAACAACCAGGAAGTCCTGTTTACATTTGAGTCATTTAGCAGATGCTCTTGTGCAGAATGTCTCCTACTGCTCCCCCGTCGGTTTCAAACCCACAACCCTGGCGTTGCAAGCACCATGCTCTACCAACTGAGTTACATATAATAACCTGAACACACCAACAGACTTTGGCAGTGTTTATTTACATGGGCAGCCCAATTCTTATCCATTCCGAGATCAAAATTGGGCCTTCATGTGCTGTTGGCTTTATTGGAGTTGGGAGTTCAGACTGTGAAGATTCACTTGAACGACCCTCCCTCCAAGTCGTAATTACACGTGGGAAACTGAGAAGACGTTGTTATCCCGTTGCCGAGTTTGTGACGCTTCACCACTGACTTCTCAACTTTTCAATCAAAAGATGACGCCAAATCTGTTTCTTGACACCTTGGTTATCTTTAGATCCTCGTGGTGCTGTTCTTTTGTCCATTCCACTTCCTAGCCTTTGGTAACTGTTCCTCTGTGATGCAGAATCTCTTTGATGTCTTAACCCTTGTCAAGGTGGATAATGTAGCTAACTTGACCATATTCGCAATGTTAAAGTGATGCTCCAGAGCTTTTGTATTTTTTCAGAAAGTCGTTTTAAAAGTAGTGCTCATGAACCAAAAAGGGGTCCCCGAAAAGTGTGCACAATTGTGTACTACGTCATCCATTTCGTTTGATATGAAACAAATTGTTTGCAATTTCTAGGATGTTACAAAGAATTTGTACAATATGATTTTTTTTTTAAACATGTAAATGCTTAAAGGGATACTTAAGGATTTTGGCAATGAAGCCCTTTATCTACTTCCCCTGAATCAGATTAACTCATAGATGCCATTTTCATGTCTAGGCATGCAGTTTAAAGGAAGTTGCTAACTAGTGTTACCGCAATGACTAAGTTTATGGCAACTGCTAGCATGCTAGTAGATACTATAGACTTCCAGTTATTGTGCTAACACTATTTAGCATTGGCTCGCAAAACTACCTCCAACTTCCTTCATACTGGATGCAGAGACATACAATTTGTAAAATAAAACCCTGAAGGCCTAAATCCTAAAAGCCTAAATCCCGAAGTATCCCTTCAAGATCCCAGACTGCACCTTCAAGCTAGCTAGCTAAATGTATTGTTAGCAACATTGGCTAGCTTATCTAACTTGCTAAAATCTTAATGGTCGAAGAATTGTTCCGACTTCAAAAAGCACTAGAACACAATCATGTCACACTTGCGACTTCCTTCCTTGTTTTTTTTCTTACACACAATACAGAACATCACACAAACATCCACAACATCACCCCTGCCCAGACCCACCTGCGCACACTCCCATCTCCAGGGCCCGCATCACTCTCCGTCACATGGCCTCAAACTGCACCATTTTGTTTCTCTCCATTGCCCCACACACACCGTCAACATTTAGATCATAAAAGCATTTGAATTGCAACTTCCTTATTGGGAAGTTTTCCACTTCGGATGTGCACGTGAATGCCCCAATAGTTTTCTTGCTTTGTGGATGTTTTTAACATGCATAAACAGATTACTCTTCACACTGAAACTTTTCCCACAGTCGCCACAACTAAATGGTTTCTCTCCTGTGTGAGTCAGTGTATGATTGTTTAGGGTCTTCTTGTGTCTGAATCTTTTCCCACAGTCTCCACAACTAAATGGTTTCTCTCCTGTGTGAGTCCGTATA
The DNA here is from genome assembly GCF_057628025.1 of Oncorhynchus mykiss. NCBI lineage: Eukaryota > Metazoa > Chordata > Actinopteri > Salmoniformes > Salmonidae > Oncorhynchus > Oncorhynchus mykiss. The sequence continues at coordinate 11,119,147 of NC_143030.1, forward strand.
TGTTCGGTTAGAGTGTGCTTGCGACTGAAGCTTTTCCCACAGTCGCCACAGCTAAAAGGTTTCTCTCCTGTGTGAGTCCGTATATGTTCAATTAGGTTCCCCTTCTGACTGAAGCTTTTCCCACAGTCGCCACAGCTAAATTGTTTCTCTCCTGTGTGAATCAGTTTATGTCTGTTTAGGGTCTTCTTGAGACTGAAGCCTTTCCCACAATCACCACAGCTAAAATATTTCTCTCCAGCGTGAGTCCTCATGTGCCTGGAAAGATCTTTTTTGAGTTTAAAGAACTTGCTACAAATGGAACAGGTGCAGAGTTTCTCTACGTGGCAGAGTCGGACATGGGCCTTCAGTTTACAGGTGGAGTTGTAGCGTTTCTTGCAGAAGCGGCATTCACTGAGTCTCTTCTTGGTGAGAGTCACATGTCTCTGCAGATCAGCTTTCAGAGCAAAAGTTTTACCACAGTCACGGCAGTGGTGAGTTCTTCTGGACGTGTTGCTGGGTTTGGAACAGTGTTTCTTCAATGGTGGACTGGGATCCAATGGTGGGCTGGGATCCAATGGTGGGCTGGGATCCAATGGTGGACTGGGATCCAATGGTGGACTGGGATCCAATGGTGGGCTGGGATCCAATGGTGGACTGGGATCCAATGGTGAGTTGAGATCCAATGGTGGACTGGGATCCAATGGTGGACTGGGATCCAATGGTGGACTGGGATCCAATGGTGGGCTGGGATCCAATGGTGGACTGGGATCCAATGGTGGACTGGGATCCAATGGTGGACTGGGATCCAATGGTGGACTGGGATCCAATGGTGGGCTGGGATCCAATGGTGGACTGGGATCCAATGGTGGACTGGGATCCAATGGTGGGCTGGGATCCAATGGTGGACTGGGATCCAATGGTGGACTGGGATCCAATGGTGGACTGGGATCCAATGGTGGACTGGGATCCAATGGTGGACTGGGATCTAATGGTGGGCTGGGATCCAATGGTGGACTGGGATCCAATGGTGGGCTGGGATCCAATGATGGGCTGGGATCTAATGGTGGGCTGGGATCTAATGGTGGGCTGGGATCCAAAGGCGGGCTGGGATCCAAAGGCGGGCTGGGATCCAATGGTGGACTGGGATCCAATGGTGGGCTGCTGTCAAGTCCTACTGTGTCGCTGCTTACAGCTGAACTGTGGCTGGAGGCATTGTTTTGATTATCTGGAGGGTCACAGGGAATGTTGAGACCCTTAATGTGGGTCACAGTGACAAAAGGTTTGAGATCCACTGGTTTAGAGTCTCTCTCTCTGTTCTCCACAGTCTGGGTTTGGGGAAGAGTTAAGGACCAAAGTGGGTCCTCCTGATCACATTCACTTTTCACGCAGGAAGGAGTAAATTGGAACTCTATGATATTAGGCTCCACCCCTTGAAGCTGCTCTTCCTCCTGACTGGTCCTGTCTTCCTCCTGTTCCTCTTTAATCGGTTTGGTCTCTGGGTTCTTCTGTCCCAGACTGGGGCTCCACTCCTGCTCACAGTGCTGCTGCTCAGGGGGAACCTCCTCTTCAGAGACAGAGAGCTGCAGGAAGTCTGGAGGGAATAAGAGGAGGAGCAGACATTATTTATGTACCACGTAATTAAATATAACACTTTAATCATACAGGTGAATTTTAGATCTCTATGATTTTAAATATCAAATGGCTTTATTGGCATGGATGTCTATGATCTACACAGCCTGGAGACATGCTTGAGTCCAGCTAGGTATATGCTCTTCTTAACACAACCCATGTAAGACTTGGGTTCTCATTCCTACTATGGAACTCACTGTGGCTAATGTGTACAAAAGTCCTGACACTCTGTCTAACCCTTAATAACCGTTGTGTTCAATACGGTTTTGGAAACCTTAGGAACTCAACTGTCATATCAACCCAAAATAATATACACCGATGCTGTTTTACCACAGATTCCCTTAGAGGTGTTTAAGTGTTGCACATTGACCTGAACTATAACACTCCCTGAGCGAATGGAAACAAAGAGTGGGATCAAAAACAAGCATTGGCTCGAATCATTTGTTTGGTTATTTTTGGACGATTCCAAAGTTCAGTTTTTAGGTTTCCAAAAAAAACGTATCACAATCAAGAATCAATTGTTTTTTTAAGATAGAGCTGAGACGCAGAGTTTTATTTTTTTTAAATGTATGCCAAACAAAAAATGATTAATTCCAAAGTTAAGCAAACTCTTTGCACAAGGACTACTTTTAAAAATGTCCACTGAACATTTTACAAAAACATATTTTACTGGAAGAACAGTGCAGAATGACGGTCAAATCTCTGTGTTTTTTATGTGACCCAAGTTTTCTAAAAACTGAGTCAAGATTCAAAGATGTCTGCAGAAAGAATGGGATGTCAGCTATGATATTACACCTCGAGTAAAAAATTTAAAAAAACTACACTGAAGAGGAGTGGGACAACATTCCACAGGCCACAATCAACAGCCTGATCAACGCTATACAAAGTAGATGTGTCACGCTTCATGAGGCAAATTGGTGGCCACACCAGATACTGACTGGTTTTCTGATCCACACCCCTACCATTTTTTAAAAGGTATCTGTGACCAACAGATGCACATCTCTGAAAATCCATAGATTAGGGCCTAATGAGTTCATTTCAGTTGACTGATTTCCTTATATGAATTGTTACTCTGTAAAATCTTTGAAATTGTTGCAGTTTGCGAATTTATGTTTTTGTTCAGTGTATATTTAAGTTGACCCTGAAGTGGATTAACACCTGATAACAGAATGACAGTCACTGAATGACATCATGGGTCCCTGATCTTGTACTACACAGAAATGCATGGAAATATTATGGATTCCGTAACACAATGACACTTTTAAGCACTTCATAAATCATAAACAAACACAATAATGAATTGGTAGGTCCAAATATAGTTCTTACTTCTGTAAACGTTCATTAACCTTCCTCATGAGGGAGAGAAATTAGAAAACTATCTTAAAGATCCACCGAGTTCCAAAAGTATTGGGACAGTGACAATGTTTTTTTGTTTGTTTTGGCTCTGTACTCCAGCACTTGAAATGATACCATGAGGTTAAAGTGCAGACTGTCAACATTAATTTATATCGGGTGAACCGTTTAGAAATTACAACACGTTTCGTACAAAATCCCCACATTTTAGGGGAACAAAAGTATTGGGACAAATTCACTTCGATGTGTATTAATCAAATTCACTTACATGTGGTATTAATGTGGTCAAAACTGAGCCAAAACAACAACGAAAATGTGTTACTGTCCCAATACTATTGGAGCTAACTGTATGTGGGGTTTTTGTAACAATAACAAGACACTAGGTTATGCTCTTCAAAACTCACATTAGGCAAATCATTTCAGCAAAATGAAAAATAAATGTTGAAATGAGTTGGCCTTCTTTAGTGGTCTTAACTTCAGTATTATTGTGTTTTGAGGTATTTCTTATATATTTGCCTGGTAGATGTTTAAGACCACTTTTCCATTTATTTATTTTTAACCAGAAATCAAAGCCTTTGCTTATTCCTAAAAATTGTTAAAACATGTGTCTATGCCTTTATTAATATATACATTTGACATGCTCCTATGAGTTTCACATGTTGGTGCTCATGGGTCCTTTAACTTGGAAATGGCCTTTGACCATTAACCCTCAGCTGATCAAAAGAAAGATTTAATATCTCCAGTGAAATTGCGTCGGCGTCAGAATGACGAAGCCAACACTTTTAAATGATGCACGGGTGGATCTTACATTAAATAGCTTTGCTAACTGTTCTTTCAAATTGATTCACAGTGACTCACTTTAGCCAAACAGTTTATAAATAAAGTAGAACTATAGCTAGCTATCAGTATCTAAATACGAACCTATTCGACATAGTTGTATCTCTGGTGTGATCCGCAGCAGTCTCCGTAGCCGATCATTGTCCTCCTGGTACTCCACTACCGTTTTCTCAACTGCACCGAAAATCTCCACAGCAGCCGCCGTTAAACGCTCATTTAAAAACACACGAAACAACTGTAGTTTAGACATTTTCAGTGAAATGGGAATTGGGTAACGTTACCCAACTTAGTTCAGTCAGTATGTCTTTCTTTACTTCACACAAGGAATGCAAAATCAAAACAAAGTCTTCTCCAATCCTATTTCCGTGTTCTAGTCAAACAAAAGAACAATAGCGCCGCCAGCTGGATTGGGGCAGCCTACAAACCAGTAGAAACTGGTTTAGGATCATCAGGAGTCGACTTTATAACATTATACAATATTAAATAAATATCATGAATGAGCAGCATTAGGTGAAATCTGATGAAACATACTCTAGGACAAGAGCAAGGAGACCTTTTCTGAAATGTTATTTGATGTATCAATCACATCAGTCCAAACATTTTCTCATCAGCATGACAGAAATGACAAAACAGAGGAATTTATTTTCTAATGATGTGAGAACATCAACGGACTTTGAACAGCAGACCAGTGCGTTTCCTCCAATACTCTGTACTGTTTAATCATTACATCAGCCTTTCCTTCTAGTTCTCTACTGCCAATGACTGAAACAAACTGCAAAAATCACTGAAGCTGGAGACTCATATCTCCCTCACTAGCTTTAAGCATCAGCTGTCAGAGCAGCTCACAGATCACTGCACCTGTACATAGCCCATCTGTAAAGAGCCCATCTAACTACCTCATCCCCATACTGTATTTATTTATTTATCTTGCTCCTTTGCACCCCAGTATCTCAACTTGCACATTCATCTTTTGCACATCTATCACTCCAGTGTTTTAATTGCTATATTGTAATTACTTTGCCACTATGGCCTATTTATTTCCTTACCTCCCTTAATCTTACCTCATCTGCACACACTGTATATATACTTTTCTACTGTATTATTGTCTGTATGTTTGTTTATTCCATGTGTAACTCTGTGTTTTTGTATGTGTCGAACTGCGTTGCTTTATCTTAGCCAGGTCGCAGTTGTAAATGAGAACTTGTTCTCAACTAGCCTACCTGGTTAAATAAAGGTGTTCTCAACTGGCCTACCTGGTTAAATAAAGGTGTTCTCAACTGGCCTACCTGGTTAAATAAAGGTGAAATAAAGGTGAAATAAAATCAATCATATTTTAAAAATATTTTTTATTTACATTGACCTTTTAGTCATTTGGCAGACAGTTTTATCCAAAGCGACTTACAGTAAGTTCATTCATCTAAAGATAGCTAGGTGAGACAACCACATATCAAATAAAATACAATTGTATTTCTCACATGCGCTGAATACAACAGGTGTAGTAGACCTCACAGTGAAATGCTGAATACAACAGGTGTAGTAGACCTTACAGTGAAATGCTGAATACAACAGGTGTAGTAGAACTTACAGTGAAATGCTAAATACAACAGGTGTAGTAGACCTTACAGTGAAATGCTGAATACAACAGGTGTAGTAGACCTCACAGTGAAATGCTGAATACAACAGGTGTAGTAGACCTTACAGTGAAATGCTGAATACAACAGGGGTAGTAGACCTCACAGTGAAATGCTGAATACAACAGGTGTAGTAGACCTTACAGTGAAATGCTGAATACAACAGGTGTAGTAGACCTTACAGTGAAATGCTGAATACAACAGGTGTAGTAGACCTTAGTGAAATGCTGAATACAACAGGTGTAGTAGACCTCACAGTGAAATGCTGAATACAACAGGTGTAGTAGACCTCACAGTGAAATGCTGAATACAACAGGTGTAGTAGACCTCACAGTGAAATGCTGAATACAACAGGTGTAGTAGACCTTACAGTGAAATGCTGAATACAACAGGTGTAGTAGACCTTAGTGAAATGCTGAATACAACAGGTGTAGTAGACCTCACAGTAAAATGCTGAATACAACAGGTGTAGTAGACCTTACAGTGAAATGCTGAATACAACAGGTGTAGTAGACCTTACAGTGAAATGCTGAATACAACAGGTGTAGTAGACCTTACAGTGAAATTCTGACTTACAAGCCCTTAACCAACAACGCAGTTGAAGAAATAGAGTTACGAAAATATTTACTAAATAAAATAAACTAAAGTAAAAAATAAAAAGTAAGGATCTGGGAATCTTTTCAGTCTCCTGAGGGGGAAAAGGTGTTCTTGTGCCCTCTTCACAACTGTCTTGGTGTGTGACGTGGACACCAAGGAACTTGAAACTCTCGACCCGCTCCACTACAGCCCCGTCGATGTTAATGAGGCCTGTTCGGCCCTCCTTTCCTGTAGTCCACGATCATCTCCTATTTCTTGCTCACATTGAGGGAGGTCAGAGACTGTTGTTTCATCAGAAAACTTAATGATGGTGTTGGAGTCGTGCTTGGCCATGCAGTCATGGGTGAACAGGGAGTACAGGAGGGGACTGAGCACGCACCCCTGAGGGGCCCCGGTGTTGTGGATCAGCGTGGCAGATGTGTTGTTCACTACCCTTACCACGTGGGGGCGGCCCGTCAGGAAGTCCAGGATCCAGTTGCAGAGGTAGGTGTTTAGTCCCAAGGTCCTTAGCTTAGTGATGAGCTTTGTGGGCACTATGGTGTTGAACGCTGAGCTGTAGTCAATGAACAGCATTCTCACATAGGTGTTCCTTTTGTCCAGGTGGGAAAGGGCAGTGTGGAGTGTGATTGAGATTGCGTCATCTGTGGATCTGTTGGGGCAGTATGTGAAATGGAGTGGGTCAAGGGTTTCCACGATGATGGTTTTGATGTGAGCCACGACCAGCCTCTCAAAGCACTGTCATGGCTACCGACGTGAGTGCTACGGTGTGGTAGTCATTTAGTCAAGTTACATTTGCATTCTTGGGCACAGGGACTATGCTGGTCTGCTTGAAACATGTAGTTATTACAGACTTGGTCAGGGAGAGGTTGAAAATGTCAGTGAAGACACTTGCCAGTTGGTCCGCACATGCTCTGAGTACACATCCTGGTAATCTGTCTGGCCCAGCAGCCTTGTGAATGTTGACCTGTTTAAAGATCTTGCTCACATTGGCTGCGGAGAGCGTGATCACACAGTTTTCCAGAACAGCTGGTGCTCTCATGCATGTTTCAGTGTTATTTCCTCAAGACAAAAGTTATCAGCAAAGTCAGTGCTACTAGAAAAAGACAAGCGCAATATATGTATATATATATATATACAGTGGGGCAAAAAAGTATTCAGTCAGCCACCAATTGTGCAAGTTCTCCCACTTAAAAAGATGAGAGAGGCCTGTAATTTTCATCATAGGTACACTTCAACTATGACAGACAAAATGAGGAAAAAAAGTAAATCACATTGTAGGATTTTTAATGAATTTATTTGCAAATTATGGTGGAAAATAAGTATTTGGTCAATAACAAAAGTTTATCTCAATACTTTGTTATATACCCTTTGTTGGCAATGACAGAGGTCAAACGTTTTCTGTAAGTCTTCACAAGGTTTTCACACACTGTTGCTGGTATTTTGGCCCATTCCTCCATGCAGATCTCCTCTAGAGCAGTGATGTTTTGGGGCTCTTGCTGGGCAACACGGACTTTCAACTCCCTCCAAAGATTTTCTATGGGGTTGAGATCTGGAGACTGGCTAAGTCACTCCAGGACCTTGAAATGCTTCTTACGAAGCCACTCCTTCGTTGCCCGGGCGGTGTGTTTGGGATCATTGTCATGCTGAAAGACCCAGCCACGTTTCATCTTCAATGCCCTTGCATTGTAGGCTTTGTTACTTTGGTCCCAGCTCTCTGCAGGTCATTCACTAGGTCCCCCCGTGTGGTTCTGGGATTTTTGCTCACTGTTTTTGCTTGTGATCATTTTGACCCCACGGGGTGAGATCTTGCGTGGAGCCCCAGATTGAGGGAGATTATCAGTGGTCTTGTATGTCTTCCATTTCCTAATAATTGCTCCCACAGTTGATTTCTTCAAACCAAGCTGCTTACCTATTGCAGATCCAGTCTTCCCAGCCTGGTGCAGCTCTACAATTTTGTTTCTGGTGTCCTTTGACAGCTCTTTGGTCTTGGCCATAGTGGAGTTTGGAGTGTGACTGTTTGAGGTTGTGGACATGTGTATTTTATACTGATAACAAGTTCAAACAGGTGCCATTAATACAGGTAACGAGTGGAGGACAGAGGAGCCTCTTAAAGAAGAAGTTACAGGTCTGTGAGAGCCAGAAATCTTGCTTGTTTGTAGGTGACCAAATACTTATTTTCCACCATAATTTGCAAATAAATTCATTAAAAATCCTACAATGTGATTTTCTGGATTTTTTTTTTCTCATTTTGTCTGTCGTTCCCATAGCAACAATTAAAACATTCCCAAACCAGAAACCGTGGATTGATGGCAGCATTCGCGTGAAACTGAATGCGCAAACCACTGCTTTTAACCAGGGAAAGGTGACCGGAAACATGACCGAATACAAACAGTGTAGCTATTCCCTCCGCAAGGCAATCAAACAAGCTAAGCATCAGTAAAGAGACAAAGTAGAGTCGCAATTCAACGGCTCAGACACAAGAGGTATGTGGCAGGGTCTACAGTCAATCACGGATTACAAAAAGAAAACCAGCCCCGTCACGGACCAGGATGTCTTGCTCCCAGACAGACTAAACAACTTTTTTGCCCGCTTTGAGGACAATACAGTGCCACTGACACGGCCCGCAACCAAAACATGCGGACTCTCCTTCACTGCAGCCGATGTGAGTAAAACATTTAAATGTGTTAACCCTCGCAAGGCTGCAGGCCCAGACGGCATCCCCAGCCACGCCCTCAGAGCATGCGCAGACCAGCTGGCTGGTGTGTTTACGGACATATTCAATCAATCCTTATCCCAGTCTGCTGTTCCCACATGCTTCAAGAGGGCCACCATTGTTCCTGTTCCCAAGAAAGCTAAGGTAACTTAGCCAAACGGCTACCGCCCTGTACTTCCGTCATCATGAAGTGCTTTGAGAGACTAGTCAAGGACCATATCACCTCCACCCTACCTGACACCCTAGACCCACTCCAATTTGCTTACCGCCCCAAATAGGTCCACAGACAATGCAATCTCAACCACACTGCACACTGCCCTAACCCCGCTGGACAAGAGGAATACCTATGTGAGAATGCTGTTCAACGACTACAGCTCGGCATTTAACACCATTAGTACCCTCCTGTACTCCCTGTTTACCCACGACTACGTGGCCATGCACGCCTCCAACTCAATCATCAAGTTTGCGGACGACACTACAGTGGTAGGCTTGATTACCAACAACGACGAGACGGCCTACAGGGAGAAGGTGAGGGCCCTCGGAGTGTGGTGTCAGGAAAATAACCTCACACTCAACGTCAACAAAACTAAGGAGATGATTGTGGACTTCAGGAAACAGCAGAGGGAGCACCCCCCTATCCACATCAATGGGACAGTAGTGGAGAGGGTAGTAAGTTTTAAGTTCCTCGGCGTACACATCACAGACAAACTGAATTGGTCCACCCACACAGACAGCATCGTGAAGAAGGCGCAGCAGCGCCTCTTCAACCTCAGGAAATTTGGCTTGTCACCAAAAGCACTCACAAACTTCTACAGATGCACAATCGAGAGCATCCTGTCGGGCTGTATCACCGCCTGGTATGGCAACTGCTCCGCCCACAATCGTAAGGCTCTCCAGAGGGTAGTGAGGTCTACACAACGCATCACCGGGGGCAAACTACCTGCCCTCCAGGACACCTACACCACCCGATGTCACAGGAATGCCATAAAGATCATCAAGGACAACAACCACCCGAGCCACTGCCTGTTCACCCCGCTATCATCCAGAAGGCGAGGTCAGTACAGGTGCATCAAAGCAGGGACCGAGAGACTGAAAAACAGCTTCTATCTCAAGGCCATCAGACTGTTAAACAGCCACCACTAACATTGAGTGGCTGCTGCCAACACACTGACTCAACTCCAGCCACTTTAATAATGGGAATTGATGGAAATTGATGTAAAATATATCACTAGCCACTTTAAACAATGCTACTTAATATAATGTTTACATACCCTACATTATTCATCTTATATGTACAGTGCCTTGCGAAAGTATTCGGCCCCCTTGAACTTTGCGACCTTTTGCCACATTTCAGGCTTCAAACATAAAGATATAAAACTGTATTTTTTTGTGAAGAATCAACAACAAGTGGGACACAATCATGAAGTGGAACGACATTTATTGGATATTTCAAACTTTTTTAACAAATCAAAAACTGAAAAATTGGGCGCTAAACTAAAGAATGCAGTAATAAGGAGATTTTACAAATCATTTTATTGAGTTGGGACTGAAAAACACTGTAGTATACTTAAAACCGAGTTTGCACTTCTACAAAGTGTACTTACGAGGTGTCGATTATAAATCATTACTTCCCAAAAGATTCAAAACAATATCATGAATAAGCAGCATTAGGTCAAAATGGATGAGAAATACTTTTGGACCGATGGAAGGAAGATATATTCTGGAAAGTAAATATTTTTTCCATGTATCAATAACCACTCTCTCATCAGCTGGGAGACATTCTAAATCAAAAGGCCCAGGAATTCCTGTTTTTAATAACGTGAAAACATCAGACAGAACAGCAGACCTGTGAGCTTCCTACATTCCTACCATTCACTGTTTAATCATTACATCATCAATTGAATCAAATCAAACTTTATTCACATAAAATGTTGAAAAACACAACGTGCTTTTATATATACCTTTATCTGAAACCCTCAGTGTGAATGATCCTCCTTTCCTACGAGGTGTCCACATCCTTGCATATTCCTCATCAGCTGACAGAACATGTCTTGTCAACGGAATTTTCCAAAGGTGGACTCCAATCAAGTTGCAGAAACATCAAGGATGATCATTGGAAAAAGGATGCACCCAAACTCAATTTTATAATCATATAGCAAAGGGTCTGAATACTTTATGTAAATAAGTTATTTAAAAATATTTTAAAAATATGTGAAAAAAATGATAAAAAACAGTTTTCACTGTCAATATGGGGTATTGTGTGTAGATTGCTGAGGGCATTTTTTTTATTTAATCAAATCTAGAATAAGGCTGTAATGTAAGAAAATGTGGAAAAAGTCAAGGGGTCTGAATACTTTCCAAATTCACTGTAAGTCAGTTTATGCCTCCTTAGGTCCATCTTATGATTGAAGCCTTTCCCACAGTCACCACAAATAGAAGTGTATCATCCTGTGTCTCTATGTCAACAGTTAGGTTCCCCTTGACACCGAAGCTTTTCCCACAGTCACCACAGCTAAACGGTTTAGACAGTTTCAGATCTATATCAGTTTCTGCATGGTTAGGCTCTGCTTGACACCGACACTTCTCCTGTGTGAGTCTGTAAATGTGCAGTTAGATGCTCCTTGCGAATGAAGCCTTTCCCACAGTGACCACAGCTGAATGGTTTCTCTCCCGTGTGAGTCAGTATGTGTCTCATTAGGTCCCCTTTCTGGCTGAAGCTTTTACTGCAAAAAAAACATCTAAACGGTTTCTCTCCTGTGTGAGTCAGTTTATGCATGGTTAGGGTCCCCTTCTGACTGAAGCTTTTCCCACAGTCACCACAACTAAACGGTTTCTCTCCTGTGTGAACCCTCATGTGCCTGGACAGATGTCCTTTTTGTTTGAAGGTCTTGCCACAAAAGGGCCATGTGCAGGTTTCCCCCATTATTGTGTTGGGATCTAATGGTGGGCTGCTGTCAAGTCCTACTGGGTTTCTACTTACAGCAGAGCTGCGGCTGCAGGCAATGTTCTGATTATCTGGAGGATCACAGGGAATGTCAAGACACTTTAGGTGGTTCACAGTGACAAAAGGTTTGCGATCTACTGGTTTAGAGTCTCTCTCTCTGCCCTTCACAGTCTGGGTTTGGGGAAGAGTCAAGGACCAAAGTGGGTCCTCCTGATCACATTCACTTTTCACACCTGAAGGAGTGAAATCGAACTCTATGATATCAGGCTCCAGACCTTGAAGCTGCTCTTCCTCCTGACTGGTCCTGACTTCCTCCTGTTTCTCTTTAATCTGTGTGGTCTCTGGGTCCTCCTGCCCCCGACTGGGGCTCCACTCCTGCTCACAGTGCTGCTGCTCAGGAGGAACCTCCTCTTCAGAGACAGAGATCTGCAGGGAGGAGTCTGGAGGGAAGGAGCAGAAATTTGAATCAAACAGATGAATTCATGATATCTATGATCTATACAGCCTAGCAGATAGTTAGGGCCAGGTTCTAGACAGACTGTATTCTATACAGCCTAGCAGATAGCTAGGGCCAGATTCTAGACAGACTGTATTCTATACAGCCTAGCAGATAGCTAGGGCCAGGTTCTAGACAGACTGTATTCTATACAGCCTAGCAGATAGCTAGGGCCAGCTTCTAGACAGAGACTGTATTCTATACAGCCTAGCAGATAGCTAGGGCCAGCTTCTAGACAGAGACTGTATTCTATACAGCCTAGCAGATAGCTAGGGCCAGCTTCTAGACAGAGACTGTATTCTATACAGCCTAGCAGATAGCTAGGGCCAGGTTCTAGACAGACTGTATTATATACAGCCTAGCAGATAGCTAGGGCCAGCTTCTAGACAGAGACTGTATTCTATACAGCCTAGCAGATAGCTAGGGCCAGCTTCTAGACAGAGACTGTATTCTATACAGCCTAGCAGATAGCTAGGGCCAGCTTCTAGACAGAGACTGTATTCTATACAGCCTAGCAGATAGCTAGGGCCAGCTTCTAGACAGAGACTGTATTCTATACAGCCTAGCATATAGCTAGGGCCAGCTTCTAGACAGAGACTGTATTATATACAGCCTAGCAGATAGCTAGGGCCAGCTTCTAGACAGAGACTGTATTCTATACAGCCTAGCAGATAGCTAGGGCCACCTTCTAGACAGAGACTAGGTACCAGTTTATTTATCCAACATTCCACTCCCTGTACTCCCTGTATCATTAATGAGCTCGAGGAGAACAGAGTATTTATTCCTGATTCAACAATCCTCACAGCTATCCTCCAATCACAACGATTATGCAAATATTGGAACTCACTTCTTTTTTTTTCTCTCCAGAGAACATGCCAGTATATGGTTGCTAAGCAACCGTTTTGTTCATCCAAACGAAACAGTCTTAAAGTAGCTAGCTTACATCTCAAACTAAATACATACTGCAAATCCAATCACAAAACGTCTTAGCTTTGATTTTAAGCCTCAAAATACAAAAAAAGATCATCAAGGACAACAACCACCAGAGCCACTGCCTGTTCACCCCGCTATCATCCAGAAGGCGAGGTCAGTACAGGTGCATCAAAGCAGGGACCGAGAGACTGAAAAACTTCTATCTCAAGACTGTTAAACAGCCACCACTAACAGAGAGAGGCTGCTGCCAACATACAGACTAAAACCTCTGGCCACTTTAATGGACATAATAAAAGGTATCACTAGTCACTTTAAATAACACCACTTTAATTACTCATCTCATATGTATATACTGTACTCTATACCATCTACTGCATCTTGCCTATGTCGCATGGCCATCGCTCATCCATATATTTATATGTACATATTCTTATTCATCCCTTTACATATTTTTATTGATTTATTTCACCTTTATTTAACCAGGTAGGCCAGTTGAGAACACCTTTATTTAACCAGGTAGGCCAGTTGAGAACACCTTTATTTAACCAGGTAGGCCAGTTGAGAACACCTTTATTTAACCAGGTAGGCCTGTTGAGAACAAGTTCTCATTCGCAACTGCGACCTGGCCAAGATAAAGCAAAGCAGTTCGACACAAACAACAACACAGAGTTACACGTGGAGTAAACAAACATACAATCAATAATAGAGTAGGAAAATCTATATACAGTGTGAGCAAATGAGGTCGGATAAGAGATGTAAGGAAATAAATAGGCCATGGTGAATGGTAGGATGTGCAGAGGATGAATGTGCAAGTTGAGATACTGGGGTGCAAAGGAGCAAGATAAATAAATAAATATAGTATGGCCAAAACAGTCAAACACTACATCTAAACATGAATCGATTCACAATTCCGGGACAGATCTAGAGACATAAATCCCACTCCTTTCATAGGACATCAAAATAATTTCACGAATGCAAAGCACACATTTTCCTCTACACTGTTTTAACAATTTCAGCCGACAGCATTTTTTTTTCAGTGACAACAAGTTCAAACTTATAAACTTATCCACTTACCCATCATCCCAAGGGCCTTATGCCCTTGGGGGAATCCCCATCGCCATCTTGGCGGGTGGTCCAAATCATTAGCCAAGCAAGGGAAGTTTGCAACGTAAGCCCCTTAGTTCTCTTTTTTTAGTCGAGTTTGCGTGTGTACAATTATGTTCACTCCAGGGCCTGAAACTCGCCATAATTCAATTTGGCGACGATTGTACATCCGCTAAGAACGGTCAGCGAAAACTTCTCCGTTGTTTTTAAGTTAACGTACAAGTGTAAATAAAAACAAATGCAAATTGGTTTGAAATTGTGCTACTAATGCACATGACGGCACAAACACACCTCGTAAAAAGTCAATGTTTTGTTTGGTTATCTTTTGGAAATTGTAGAAATACACATTTTCCTTCAGAAGTTCTAGCTAGTTATCTAATTCATTTGCTAGCTATCATACAGTATGCGTATATTAATATTTCTGTATTTAATAAGTAGACATTCACTCAATTGACTAGCGCATATAAAGCACCCACATGCTACCGGTGGATGAAAACACAATCATCACGGGATGAACCAGTGACGAATTTCCGGCCAAGGGTTGTCCATTTAAAAATAATTTCTCGGTGAGACAAATTGTAAATGCAGTGTTTAAAAAAAAAAAACTTAGTTATAAGGAATTCTTATCACTTTACAAGGTGCCTGTAACACCTAAAGATTTTGCAATTGTTTTAGATGCCATTCCCTCAGCTGTTGCTTTATTATTCAGGAACGTGTCAAGACCTGACCCTCAGAGCCTACCTTCCGTTGACACATCAGTGGGAAAGATTTGCTTCTCTTTTGGTCCAGTCAACAACAGAGCGATACGAACCTTGTTTCAGCAGGAAGTTGTATATCTAATGTCATGCCTTATTGGAATGGATTTATTGATAATATCTGTTGGAAAAAAAGTGTGGATGTTGCCACACACACATACCTACTTGTGAACAAAATTAAGGAAGTTTCCTTTAAAATGATTCATAAATATTATCCTGCCAACCACTATATGAAGAAGTTTAAGGAAAACATAAACTCAAATTGCAATGACCACCCAGAAACAGTGTTGCATCTTTTTTGGCATTGTATTCATTGAAGGAAACTGTGGCAAGACATCAGTAGATTTATAATTCAACAGATTTATGAAGAGTTTACACTATTGTGGAGAGATGTACTGCTTGGATTCTTTTACCTACGATAGAAATAAGCTGAAACAAATTTTCATTATTCTTTTGGCCAAATTTCATATTCACAAATGTAAATTTACAAACAAAACACATTCTCTTACCCTACAAAAACAAATTGAACTGTATTTTAAGACAATTAAATACTCTACTAACAAAAAAGCTGTTAGAATTGTAAGTGCCTGTACGTCCCTTGTTAAGGTCCTTGTGTAATGTGATAGTACCCCCCCTGGCCCCGCCCCTAGACCCCCTAGTCCAATTGTCCTTTTATATTATTTATATATATATACACACACACACACTTCTATTCCCACGTGTACTTCCTGTATTGATTTGTTGTTAATAGATTTTTAAAATAATTTCTTCCTCCCTCGCCCTGTAAGCGTATACTCGTCAGACGTCATGAAACGTCATCAGAAGTGTCCACTTAATTTGAGGGCTGAGGGAATTAGGGTGTGTCTTAAGTGTTTGGGCAGCAACCTCTGCCTTCCGTCTCTTTTCCGTAAACACCCGTTGTAACAATGAGGGGCTTCGATTAATCTCACCCAGGTGCCCAAGCAAAGTCGGCTCAAAATAAGTGACATAATTAAAGCATGTGTTGTTGGCTAATTAGTAAGATTATGTGATTGATTTTGATTTTTAAAAAAGCTACCTTCACAATGAAAACTAATTAGAAAACGCAAAAATGTATTTTTACGGAAAATATGTTGTATGTTTCTGAACGATGCACCATCCCTACATTGTCGACAAAATGACCGAGCAGTGTCTTTGCCCGGTTCAATAACTCCCTCATGGAGATATGGCTTTGTGAAAACATTAACCCTATAAAAAGTTATCGATTTAACATCGTGTATTTCTCGATAATATGAAAGATAAGGTCGTTCGACTTACAAAACCGTACCGCAAGTGATGCGTGTTAATGTTCCTGAACTCCACTTACTGGGAGTCACGATTAAAAGGCTACATAGCCACAGGTATAAGAATGATTAGAACGGGTGTCCCTATTCAAGTCAATTATGCTATAATGTTTGGATGGCGGCCATTACGAGTGTACACATAGGAGCATAACAGGAAGAATATCCAGAAATCTGTGCTGTGATTTGTTGAATAAACTCTAATGACATTACAACAAATGCATCCCCATTGCATGAGCCGCATCAGTTACAAGCCCGTTCTATTCTTTCTTATTTCTATGTTCATAGCTACGTACCTATTCTCGATAACGTTAGTGGTATCTCTGGTGTGATCCGCAGCAGTCTCCGTAGCCGATCATTCTCCTCCTGGTACTCCACTACCGTTTTCTCAACTGCCCCGACAATCTCCACAACAGCCGCCGTTAAGCGCTCATTTAGAAACACACTCAACAACTGTAGTTTAGTCATTGTCAGTCGAATGAGAGTTGGGTAGCCTATTTAGTATTGTCAGTGGGTCTTTCTTTACTACACACAGGGAACGTTGAAAATAAAAACAAGTCGTCTCCAATCCTACTTCCGTGCTCTAGTCAAGGAATTTTAGAAAATGCATTTTATTCTAGTGGGTGGTGGGCCTAGAAATGCACAACAGGCGCCGCCAGCTGGATGGGAGTTTACTACTATGTAAGGCAGCCTATAGACCCGTAGTAAAGGGAAACAATAACCACGCGTAGACAAACAGTGGTTATCATACAGGTGCGGCCAAATATATTGGCACCTTTGCACTGTTCTTAAATAATTACCTATTTCTAAAATAAATTGAAATTGAAAAAAAACCTTTGGTCTCCACACATTACTGTATTGTCAACATTGTAGAACAATTTTTCTTTGGGGGGGGGGGGACTTGAATTGACCCTTAAGTCTTTAAGTGTCCTTAAGTGGACACAACTTATTGAATCACTGCAGTTTCTGTGGCACATAGTGAATAAATTCTATTCTTTAAAGCTAGAATCCTTAATGGTGAAACTGCCACTTTTGTTTGAGATATTATACCAACAAAGAAGTTTACAGCAAACAACGAACACAGTTTTTTCTCTCCCTCTGACATCACTGCACGCTTCGATAGAACAGAAGAATATGTCCTGCACGGGAGGTTGGTGGCACCTTAATTGGGGAGGATGGACTCGTAATGGCTGGAGCGGAATCAGTTCCAGCTATTTATTATGAGCCATCCACTGATGTACTGCAATTTGTTTTTACCACGCTGCTCATTTACATTTAGTCAACAAAACAAAAAACGCTATAACAATGGCGCTGAGGTGAACAGTGGCCCTGTTTCCCCTAATGTGGATTCTGTCTTTAATAAGTCTGTGAGGTTGATGCTGTCAGAGACAGATTGAAACGGTTTATCGTGGTGAAAAAAAAGTAGATCTCGTTGTGATTTAGTAGACCCTGGTGTGATATAAAGAGACATGTTAGGCTTGCCAAACGACTCACCTTGAATTGAATTCCTCTGCTCTGTCAATTGCTTTAAAATGAGGGGCGTTGTACAAAACAAATTAATCAGCGATTGGATCTTCTCTAACAAGTCTAACCAATCAGAGTTACCAAAGTTAATGATGTCATCACGTAGTCCGGCTCTAGCCCAACCCTTCGGTTTCTATGACCAATCAGAATGTTGGGGAGATTGGCAAATCCAGGCTCAACGTGGAGAAGAAACATCAGTTGGCCAGAGCCATGTGGATGTGTAGCCAGGCAAACGCTTAACAGTGGGTTTAAAGCCTAATGAAGGTCCATCTAGGACCCTTAGGCGGAGGGCATGCTGCAGCTCTAGTTTTCAGGGTACAACACCTTTGTGTTCAGTCAATCAAACGGTCAAATCAAACTTGACTTTGAGACATATTAAATGTAAGCCAGTACAGTTGAAAAAATACCAAAAAAGCTCATAGCCTTTAGTAGTGTCCGATCTACCTGCCTAGTGGTTAGAGTGTTGGATTAGTAGCCGAAAGGTTGCAAGATAAGATCCCTGAGCTGACAAGGTAAAAAATAAGTTGTTCTGCCCCTGAACAAGGTCGTCATTGAAAATAGGAATTTGTTCTTAACTGACCTGCCTAGTTAAAAAAAGAAAAATGGAGACCACAAACTGTTTTACATTTTAAACTAAGGGAGGGACATATAAAATACACTCTGATGACCAAAAATAATCCAGGCATGCATTCATTAGGTTTCAGAAGTGAAGCAAGGCTTCTTGTACATTTCACTAAGACCACATGTGCTCAGTATAAACTAAAGAGCCAGTAAACACCCCATGTCATTACCCCAGATAAATTGAATGTAATGTAAGACTGCAGACAATTTCTGAAGTACCAACTACCAACCAATCAGTGGCTAAACATAGTCCCTGTGGGTATATACCCTTAAACATAGTTTTTATTATTTAACCAGGCAAGTCAGTTAAGAACAAATTATTTTTTTCAATGATGACCAAGAAACAGTGGGTTAGGGGCAGAATGACAGCTTTGTACCTTATCAGCTCAGGGATTCGATTTTGCAACCTTTCGGTTACTAGTCCAACGCTCTAACCACTAGGCTACCAGCCTTGTGTCCCAGCTTAAATCAAAGATGGGACACACTGTTCCCCGGGGGCCGAAGACGTGGATGTCGATTATGGCAGCCCCCAGCACCTCTCTGATTCAGAGGGGATTATAATAATGTTGCTTCGATCACGGGAAAAAACCGTTGATCTATATCGTGCAAACTAATGGGGCGAACTCTGTGAAGATAAATCTCTTGCGTCTCTAATCGGTTTGGCATTTGTTCTACGTGGCAGTCCCGGGGGATGTTTAGAGGGAACATTGGCTGCGTGTGTGTGTGTGTAAGTATGTGTGAGTCGAGTCCAGTGTGTGTGTGCATACTCAAAAAGAGTTAATGCAGATAGTGTGGGTAGCTATAGTGCCTTCAGAAAGTATTCGCACTACTTTACTTTTTCCACATTTTGTTGTTACTTCCTGAATTTAAAATGGATTCAACTGAGATTTTGTGTCACTGGCCTACACTCAATACCCCATAATGTCAAACGTGGAATAATGTTATTAGACATTTTTAATAATCAATGAAAAATTAAAAGCTGAAATGTCTTGAGTCAATCAATACGTATTCAACCCCTTTGTTATGGAAAGACCTAAATAAGTTCAGGAGTAACAATGTGCTTAACAAGTCACATAATAAGTTGCATGGACTCCCTTTGTGCAGTAATAATGGTGTTTAATATGATTCTTTAATGTCTACCTCGTCTCTGTACCCCACACATACAATTATCTGTAAGATCCCTCAGTCGAGCAGTGAATTTCAAACACAGATTCAACCACAAAGACCAGGGAGGTTTTCCCAATGCCTTGCAAAGAAGGGCACCTATTGGTAGATGGGTAAAAATAAGAAAAAAAGTTAACATTGAATATCCCTTTGAGCATGGTGCAGTTATTAATTACAATTTGGATGGTGTATCAATACACCCAGTCACTACAAAGATACAGGCGTCCTTCCTAACTCAGTTGCCGGAGAGGAAGGAAACCGCTCAGAGATTTCACCATTAGGCCAATGGTGACTTTAAAACCGCTACAGAGTGTAATGGCTGTGTTAGGAAAAAGGAAGAAACTGAGGATGGATCAACAACATTGTAGTTAATCCACAATACTAACCTAATTGACAGAGTTGAAAAGAAGTCAGCCTGTACAGAATAAAAATATTCCAAATCATGCATCCTGTTTGCAATAACTCACTAAAGTAAAAAATTGCTAAACATGTCCTGAATACAAAACTATATGTTTAGAGCTATGCACAGGGAAAGTTCTAGAGGAAAACATGTTTCATCCTGCTTTCCAACAGACACTGGTAGACAAATTCACCTTTCAGCAGGACAATAACCTAAAACACAAGGCCAAATATACACTAGAGTTGCTCACCAGACAACATTGAATTTTCCTGAGTGGTCTAGTTACATTTTTGACTTATATCGGCTTGAAAATCTATGGCAAGACTTAAATGGCTGTCTAGCAATGATGAACAACCAACTTGACAGAGCTTATTAAAGAATAAAAAATAATAATATGCAAATATTGTGTGCAAAGTTCTGAGACTTACCAAGCCTCATAACTGTAATCGCTGCCAAGGGTGATTCTAACATGAATTGACCCAGGGGTGTGAATACTTATGTAAATTATATATCTGTTTTTCATTTGTGTAACGGTTTTCTGTATGTGAAGGAGAGTCGGACCAAAATGCAGCGTGTAGATTGCGATCCATGTTTTAATGAACAAACGTAAAACACGAATCAATGCAAACACTACAAAATAAAGAACGTGATGAACGTAACGAAAACCTAAAACAGCCTATCTGGTGAAAAACACATAGACAGGAACAATCACCCACAAACACACAGTGAAACCCAGGCTACCTAAATATGGTTCCCAATCAGAGACAATGACGAACACCTGCCTCTGATTGAGAACCATATCAGGCCGAACATAGAACTAGACAAACTAGACATGTAACATAGAATGCCCACTCAGATCACACCCTGACCAATCAAAACATAGAAAATACAAAGTAAACTATGGTCAGGGCGTGACAGTACCCCCCCCCCCCAAGGTGCGGACTCCGGCCGCAAAACCTGAACCTATAGGGGAGGGTCTGGGTGGGCATCTGTCCGCGGTGGCGGCTCTGGCGCTGGACGTGGACCCCACTCCATGACAGTTTTAATCCCCCTCCTAAACGTCCCTAAATAGGTTACCCACCACAATGATAACATGGGACAGAGGGACAGCTCGGGACAGAGGTAACTCGGGACAGATGGGTAGCTCAGCACTGAGAGGAAGCTCAGCACTGAGAAGAAGCTCAGCACTGAGAAGAAGCTCAGCACTGAGAGGAAGCCCAGGCAGGTAGTAGAAACTACCAGAACCTGGCTGGCTGGCGGTTTCAGCAGATCCTGGTCGACTAGCAGATCTGGAAGAATCTGGTCGACTGGCGGATCTGGGAGAATCTGGTCGACTGGCGGATCTGGGAGAATCTGGTCGACTGGCGGATCTGGGAGAATCTGGTCGACTGGCGGATCTGGGAGAATCTGGTCGACTGGCGGATCTGGGAGAATCTGGTCGACTGGCGGATCTGGGAGAATCTGGTCGACTGGCGGATCTGGGAGAATCTGGTCGACTGGCGGATCTGGGAGAATCTGGTCGACTGGCGGATCTGGGAGAATCTGGTCGACTGGCGGATCTGGGAGAATCTGGTCGACTGGCAGATCTGAGAGAGTCTGGACGACTGGCAGATCTGGAAGAGTCTGGTCGACTGGCAGATCTGGAAGAGTCTGGTCGACTGGCAGATCTGGAAGAGTCTGGTCGACTGGCAGATCTGGAAGAGTCTGGTCGACTGGCAGATCTGGAAGAGTCTGGTCGACTGGCAGATCTGGAAGAGTCTGGACGACTGGCAGATCTGGAAGAGTCTGGACGACTGGCAGATCTGGAAGAGTCTGGACGACTGGCAGATCTGGAAGAGTCTGGACGACTGGCAGATCTGGAAGAGTCTGGACGACTGGCAGATCTGGAAGAGTCTGGACGACTGGCAGATCTGGAAGAGTCTGGACGACTGGCAGAGTCTGGACGACTGGCAGATCTGGAAGAGTCTGGACAACTGGCAGATCTGGAAGAGTCTGGTCAACTGGCAGATCTGGAAGAGTCTGGTCAACTGGCAGATCTGGAAGAGTCTGGTCAACTGGCAGATCTGGAAGAGTCTGGTCGACTGGCAGATCTGGGAGAGTCTGGTCGACTGGCAGATCTGGAAGAGTCTGGTCGACTGGCAGATCTGGAAGAGTCTGGTCGACTGGCAGATCTGGGAGAGTCTGGTCGACTGGCAGCTCTGGCTGCTCCATGCTGACTGGCTGCTCCATGCTGACTGGCAGCTCTGGCTGCTCCATGCTGACTGGCTGCTCCATGCTGACTGGCAGCTCTGGCTGCTCCATGCTGACTGGCTGCTCTGGCTGCTCCGGCTGCTCCATGCTGACTGGCTGCTCCATGCTGACTGGCGGCCCTGGCTGCTCCATGCTGACTGGCGGCCCTGGCTGCTCCATGCTGACTGGCGGCCCTGGCTGCTCCATGCTGACTGGCTGCTCCATGCTGACTGGCAGCTCTGGCTGCTCCATGCTGACTGGCTGCTCTGGCTGCTCCATGCTGACTGGCTGCTCCATGCTGACTGGCGGCCCTGGCTGCTCCATGCTGACTGGCGGCCCTGGCTGCTCCATGCTGACTGGCGGCCCTGGCTGCTCCATACTGACTGGCGGCCCTGGCTGCTCCATGCTAACTGGCAGCTCTGGCGGCTCCTTGCAGACTGGCAGCTCTGGCGGCTCCTTGCAGACTGGCAGCTTTGGCGGCATCCTGCAGACAGGCAGCTCTGGCGGCTCCCTGCAGACAGGCAGCTCTGGCGGCTCCTTGCAGACTGGCAGCTCCTTGCAGACTGGCAGCTCTATGCAGACTGGCAGCTCCTTGCAGACTGGCAGCTCCTTGCAGACTGGCAGCTCCTTGCAGACTGGCAGCTCCTTGCAGACTGGCAGCTCTATGCTAACTGGCAGCTCTTTGCAAACTGGCAGTTCTGAACAGGCGGGAGACTCCGGCAGCGCTGTAGAGAAGGAAGGCTCTAACAGCGCTAAACAGGCGGGAGACTCCGACAACGCTGGAGAGGAGGAGGGCTCCGACAGCGCTGGACAGGCGAGGCGCACTGTAGGCCTGATGCGTGGTGCTGGCACTGGTGGTACTGGGCCGAGGACACGCACAGTAAGCCTGGTGCGGGGAGCTGCTACCGGAGGGCTGGGGTGTGGAGGTGGTACTGGAAAAACCGGACCGTGCAGGCGCACTGGAGCTCTTGAGCACCGAGCCTGCCCAACCTTACCTGGTTGAATGCTCACGGTCGCCCTGCCAGTGCGGCGAGGTGGAATAGCCCGCACTGGGCTATGCAGGCGAACCGGAGACACCGAGCGCAAGGCTGGTGCCATGTAAGCCGGCCCAAGGAGACGCACTGGGGACCAGCTGCGTAGAGCCGGCTTCATGGCATTAGGCTCGACGCTCAATCTAGCCCGGCAGACACGCAGAGCTGGAATATACCGCACCGGGCTATGCACCCGCACTGGAGACACCGTGCGCACCACTGCATAACACGGTGTCTGTCCGGTCTCTCTAGCCCCCCGGTAAGCACAGGGAGTCTGCCCAGGTCTCCTACCTGGCATAGCCATACTCCCTGTTAGCCCCCCCCCAAGACATTTTTGGGGCTGCCTCTCAGGCTTCCATCCGCGTCGCCGTGCTGCCTTCTCATACCAGCGCCTCTCTGCTTTCACCGCCTCCATTCTACGATAACCTTCCTCGCACTGCTCCAGCGAATCCCAGGCGGGCTCCGGCACTCTCCCTGGGTCGGCCGCCCACCTGTCGATCTCCTCCCAAGAAGTATACTCCATACTGTACTCCTCCTTGGGCTGTTCCTGTTGTTTCTTCTCCCGCTGCACCTTAGTGCGGCTACACTCCCCTGGTTTAGCCCAGGGTCCTCTCCCGTCGAGGATTTCCTCCCATGTCCAGAAATCCTTATTGCGCATCTCCTCGCGCTGCTCCTGCCTGTTGACACGCTGCTTGGTCCTTTTGTGGTGGGTGATTCTGTAACGGTTTTCTGTATGTGAAGGAGAGTCGGACCAAAATGCAGCGTGTAGATTGCGATCCATGTTTTAATGAACAAACGTAAAACACGAATCAATGCAAACACTACAAAATAAAGAACGTGATGAACGTAACGAAAACCTAAAACAGCCTATCTGGTGAAAAACACATAGACAGGAACAATCACCCACAAACACACAGTGAAACCCAGCCTACCTAAATATGGTTCCCAATCAGAGACAATGACGAACACCTGCCTCTGATTGAGAACCATATCAGGCCGAACATAGAACTAGACAAACTAGACATGTAACATAGAATGCCCACTCAGATCACACCCTGACCAATCAAAACATAGAAAATACAAAGTAAACTATGGTCAGGGCGTGACAATTTGGGTGGCTGGATTCTTTGACAATTTATAGGGCCTTACTCTGACACCCCCTGGTATAGAGGTCCTGGATGGCAGAGAGTTCTTCCCCAGTGATGCACTGGGCCGTATGTCTTACCCTCTGCCTTGCGCCTTCGTATGCCAAGCAGTTGCCATTAAAGTGGTGATGCAGCCAGTCAAGATGCTCTCAATGGTGCAGCTGTAGAACTGTGAGGATCTGAGGACCCATGCCAAATATTTTCAGCCTCCTGAGGGGGATATAGGAGTTGTCATGCCCTCTTCTTGTGTTTGGATCATGATAGGTGTTGACACAGAGGAACTTGAAATTCTCGACCCGTCGGTGTGAATGGGGACCTGTTCGGCCCTCCTTCCCTGTAGTCCACGATCATCTCCTTTATCTTCATCACGTTGAGGGAAAGATTGTTGTCCTGGTACCACACTGCCAGGTTTCTGACCTCCATGTAAGCAGTCTCATCATCGTTGGTGATCAGGGCAGTCACCGTCGTGTCATCGGCAGACTTGATGATGGTGTTGGAGTCGCGAGCGGCTATGCAGTCATGGGTGAGCCGGGAGTACAGGAGGGGACTAAGCACGCACCCCTGAGGGCACCCCATGTTGAGGGTCAGTGTGGCGGATTTGTTATTGCCTACCCTCACCTCCTGGGGGCGGCCTGTCAGGATGTCAAGATCCAGTTGCAGAGGGAGGTGTTCAGTCCAAGGTTCCTTAGTTTAGTGATGAGCTTGAAGGGAATTATGGTGTTGAACGCTGAGCTGTAGTCTATGTACAGCTTTCTGACTTATTTATTTAATTTTTTAATTTTTTAATTTTACTCCCTTTTTCTCACCAATTTCGTGGTATCCAATTGTTGTAGTAGCTACTATCTTGTCTCATCACTACAACTCCCGTACGGGCTCGGGAGAGACGAAGGTTGAAAGTCATGCGTCCTCCGATACACAACCCAACCAAGCCGCACTGCTTCTTAACACAGCGCGCATCCAACTCGGAAGCCAGCCGCACCAATGTGTCGGAGGAAACACCGTGCACCTGGCCACCTTGGTTAGCGCACACTGCGCCCAGCCCGCCACAGGAGTCGCTGGTGCGCGATGAGACCCCCAGACCCTGAAGGACTACCAGACACACCAACTGATGGTGATACTGAGGACCCTCTCCCAGACCCTGAAGGACTACCAGACACACCAACTGATGGTGACACTGAGGACCCTCTCCCAGACCCTGAATGAATACCAGACACATCAACTGATGGTGATATTGAGGACCCTCTCCCAGACCCTGAAGGACTACCAGACACACCAACTGATGGTGATTCTGAGGACCCTCTCCCAGATCCTGAAGGAATACCAGACACACCAACTGATGGTGATACTGAGGACCCTCTCCCAGACCCTGAAGGAATACCAGACACACCAACTGATGGTGATACTGAGGACCCTCTCCCAGACCCTGAAGGAATACCAGACACACCAACTGATGGTGATACTGAGGACCCTCTCCCAGACCCTGAAGGAATACCAGACACACCAACGGATGGTGATACTGAGGACCCTCTCCCAGACCCTGAAGGAATACCAGACACACTAACTGATGGTGATACTGAGGATCCTCTCCCAGACCCTGAAGGACTACCAGACACACCAACTGATGGTGACACTGAGGACCCTCTCCCAGACCCTGAAGGAATACCAGACACACCAACTGATGGTGATACTGAGGACCCTCTCCCAGACCCTGAATGAATACCAGACACACCAAATGTTGGTGATACTGAGGACCCTCTCCCAGACCCTGAATGAATACCAGACACACCAACTGATGGTGATATTGAGGACCCTCTCCCAGACCCTGAAGGACTACCAGACACACCAACTGATGGTGATTCTGAGGACCCTCTCCCAGACCCTGAAGGAATACCAGACACACCAACTGATGGTGATACTGAGGACCCTCTCCCAGACCCTGAAGGAATACCAGACACACCAACTGATGGTGATACTGAGGACCCTCTCCCAGACCCTGAAGGAATACCAGACACACCAACTGATGGTGATACTGAGGACCCTCTCCCAGACCCTGAAGGAATACCAGACACACCAACGGATGGTGATACTGAGGACCCTCTCCCAGACCCTGAAGGACTACCAGACACACCAACTGATAGTGATATTGAGGATCCTCTCCCAGACCCTGAAGGACTACCAGACACACCAACTGATGGTGACACTGAGGACCCTCTCCCAGACCCTGAAGGAATACCAGACACACCAACTGATGGTGATACTGAGGACCCTCTCCCAGACCCTGAAGGACTACCAGACACACAAACTGATGGTGATATTGAGGACCCTCTCCCAGACCCTGAAGGAATACCAGACACACCAACTGATGGTAAGTCAAGCTTTATTTTTGCAACCATATTCAGACATGGACCACATCTAAAAAAAAAATATTGACAATAAATGTAATATATGACAAAATAAATGTAACAAAATGTATTTAAAAAAAATATGAAATCTTCACAGATGTGGGTGATTTGCCTGACCCCTCATTCCCAGGCCTACCAGAAGGGTGCCCTCTGACCCCTCATTCCCAGGCCTACCAGAAGGGTGCCCTCTGACCCCTCATTCCCAGGCCTACCAGAAGTGCCATCTGACCCCTCATTCCCAGGCCCACCAGAAGGGTGTCCTCTGACCCCTCATTCCCAGGCCTACCAGAAGGGTGTCCTCTGACCCCTCATTCCCAGGCCTACCAGAAGGGTGCCCTCTGACCCCTCATTCCCAGGCCTACCAGAAGGGTGCCCTCTGACCCCTCATTCCCAGGCCCACCAGAAGGGTGTCCTCTGACCCCTCTGACCCAGGCCTACCAGAAGGGTGCCCTCTGACCCCTCATTCCCAGGCCTACCAGAAGGGTGCCCTCTGACGCCTCATTCCCAGGCCCACCAGAAGGGTGCCCTCTTTGGTCGAGCGCTTCAGCTGCGCCGCATGTTTTGACTGACGCAGTCCCAAAACAACAACAGATCAACACATCAATTTTTGGACTCAAACAGCAGATGGACGCAAAGGACAGAGAAATAAATCAATCATTGAAAGAACTTGTTGATTGTGTCAAACATGTAAGACAATAAATTCTGGTGTAACTGTAAATGTTTGAGTTTATTTTTATTTTTACAGGGACAGTGCACATTAATCAACGTTTCAGTAAAAGTGCTGGTTTTAGCCAGCCGGCTAATTTTCAACCGCAGTCCCTGGGCAGGTTATTAAAAACAATTACAATATAGACAATCATTGAGCAGTGAGCACACGCAGAGCAACATAGGACAAGCAAGACATAGTATACAGACAGAGCAACATAGGACAAGCAAGACATAGCACACAGACAGAGCAACATAGGACAAGCAAGATGTAGCACACAGACAGAGCAACATAGAACAAAAAGCAGCAAGACAAAATTCATAAAAGCAAAAAAGTGTTTCCACACCTCACAAGCTACAGACAACATGGAAAGCGGCAATACACAGCTAGGGATTATGATCACAACTCTGATAGACCTTTAGCCATGTATTCATACATTTTGTGAAAGTGTGATAGTTCTGTGTGTCTGATGGCAGTGTATTCCAGACATGGGAAGCTCTCACAGAGAAAGCGGATTTACTAAAGGTGCTTTTCCTTAAGGGAACTATACAGTCACCTCTCATGGCAGACCTTGTGGATCTGCTGCCATAAGTTTGGGTTTTCTGTTTAACAAAAATACTGAGTGGAGGGGGGAGTCGGGCCATTTAGGATCTTGAATACAAGACATGCGTCGGTGTATTGCACAAGATTTTCCCAACTCAGGAGCTCATGCTTCCTGAGGATGTAACAGTGATGCTGGCTATTGGGCTTCCTATCAAACACTTTGAGAGCCTGTTTGTAGACAGACATTTCTCATATATCCATTTGTTTTGTCTTGTTTCATACACACCTGGTTTTCATTCCATAATCACACTGCATGTATTTAGTCCTCTGTTTCCCCTCCATGTCTTTGTGTGTAATTGTTTATTGTTAATGGTGTATGTTCACGCGCTATACTTTTTGTTTTCATGTTCCGTGATTTTTTGGGCACTTAGATGTCATGTTGTGCCTATTTTTTTGACCGGAATAAAAGTGCTGCCTGTTTACTCTACTCTGCTCTCCTGCACCTGACTTCGCCTGCCTTACACAGCCTTAACAATAGTTTACGATATGGTCCAGTATGTCAATCCTCTCTCCATTTCAAGGAGGGTATTTTATTAGCAGTTTGACTTTTCACCCACAAAGTGCTGTGCGTACGCATTGTTCTTAAATACGCGTGTGCTTAAATTTACGCACATTCTCAAGTATAAGTACTAATTGATAAATCCCACACTTTGCTTAGAAATTATCCCATGCATGGTTTACGAACAGTACGCAACATTGATAACTGAGGGCACAGGAGTGGGAGACGCGCGTCGATTGAATCGAATGATAGACTGAAGGAAGGAGCAAAACCTGTCCTCGGATGGGGCCACAGTGTCTCCTGACCCCTCCTGTCTCAGCCTCCAGTATTTATGCTGCAGTAGTTTATGTGTCGGGGGGCTAGGGTCAGTTTGTTATCTGGAGTACTTCTCCTGTCCTATTCGGTGTCCTGTGTGAATCTAAGTGTGCGTTCTCTAATTCTCTCCTTCTCTCTTTCTCTCTCTCGGAGGACCTGAGCCCTAGGACCATGCCCCAGGACTACCTGACATGATGACTCCTTGCTGTCCCCAGTCCACCTGGCCGTGCTGCTGCTCCAGTTTCAACTGACCTGAGCCCTAGGACCATGCCCCAGGACTACCTGACATGACTCCCTGCTGTCCCCAGTCCACCTGACTGTGCTGCTGCTCCAGTTTCAACTGTTCTGCCTTATTATTCGACCATGCTGGTCATTTATGAACATTTGAACATCTTGGCCATGTTCTGTTATAATCTCCACCCGGCACAGCAAGAAGAGGACTGGCCACCCCACATAGCCTGGTTTCTCTCTAGGTTTCTTCCTAGGTTTTGGCCTTTCTAGGGAGTTTTTCCTAGCCACCGTGCTTCTACACCTGCATTGCTTGCTGTTTGGGGTTTTAGGCTGGGTTTCTGTACAGCACTTTGAGATATCAGCTGATGTACGAAGGGCTATATAAATACATTTGATTTGATTTGATTTGTCAGTTTTACTGGTTGTTTGCTGAAGCGGTTCTCCCAATTTATGTAAAACTTGGGTATGTGAGATATGCGGTGAGACAGAAGTGTTACAATTGTAAAAAGTTAGGACACGTGGCAAGTGTTTGTAGACGGAATAAATGTGTAGTAGTTGAGTCAGATGAAGTATGTTGTTGTGATGGGAATCACGTTCCCGAGTTCCCGGAGTGCCCTGTATGGGTGAGGGAGGTCGCAGTGGCTAGGATCAGGGCTATCCAGCAGGTCTCCTATGTGGAGGCAGTGAAGGAGTGAGTAGAGTTGGTTCTGGTTGTGGATGGCCCACAGTCTGCAGTGAATGCCATGCAGGAGAAGGATCCCGACATACTAATAGTGAAGAAAGTGGACTTTGTTGCGTTCATAACGAAAGTGATAAATTGCACGAGTCAAACTAATACAATAAATCAAAGAAGCTAGACGTCATTGTGAAGTGGCAAATATATTTCTGGATCTCCAGGACTTTAAAGCTAAAATATTACAGGGCGTACTGAATTAAGAAGTTCCCCCCTCCCAGGTGTAGGGATCTGAATAGTACCGTTTTTGTTTGACATTCAGGGTAGTGGCGTGAATTTGGTTCGTGTTAATGTATTTATTGTTGGTAATTTAGTATGATTTGTTCATCCACAACATTTTTTGTTTTTGTGGTATTTTAAAAAATTTCCCGTACAGTAGGTGGCGGCAATACACTTTATGAGTGTAGTCCGCCAATAAACATCAGCAAAGAAGAAGGTTATGAACGCAGCACAAGACATTGTCAGCGGGTATGGTTTGTTTGTGACAGCCATTCTTCCTTCGTTGACGAAGCCATAGTAGCTGAATACCCAACTCTCAGTCGACTGAAAATGTCTAAACTACAGTTGTTACGTGTGTTTTTAAATGAGCGTTTAACGGCGGCTGCTGTGGAGATTTTCGGGGCAGTTGAGAAAACGGTAGTGGAGTACCAGGAGGAGAATGATCGGCTACGGAGACTGCTGGGGATCACACCGGAGATACAACTATGTGGAATAGGTACGTATGTAGCTCTACTGATAGCTAGCTATAGTTCTACTCTATTAATACACTCCACACTGTTTAGGCTAACAGTGATCACCATTTCAACAATTGTACTTAAAAAAATATATATATATATATATATATATATATATATATATATATATATATATATATATATATATACGTTTACCATACATGGGTAAAAACATAGTCTTTGTCACAAACCAGGAAGTTATTTGAATTTATAATTAATGAATTGACAAACTTGAGAAATAAATAACTTTTTCATGTATTAAGAGCTCATTTAAAATATACAGATTTTTGTTACTGGATTGGAATTTGAGTTTACTTTTATATTGAATTTACAAGCTTAAATTCAAATGGACCCCAACCATCAAATCAAATGTTATACCACATGCTTAGTAAACAACAGGTGTAGACTAACAGTTAAATGTTTACTTGTCTAAAGGCTGTATAGGTAACCTCTGCTCCTCCTCTCCTTCCCTCCAGACTCCCTGCAGCTCTCTGTCTCTGAAGAGGAGGTTCCCCCTGAGCAGCAGCACTGTGAGCAGGAGTGGAGCCCCAGTCTGGAGCAGGAGGACACCGAGCCCACACAGATTAAACAGGAACAGGAGGAACTGAGAACCAGTCAGGAGGAAGAGCAGCTTCAAGGGCTCATTCATACCAAAGACTCCATATTCCCTTCAACTTCCGTGAAAAGTGAATGTGATCAGGAGGACCATCTTTGGTTCTTGACTCTTCCCCAAACCCAGACTGTGGAGAACAGAGAGAGTGAACCTAAACCAATGCATCTCACATCTTTTGGCACCGTGACCCACCTAAAGGGTCTCAACATTCACTGTGACCCTCCAGATAATCAAAACAATGCATCAAGCCACAGCTCAGCTGTAAGCATTGACCCAGTAAGACTTTACAACAGTCCACTATTGGATCCCAGCCCACCTTTGGATCTCAATCGACCAATGGAGAAACACCGTTCCAAGCCCAGCATCATGTCCAGAAAAGCTCTGGAAGCTGACCTGCAGAGGAATGTGACCCTCGCCAAGAAGAGCCTAAGTGAATGCTACAACTCCACCTGTAAACTGAAGGCCCATGTCCGACTCTGTCATGGTGGTAAACCCTGCACCTGCCCCTTTTGTGGAAAGGCCTTCAAACAAAAAGGACATCTATCCAGGCACATGAATATTCACACAGGAGAGAAACCGTTTACCTGTGGTGACTGTGGGAAAAACTTCAATCGCAAGGAGCACCTAACTAAACATAGACAGACTCACACAGGAGAGAAACCATTTAGCTGTGGTGACTGTGGGAAAAGCTTTAATCGCAAGGAGCACCTAAATAAACATATACGCATTCATAGAGGAGAGAAACCATTTAGCTGTAGAGACTGTGGAAAAATGTTCAATCGGAAGGGAAACCTGAATTTGCACATACTGACTCACACAGGAGAGAAACAACATGGCTGCTCAGTCTGTGGTAAAAGATTCACTCAGAAGACTCATCTGCTGAAGCATATGGACAATATCCACAAAGAGGGAAAAACAGACAGAAGAAATAAAATCTTCAGTCAGAAGATGGGAATAAAAAGACAGGATGTGGACAACACTCTTACGAAAGGAGAGCAACTCCAGACCATTCATACTGTGTCTCTCAGATGAATAAATGTATCATAGATTGTCATAAAACATTGTATGTAAATAAAGTTTGATTTGGATTTGAACGATGAGTACAGAGTATTGCAGGAAATTCACAGGTCTGTTGAAATTTTACCTTAATTAGAAACAGTAATATCTGGTTGTTTTGATTTGGAATGTCTCTCAGGGTGATGACAGAATGGTCTGGCTTTATTGATACATTTATATTGAATACAATTCCAGAAGAGGAGGGGAGCGGAAGAGGAGGGGGACCCATGTACCCCGCTTCAATCAAGCAGACTTCAGTCACCCACTTGGCTTCAGACACCCCCAAGAATGACGCGGGAGACGAATACATCTATGGCCTCCTCCTTGTCAGGCCTCTCACACTGCAGACAAGGGTCCTGGGGCGAGCCTGGCTGGATGAGGGGGCTTAGCCGCCTCAGTTCAAACTTAGTACCTCCCTCAGTTGTAGTTTTATGTCCTTATATAAAAATAGCAACAAAGTTTTAATGATTGAGTGACAGGTTGGCACAAAACAAATATTTATCCGCTGCACTGTTTCGACACAACGGGGCGCGCTGCGGTGTGTGTAGGGGGGCTATGGAAAGCCACTAGCTGGTTAGGTATTTTCCTTTGGGGAGAAAACACTTCTCCTCATCTCTGTGATAGGCTAAGTGAATAACATGATACTCCTACGCCTGTAATATTTAATTTCGATGTATTAGGTATACCGTTGAAGCTGCTTCACTCTTCGCTAGCTAGCTGTAAAATGTGTTTGTGTTATTAGCCTTAGCCTATTTAGCTGGCTCAAACCAGTTAACCTGCCACGGTGGATATCAGACATGGGGTTCACCGTGACGATTAGGAGAGCGATGAGCAGCAGCATCAAACCACAGGCCGCCACCAGGCCCAACAGCGATGACGAGCTCCAGCTTGCTCAGTGTGCAGTCTATCCACCCTTCCAAAAGCGCCGCCAGGATAATGGCTCCCCAGCCGCCTCCAACTCCGACTGTTCCTGATGATCTTGGAACATAGGAGCCAGACCAGATTAGCCTAGAATCCTACCGTAGCCACAGGTTTTCTGTACAACAACTTTCATTAAATAGCAACTGGTTCATAAGAAGAAAGTGGCTGGAATACTCGGTTACTGCAGATGCTGCATTCAGTTTCCCATGTCGAAAGTTGTGTGTTGGGTCGAATACTAACACAGACAAGGCCTTGTGAATTACGGGGGAGCTCCTAAATGCAACAAAAAAACAAACTGGGGGGGGGTCTCTAATTCTAATTTAAGCATTCTATATGTTTCAAGTTTAAAATAATGGTAAATATGTTTAAGCATAGATTTTCTGGTGTACTTATTAATTTGTGCCATTTGTTTGCCATGCGTCTTTGTCCTTGATAGCCAATGCATTAGATTTATCAGTTGATTCTTCATCGTTTGCTTTTGTCAGTCAGCTGTTTAGAGCGCTCATTGCGTGCGCGCGGGAACCGGTGTTATCGGTGCCATCCGTAGCCAGAAGTAGTAGACCGTTAGTTTAGCTTTATTCTTTTCTGTTTCTTTCCTGGATCGGCTGATGATGGTGGACAATATCACTAGACAACTAGCCTACAGCTTGACACCAGTGCGCATCCAATTCATCCAACAAGTAGACTATACTCTAATGACAGTAGGCCTATAAATTGCCTCTTTTGATTAGATAAGGTTTTAACGTTCGGTGAGAAGCATTCGATTTTGCAATGGCACAGGCCTACATTACTTTGGATTTGTGTGCGCATGAGAACTGGTTTCACGGTGAAACACGTAGGCATAGTAACACACAGTGCATTTTCCCGAGGACTCCAAGATCCATAGTTTGTACAGGGTTTAACTTCAATGCTCTAATTCAATTCATACATTCATAATAATGACACATAACACTGTCATAAATGTAATTCATGTAAAGAAAGAAAGGTTGTGTTTTATGTCACACGATCTGTGAAGACTCCAAGCATTAACTCGTGAATTAGGTTGTAAAAAATACGCACGAAATCTGCTGAAATATATGTTGCACATATATGCACGAATTGAATGTGAGGTTGGGCTGACATAATTTACAAAGGAAGCGTTTGTGTTTAGTGAGTCCGCCAGATCGTAGGGATGTTCTCCTGATAAGTGTGTGAATTGCACAATTTCTGTCCTGCTAAGCATTCGAAATGTAACTAGTACGCGTGGGTGTCAGGGGAAAAGTACATTAGGCAGTTTTCGTTTCATTGTTATTTAATTCTAAGCAAGTCGGCCTATATGCGCAATTTGTAGACTATAATGATTTAATACAACAGAATGTTGTTTAAATGCTGTTGTGTCGCACTCGTTTCACAGTGTATTTCTTTGTAGACTATAGCTTTGAAATAATATAAATAATATAGCCTAAATAATTCATTTTTGTTCCTTTTAGGCTTCCTGTCAGGCTCCTGACCTATTTAGATTGTTTATATGCTGTTTAATACGACATGTAGCCTATTTGAAATTATGTTCACTTCTTACATTCACCTTTTCATATTTATTCAAATAAATACTTTTCATTCAAATCCAGATGGTTTGGTTTCAATACTTAAAAACCAATTGGTAGGTCCAGGTATTCACAAAAATAGATGGGTGATGGTTAAATTGTGATTTTAATGAATGGAGCGAATTTGGAGCGCAGTTTTTTCCCCTGTAAGCATGGATCGGTTTTTAGCGGAGCTCAACTCCTCCCACATACTCTGGTGGAAACGCAATAGAGCTCGAGAGCTTGTAGTCCTAAAACCCGGAAATTAGTTACCTCTGGTTCGTTCAGCCATCCCTGTTGGAAAAATGAATGAGGAAAGAATAGGGTTTTGGGATAAAAAGTAAGGTCTGAAGTCAACACACGCTTAAGATATCTTATACCTTTTGTCCTATGAGATAATATCAGTCAGTTAACAGGATCTTTAGTGTCTGTTTTTAGGGAATCTTAGGTGGTGGGAAAGCAACAAATAGTAACTCTCTGATAAGGGAGGAGCTGGTTTTTACATATTGTGTATATTCATTTCTTCTGAATGCAGTTAGTCCGGGTACCCCCAAGCCACAAGACTATTTAGCAGTCTTACGGCTTGGAGGTAGAAGCTGTTCAGGGTCCTGCTGGTTCCAGACTTGGTGTATCGGTACCGCTTGCCGTGCGGTAGCAGAGAGAACAGTCTCTGACTTGGGTGGCTGGGGTCTTTGACAATTTTTAGGGCCTTCTTCTGACACCGCCTGGTATAGAGGTCCTGGACGTCAGTGACCTCAGCCCCAGTGATGTACTGGGCCGTACGCACTACCCTCTGTAGCGCCTTGCGGTCGGATGCCAATCAGTTGCCATACCAAGCGGTGATTCAGCCAGTCAAGATGCTCTCAATGGTGCAGCTGAACATGAAGCTCTCGACCCGCTTCACTGACATCCTCCCTATAGGCTGTCTCATCGTTGTTTGTGATCAGGCCTACCACCATCGTGTTGTCAGCGAGCGTCTGCGTTGCCAACGGATAAAATAGAAGTCAGTTCTAATTGTGACGCAGATCGCACTGCAAGTCCTGCCTCTCCCATACCCTCATTGGCTTATAGATGTAGATACCCACGTGACATCTCATTGGTTATACCCACGTGGGTGATTGAAAGACAAACTGAGCTGTCGGTCGTCGTGGTAATACTATGAAAGTATAGATGCCAATCGCCATATAAGTTCATAGAAGAAAAGGCCTGGGAGGAGAGATGACTAGAAACGATTCGATTGACCATTTTATGTGTGGATTAATTGGTGGAGTAGAGGACCTTGTGCATTTCAGGTAAAATAACAACTCAATGTTTATATCCCAGGACAAATTAGCTAGCATCAGCAAGCTAGCTAAATAGGACAAATTAGCTAGCAAGTGCAAGCTAGCTAGCTAAATTGCCATAAATGTTTAATGCTTTTCGACCTGTCCCCAAATTAATGTAATTGGTTCAGAGTTTGTTTTGATATTTTAACCTGCGTGTCGTGATCACGTTTGGTGTGGGGGACAAAATTAATTTATGCACGATTGACATGATGGGTTAATGTGTTTTAATACATTTAAAATTCAGGCTGTAAAACAACATTCTGAAGGCACTATAGATAGATGTACATGTAAACAGGACTAACAGTGAATAGTAGCAGGATAAATAGATACTAATGGTAAAGGCAATAATCAATGAACGACAGTGTAATCAATACTAATTTTAGCAGCAGTGTAGGTGTAAGGTGGAGCAGTAGTTGTCAGCCATTTAACAGTATTATGGCCAGGGGATAGAAGCTGTTTAGGAGTCTGTTGGTCTGAGCATTGATGCACTGGTACGGTCTGCCGGACAGTAGCGCGGAGAACAGTCCATATCTCAGGTGGCTGGAGTTTTTCAGGCTTTTCTCAGACACCGCCTGGCATGTATGTCCTGTATGACTGGGAGCTCATCCCCAGTGATGCGCTGGGCCGTCCGCACCACCCGCTGTAGGCTCTTCCAGTCGAGGGCGGTGCAGTTTCCTTACCATATAGTGATACAACCAGTCAGGATGCTCTCGATGGTGCAGCTGTAGAAGTTCCTACGGATCCGAGTGGCCATCCCAAATAGTTTCAGCCTTCTGAGGGAGAAGAGGCAATGCCGTGCCTTCTTCACGACTGTGCTGGTGTGAGAGGTCCACGTTAAGTCCTCAGTAATGTGGACATCGAGGAACCCCTCCACTGCTGCCCCAAGTTCTACTAGGTACAGAGTAGAGATAATGGAAACAGATGTGCAGAAACTGCATGTGTGGAAACAGCTACAATTAGTAATAGCACAGTTGAAAGGGGAAAAGTATCATTATTTTGTATATGATGTTCTAGGATGATCATTTCTTGTATGAACTGCATTGAAAGACATGACGTTTTTAACAGTCGACTCATGAACTACCTGCAACGGCTTGGGACTGATGTGACAGCGTGTACTCAACATGATCATGCCGATATCAAGAGAAATTGCAAATAATGTTATTGAATTGGGATTGGAAATATACAATTCGTCAACGTCAAAATAAGATCAATTGAATCGTGTTCCAATTTTGAAGCGTGACAAGTACAAAGTTACCCCTGCTAAAAATAGATAAATCTTAAACAGGAAGAGAAGCTCATAGTCGAACTGCATTGTGGGATAGAACACCGGTGCCGTTTCTCTCTAAAGAATTGTAAAGATGATGGTGAGTAGCCGTTCATGCTTCGCTCATTCAGACAAAATCCACCCGCATCCGTCACATTATCCCTGTATATGTGTTACCAAATTACATGTATTGTAAAATGTATGCTCTTTCTATCCATATTGACGCATTATCTTTCAAATAAAATACGTTATAAAGTCCACCGTTATCACGATGCTAACAAGTAGCGTCACCTCGCATCCAATGGGCATACCGGTTACCAGTTAGCTCCTTAGCTAGTGACGGTCCTGTACGGTTAGTTCATACAATTTTTGGGGTGAGGGTTAGCTATGTACATTAGTAATATGCTGACATAGGGGTTTATAGTTAAGTGTAAACCCATGTATATTTTTTCGTAGTAGTCATCGCGTCTGGTTTGTTAGGTAAAATAGCTACGCACGGGCTTTGTCAACTTGTGCTAACGTTGCTAGCTGGCTAGGTGTGGTTATCGGTCACGGTTTGAAGGATCCCGTTTTTTTTTTGTTAAATTTAACGCCAGGTTTGAATTCTCGTAATAGGGTAGAATTTACGCAGCGGGTTAGGATAAACGGGTTAATTGAAATGCAAAATAAATAACCTCACTAACCACAGTAGTAGCTAGTGAGGAGTGGCTGGCGGTCTTGACGGCGTTGTGGCGCATCAGATGGTCAGAACAGTCGAGAACTTTCCTGCTAAGCTAGTTAGCGGGTTATATTTCCCACGTGGGCCCAATTAAGCATGTTTTGATGGTCTGTTATTGACAAATATACGAAGGCTAGCCCCTTAGACCCTGAATACGCTATTTTACGTTGAACCGATGTAAAGCCCGTCACGTTATGGAGCAAAAGTGGGGAGAAGGGAGCGCCCTTGCTTGGCCTTAATCAAATGAAACAATCTGCGCCTCTCGGTCATTTTGACAATGCAGCATGCTTCATCGTCCAGAAACGGACCTTTTACATAATACATATTAGAATGTATAACAAGTTCATTCGGGAGGCAGCTGGCTAAAGCGTTCAAATAAACCCTACTCATTACTACACATGCTTAATTACGGCACTTTTGAACACGGGGGCCCGGGCGAGATTAATAAATCCCCCTCTTAGCTACTCACTATTCAATGGGAGGTGTTTGGTAGCAATAAACGCAGCTAACGTTAGCCATAGATAGTTTTAGTTAGTTAGCGAGGAACCACCGTACCCGTTGGCTAAACAGATTAGCTACATGTTGATCTGTGCTCAGTCATTGCAGCCCATCAAGTTGGAAGTAGTAACTTTACAGTAGTTTTATATCGTGCAGCCTATTTGATTCTTACCGTGGGCATTTTATTACGCACTGGCGATATTGAATGGCTAGGGCTGGGCCTTTTTTTTTCACCGGTATTTCCAGCCTTCCGCTGGCTTTGCTGCAGGAAGAAAATCCTAGGACATTTTAATTGACACAAGCGTCTCCAATCATTCAATATCTGGATGCACTTGATTGTTTGCTGGGGGGCGGGAAAGCAAATCTTAATTTAACAAAGGGTTATTATATGGCAGGGAATACTATTTGTAGATTAGTGATTCTACACCTTGCTTTGCTCAAGCTTATTCTCTCCGACTGATTCTCCCTGATCATCTGGAGGTTATTTATACACATTGGTTAATTAGGACAGTTTAAAAGGGGAGAGACTATAAATCCAGGCAGAAAATATAAAACGTTTCAGAATCGCAATATAACTTGGAGAACAAAGAGCCAATAGCCTGCTGGGATACTCTTTCTACAAGATATGTTTAGCAAAACCGGCATTCGATCATTAGCTCATAAACGTAAAGACGGGCAGCCATCTGAAATAAATGTAAACGCTGTTTCAGGATGCTTCTACCTTAGAAGGTTGTGGACGATCATCCTTACATAAGACAACATCAGAAACAGTATTTCACGAGGTTTGTTGTCTGTTTGGTGTTTCTGATGATCTTAGCTTGCCACCTCTAATGAGCTGTGGCGCTTCTCAAAGTAATTTTTTCTTAACCTCAAATAGCGAGTAAACAAAGTGTGTTTTTACATCCCTTGGGAATTACAATAGTTCCTCAGTGTAGGCCTATCTGAGTTATTTCTTTCTATAACCCCCAACCCTTGTTGTGAAAGGGAAACAGGTCATGCACTGATCCAGTGGAAACGTAATAAAATACCTGATTTTTACTTCTTATCCAAATAAAGCTGTCTGTCCGGGGTCTCACTGACACAGAGACTGAGGCCCCAGAGTAGTTGATACATGTTTGCAAGTGCTGGACTTGGTGGTTAATGTTTGCAAGTGCTAGGGCTGGATTTAAGTTGTTAATGTTTCAAGTTTGGCTAGGCATGGCTTGCAACAATGTAATTTATAGGATATTTATTTTTGAGGGTGTTTTCTACCTGCAATGGTTTTTATTTGTTGGCTTTATGTAGGCAATTTTTTTTTTTACATGGTTGACAATAAAAGTAACTTTTAGATTTGTCAGTTTCATTTAGATAAAATTTAACCACGTGACAGTGATTCTGAGAAGACATTATTTAAATTAAACTGTTTTACAAAGGAGCATATGAAATATCATACCTAGCGTGCAGGTTACTGTAAACTGGCACTCAACATGAAACAGGCTGCAGACTGCTGTTGTCGCCTATTATCGGGCAACTTCAGGAGCATCTGTGAAGGCCAGCATTTGTCTTATATATTTAATCCAACACTGCGCTTAAAGCCAAATGTGTGGACTCGAGTCATGACTTGGGTTTGAGTCAGGAATTTTGATGACTTTTGAGCCTCTACTTGATAGAAAATAAAAATGACTTGACATGGAACTTCAAGACTCCGGACTTGAGACTGCTGTCTTGAAATTATCTGGCCAAGTTCTGTCACTCATTTAGTGCACAGCCTGCGTGGATTTACCGTCCACACAGCCTGAGACCTGTATTGCACTTGCAAAAAAAACTTTGCTAGATTGGCTAGTGAAATACACACTTGACCCTGTGATTGAACTAGCAATCTGTCGATCAACATAGCTCACCTGACCTAGCGCATTGAAGGTTTGGGGTCATTGCTAGTGTGAAACTGGGGGAAATATATTTTTATACATATTTTATATTTATACCTTTTTTAAAAATTTTTAATTATTTGATCTGGTCACTAACAAAGGCCTGTGTCATTGCACCATTCTTGTTTAAAAAATGTCCAATCTGCTTCAGAACAGGAAGCTGCGTGTGTTGTTGACCAATGACCAGTCATTAGCATTGGTGCGCAAAGGCGGCACACATCCAGATTAGTGACCAGAACGAGCTCGTTTCATTTTTGCGGTGGGGGGCGCTAGCCTACCATACCTACATCATTATCCATATAAAGTTCAGTTTAGCGATCTGCTACAATAGGCTACTTGGTGAGTTCATTGATCATATTTCAGATGGGCCTAGTTTGGGTGTGTTTACAGGGCTCGACGTTAACACTTTTCTGCTTTCCCGGGGCAAGTAAAATCAAATCATTATCAAAAAATTTTAAGCTACGCCGATCAGAATTGTGTCAGTGTCCTGATGCGATGTGTTACGCACTGGCCTCCCGATCTCTGTAGCGCTCATTGGAGTATAATTATTGCTCGTGCCTGTCAGTGCAGGCCTACAGTCTTTCAATCATGCAGTCGCAAGATGGGTTTGAGGTCAAAGTGAGCCTAGCTGTGTGCTAGTAGGAGTTGAAATGCTTCAAACGGCCGTAGCTTTCTTAGCTTTTCTAAGGGGGGGGGGGGGGTGTGTGTCAGACTTGGCGCACACAGCCACAAAGTCCTAAATAAATTCTCGTCTTGAATCTGCTAATGCCCTTGCGTTAGTAATGGTCGTTTGAAGAGGCATGCTCTGGCTAACGGTGCTTTTCTTTCTTCTTCACATTGGCTTTAGACATTAAGTGGTCATCGAATGTGTTTTTATGGGTCCAATCAATAGCATGTTGACAGAATGTGCAAAACAGCTTGTCGCCTGACTCAGTTCTTTGGGTATCGCTCTGCTCTGAATTTAGGGGTTAGTGTCGACTTAGCTGTAAACATTTGACTAGAATTTCTTGTTATTCAAGTGGCACTTTGCCTCATACACGACTTGGCCCTCTTGACGACCTCTTCGACATGTTTCTCAAAGTAACAGCCAAGTTGTGAGATGACGTAAGAGTCCGGCTTTTCCCATTCCCCCCCCCCCCCCCCCTCCATTTTTAAAAATAAATTTCAGCCAAAATATAGAAAATTATGCAACACTCTTCGTTTACAGTTGATTCTATTTTTATTACCAAATTCTGTGATTCCGTCCGTGTTTTCCTTCCCACTCTTAGCCAGGGCCCAACTTGTCTGCATAGTGACCGTCATGTCTCAGCCATCTTGCTGAAGGATGTCTTGCTCATCTCTCAATTCTTTCTTTCCCTCCTCTCCCTGTAGCCCACACCGGTTATCCTGCTTAAGGAGGGGACAGATACGTCTCAGGGTGTCCCTCAGCTGATCAGCAACATCAATGCCTGCCAGGTCATCGCTGAGGCCGTCCGCACCACACTTGGGCCTCGCGGCATGGACAAACTCATGGTGGATGGCAGAGGTGAGAGGGATGGAGGAGATGTCAGAGTGGGGGGAACATGGTGTGTCATTTTGTGGGGGAGGGAAGCCTGGCCTGCAGTAGTTGGACACTTGTTTTGCAGTGATACTGAAGCTGTGTGTGTGGGGATGTCTCCCTCAGGTAAAGCCACCATCTCCAACGACGGGGCGACCATCCTGAAGCTGCTGGATGTGGTTCACCCTGCTGCCAAGACCCTGGTGGACATTGCACGCTCCCAGGATGCCGAGGTCTGTGTGTCTCTTGTTTGAGTCCATCTGTGAAAGCGTTAGTACTGACTCCTCTAGCCCCCCCCTCACACTGACTCCTCTATCCCCCTCTCCCACTGACTCCTCTAGCCCCCCCTCCCAGTGACTCCTCTAGCCCCCCCCTCCCAGTGACTCCTCTAGCCCCCCCCTCCCAGTGACTCCTCTAGCCCCCCCCTCCCAGTGACTCCTCTAGCCCCCCCCTCCCAGTGACTCCTCTAGCCCCCCCCTCCCAGTGACTCCTCTAGCCCCCCCCTCCCAGTGACTCCTCTAGCCCCCCCCTCCCAGTGACACCTCTAGCCCCCCCCCTCCCACTGACTCCTCTAGCCCCCCTCCCACTGACTCTTCTACCCCCCCCCCACCTGACTCCTCTAGCCCCCACTGACTCCTCTAGCCCCCCCCCCCCCCCCCCCCACCTGACTCCTCCCCACCTGGCTCCTCTCGTTCTAGTGTTAGTCTGTTCCCTCTCCATTTGTATTCATTGTTTTCTATTCTCTGTCCAGGTGGGTGACGGTACCACGTCTGTAACCCTGTTGGCAGCAGAGTTCCTGAAGCAGTTGAAGCCGTACGTGGAGGAGGGTCTCCACCCCCAGACCATCATCAGAGCCTTCCGCAGCGCTACGCACCTGGCCGTCAAGAAGATTCGAGAGATCTCTGTCACCGTCAAGAAGGATGACAAGAAGTGAGTTGTGTG
This sequence comes from Oncorhynchus mykiss, assembly GCF_057628025.1. Classification (NCBI taxonomy): domain Eukaryota; kingdom Metazoa; phylum Chordata; class Actinopteri; order Salmoniformes; family Salmonidae; genus Oncorhynchus; species Oncorhynchus mykiss. The sequence goes on from NC_143030.1 coordinate 11,162,117, forward strand.
TGTGTGTGTGATCTTTCAAAGGGGATGGAATAAAGAGGAAGATGTTTCCGTTGGACTTCAGATTGAACCCTGGTCTTCCTCTAGAGAACAGAGGGAGCTCTTGGTGCCACCACGGCCATGAACTCCAAGCTGATCACTGTCTACACCCCCTCTTCTATCTCCCTCCCCCCTCTAGAGAACAGAGGGAACTCTTGGTGAAGTGTGCCGCCACAGCCATGAACTCCAAGCTGATCGCAGGTCAGTTATTATTTTTATTTTATTGAACAACAGAATCATAAGTTGATGGAATTAGCATTGCAATTGACTTTAATTAATTTATCTACGGCATTTGTTACTAAAATTCCCCCTTTTTTTTGTTTTTACTTTATCTTGGTTGAACCATTCTGGATTTCCTGCTTATTCCTTCTTGATTCTGGGAATTTTCCAACCCGGGATTTTTTGTTGTTGTAAAGTTGCCAAAATAATGCAACCCTAACGACTGGTAGTTTCTCAGAGAGTACTGGTATTCTAGCGTTAGTGTTACGGTTGTAGTCTACAACTTGTATTAATGTTGTAATTCAACCCCAGGTCAGAAGGAGTTCTTCAGTGAGATGGTGGTGGAGGCTGTCATGATGCTCGATGAGCTGCTGCCTCTCAAGATGATCGGGATCAAGAAGGTGCAGGGAGGAGCCCTGGAGGTAAAAGACTAGCACCTTAGGGCTGGGGTGTGAGAGAGGGAAGACGGTGGGTGTCGTTTTAGTGAGATGAGACTACAGTGCTGAATCTCAATATACTAAAGTGGCTTTACTCCGTCTTGGGGTGTCGGGCTGGGACCTCATTATAGGTCCTAAAGCAGGGTAAACTACTCTTTGTTCCAACTAGACACCACACCTGACCAACTGAGCTAATTGATTAGTTTAGTGATTGCCTACATTAAAGACACCTGGTCTTCCAGTTTTTTTTTAAATTGTCTACTCCTGTCCCGGGGGTAAACGCGGTACAGCCCAGCGTCCTGTCCCGGGGGTAAACGCGGTACAACCCAGCGTCCTGTCTGGTGCACTACCATGTGGTCTGGATCCTTTCAAAGTGTTTAATTTATTCCACCACCTATTGCAGTCTCTCTCCCTCTACAGGAGACTAATTTTACTCCCCTCCACTCTCCCACCCCTCCTCCCTCTACAGGAGTCTCACCTGGTAGCTGGCGTGGCCTTCAAGAAGACGTTCTCCTACGCCGGGTTTGAGATGCAGCCTAAACGTTACGACCAGCCCAAGATCGCTCTGCTCAATGTCGAGCTGGAACTGAAGGCCGAGAAGGACAATGCAGAGGTCCGCGTCAAGTCTGTCGAGGTTAGTAATCGATCAGTCAATTAATCAATTTTAACAATCAATAAAGGAGCATTATTATATTATCACTAGTGACTTTAAAAAATATATATTCTTATATTCATATTTAAACTAAGACAATTTCGATCTGCTTAAATATATATTGTTTGTGTGTATGAGAGACGTGATTCGTACCCACGTCTCCAGTGACGTATGTGATCTGTGGTCTTGGGCTAAGCACTACCGCCAGACTCTAAAGATGGCGTACCCATTCACTCACACTGTCCCTGTATGCATCTGAAATATAAAGAGTATTATTCACTAAGCCTTAGGAAATACACTACCCAACACCAATGCTTTTTAAATGAATGAGGGAGAGTGAAGTCTATGCACCTTTTTCCCCTCGGGTCTCCTCCCCAGGACTACCAGGCCATCGTAGATGCAGAGTGGAACATCCTGTATGACAAGCTGGAGAAGATCTACAAGTCAGGAGCCAAGGTACGTAGCTAGACAACCTTTTCCCTGGTTTACATGTCCTCTGGTTGAAAAGGTTGCCGTGACTACGACAGGCTAGCTTGCTGGCAGCGGAGACTAAGGTCAGACGATGTTAACTTTCATGCTAGCAGACTTTTTTTGGGGGGGGGGGGGGGGGGGTTAATTATTCAACTTATCAAAAAAAAAACTTATCTTTGTTTTCAAAGCATGACGAAATCAAAAGTTGTCTGAAATGTGACATGTTGCTCCTTTTTTTTTTTTTAGGTGGTCCTGTCCAAGCTGCCCATTGGAGACGTGGCCACACAGTACTTTGCTGACCGGGATCTGTTTTGTGCTGGACGTGTTCAGGAGGAGGACCTCAAGAGGACAATGATGGTAGGGGACCGCAGTCAGATAAATGGATATTAAAACTGGGTGGTGTTCATTAGTTGAGTCTTCCAAAGCCATGGAAAATGTCTTGTTTCTCATTTGAGAAGTTAATTTGTCTGAATTTAGAGCAACGGTCGTAAGTGTAATTCTTATCAATGGTATCTTCCATTGGTTTGTGCTTTTTCAAACTCTTTTTTTTTTCCTAATGTGGTGTGTGTGGCTGTATTTCTTACGGTGTAATGTGTCCTCCAGGCCTGCGGGGGCTCCATCCAGACCAGTGTTGGCTCCATGACAGACGATGTCCTGGGGCGCTGTGAAGTCTTTGAGGAGGTGCAGGTTGGAGGAGAGAGGTATGAGCTCCTAGGAGGAACTTCAGTGTGTTTATTTGCCGACTGCCTCGGGAACATTTGTAGAGCGGCTAAGTGCGCTGTTGGATAAAACTTCTTTTGCACATTTTGAATTTTTTTTTTACGGGAGATCTCCACTAAACACAGAATAAAAATGTTTGTCTCTGTGACTGCAAGTACACAGTTGACTGCAAGTACACAGTTGACTGCAAATGACTGCAAGTACACAGTTTCCAAACAAGCGAAGAGTATAAAATGACGCTTCAAATGAAAACCAAGAGGACTGTCTTGAGAGACCTACAGTGGACAACACAGACCTACCTATACATTGAAATCAATTTCACCTTAATTCAATTCATATTTTGCCAGCTGTCTAATTTTTTGCCTCAATATATTTCAGGAAGTGCCAAATCAATGATTTTGTGCGTTAGGCCTATTGTAGGGAGGCTAAGCATTTGGGCTAAAATAATCTGGCTTAATATTTGCAGCCATATTGGTGATAATTTCACCAGGATTTGATCCGTCGTCGGTATTGTGGAATAGTGGTACGGATTTTATATTTCAGCCCCTTCTCTCCAATTTCATGATATCCCAGTTTGATCTTGTCTCATTGCTCCAACTCCCCAACGGGCTCGGGAGATGAGACAGTCGAGTCACGCGTCCTCCAAAACAAGACCCGCAAAACCGCCCCGCCCTCCTTAACACCCGCCCTCCTTAACACCCGCCCATTTAACATGGAAGACAGCTGCACCTATGTGCCCGCCACAAGGAGTCACTAGAGCGCAATAAGCTAAGTAAGCCCCCCCCACCCGGCCAAACCCGGATGACGCAGGACCAATTGTGCGCAACTCTATGGGACGGACAGTTATGACAGCCTGAGATCGAACCCAGGTCTGTAGTGATGCCTCAAGGCACTGTGGTGCAGTGCCTGAGACTGCTGCGCCTCAGGAGGCCCGTTTTGATGTTTGAATGGAGAAAACAGCGCTGCCTTTCTCCTAGGCCTATCGACACGTGCTCTAACGACGCACTTGGCAAACCGTTCTTTCTGCGCCGCGTTTTGGGAAGCTCGTGATACATCTTCGGCCGGTTTGTAACAATGCGTGTTAGGAGAGAGGATGCAGGCCAGTGTTAAAACACTCGTTAGCCTAAAGTTCCATCGATATCAGGAAACCGGGCCCTGGCTAGTAGAACATTTCACTGGCCTGGCAGTGTCACTTAAAAAAATATTGTATAGCAAATATTGGGAGAATCTCACCCAGCCTAGTTTAAAATTGTGATTTTTCTAGTCTGTTTTTTTAAATGCGTGCCCCGTTCTTCCAGGTATAACTTCTTCAAGGGTTGTCCTCGCTCCCATACGTGTACCATCATCCTGAGGGGCGGAGCCGAGCAGTTCATGGAGGAGACGGAACGCTCTCTACACGACGCCATCATGATCGTACGCAGAGCCATCAAGGTAGGTTGACCCGCAGGCCACTGGACCTAAACCATAGAGTTGGATAGAGGGCACATCCTAAAGCTAAAAATGGTCTTTGTGGCAAGTGCTCCCTCTACCAAACTCTGACTTAAACCAATGCCATCCTTCTACAGTGAGCTGATATTTAATCAGTGCTTGTGCTGGGTACCTAAACTAACCCACGGCATCTGTCTCGTTAAATGCTTCCTCCTATCCAGTATGCTTCACTGTTCCCTAACAGTCATTGAAGTCAGTAGCCTAGTAGTTAGAGCGTTGGGCCAGTAACGAATCCCTGAGCTGACACGGTAAAAATCTCATTCTGCCCCTGAACAAGGCAGTTAACCCACTGTTCCTAGGCCGTCATTGTAAATAAGAACGACAGTCTAAATTGTCTCCTTTCCTCCGTCTTGTCGTCTCCTCTCCTCCATCCTAGGGGGTGCTGGTGCAGTAGAGATGGTACTCTCAAAGTACCTGCGTGATTATTCTAGAACCATTCACTGACCTCTCCCTCCATCCTCTCCTCTCCAGAATGACTCCATCGTGGCTGGCGGAGGTGCGATCGAGATGGAACTCTCAAAGTACCTGCGTGATTATTCCAGAACCATTCCTGGCAAGCAGCAGCTGCTGATTGGAGCGTACGCTAAGGCTCTAGAGATTATCCCCAGACAGCTGTGTGACAACGCAGGCTTCGACGCCACCAACATACTCAACAAGCTGCGCGCCAAGCACGCACAGGTACACACACACACACACACACACACCATGCCTACACAGGTGGGTAGGTGGGCACGTTCCAGCAGCGGATCACTTTAGTCTAGATGTTGACGGTCGTTGGTCACCTTTTCATTGTGTTGCATTATGGGTAGAGGTGAAAGTAAGTTAAAAACAACATTGGGGGGTAACAGCGTAACGTTAACATGAGCCTGTCACAATAATTAGAAAACTTGAGGATTTTTCTTGAAACCTATTACTTGGATCATTACCGCATGAAGAATGAGCCGATAGACTTCAACTTGTTGAATACGCTCAAATGAGGTGTGGTTGAACGATAACTCTTGGCCGACCCAGAGATGAGTGACCGACAGGAGTGGAGAAATATGAAAGAATATTTCTTTCAACATCTTGAGAGAATGTGATTGGTCACTTAGGGTCCTGTTGTGTAGCCTAAACATGCAATTTATTTTTCTATAAAAGGTGACAGTTTCATTTTCAACCACACAAAATATGCATCTAAGACCCAACTGAAATGCTATCAGAAAACATGTTGGATCGTTTTCACAGCTTTCCATGTCTTTTTTAAAAAACTGTTCAAACTATAATTTGGATGTCCCTCCCGGTCTTTACTCTGTGAGCCAAGTCGATAATGAATGAACTTGACCGTCAACTAGATAGAATGTTGATGAGTCACTGATCATTCTATCGATATGACCTGATCAGTGCATCATCAACATTCTATCGATATGACCTGATCAGTGCATCATCAACATTCTATCGATGTAGAACGATCAGTGACTCAACATTCTATCGATATGACCTGATCAGTGCATCATCAACATTCTATCGATATGACCTGATCAGTGCATCATCAACATTCTATCGATATGACCTGATCAGTGCATCATCAACATTCTATCGATATGACCTGATCAGTGCATCATCAACATTCTATCGATATGACCTGATCAGTGCATCATCAACATTCTATCGATATGACCATATTCTGGTGAGCAAAGCTTTATTTTATTTTTTGTATTCTAGATGAGCGTCAAGTAATGACAGAAGAGAAGGTATTGAAGACAATTTGACTTAACACAGTCTACCAAATGTCACAATTTATAAGCAGAAAAATATCTAAAAAATTAGGCTTTAAAATGAACATGGCCTCTTGTCGTTTCGTCATCCCTGCGTAGGGATGCCACATTTGAAGTAGTTGTTTGATAACATGACTGCTTATGCCTCATTAGAAGATAAACTTTTAAAAGTTTATTAGCCTAATGACAAATCTTTATGACTAGGCCCACAGATCCTTTTTGAATTAATAGGGGTTCTATATGGAATTCTATGATTTTTCTTGTGTGTAGACACAGGAGGTCCCCGTACTGGGACGAAATTCATGTTCAACTCTGATTGTGGGGATAAAAACCGTCCGACCTGCTACATGTTGACTGCGTGAACTTTACAAAAATCCTGTGTTCAAAAGTGAAATTTTGGGACCTGTCAGTAACCAATGAATTGTAGCCACATTGTTTCCAGTTTGAGTGTGATATACGAATATAGAAACGTTTATTTTAACATTTATACAACTATGTTGATGGTGCCGTGTTGATCTGAGCCTTGCTGTTGAAAAACCACTAGGCATCAGATTTTCTGCTGTCGCAGATGCACCTGCACCCACTTTTCACCGATTTTCATCTATAGTCTGCTTCATTAGGCTTACTGCTCAAACCCTATGAGAGATCCACACACACTAACCCCACCCTTCTCTCTCCCCCTCTCCTCTTAGGGTGGTATGTGGTACGGTGTAGACGTGAACAATGAGGATATAGCTGATAACTACTTGGCGTGTGTGTGGGAACCCTCCATCGTGCGCATCAACGCGCTGACTGCCGCCAGCGAGGCCGCCTGCCTCATCCTCTCAGTGGACGAGACCATCAAGAATCCGCGCAGTAGCGTAGACGGGCCACCAGGGGGCGGGAGAGGCCGGGGACGTGGCAGGCCCCATGCTCACTAAGGGGGGAGACCCTGACCTCTAACCTACAGAGCCATAGACCGACATTCTGGCAAACTAGGTGAAATAGGAAAGAATCATCCACTTTGTTACTAAATGTTCCCATGACAACAGCAGTCTAGATGACATTCTGTTCATTTTAATTGGAATGTGACAGTCTTTGGAATGTTTGGAACCAACATGGCGGTTCTATTAGAGAGGCTCTAAATTCTAATGGAGTTTACTGAGCGATGTATGTCTATGGCTCTGGTCTAGTCTCACTTCAGTCGCCTCCAACACTTCTTACAGGAGGGGTGCAACAGCAACGGTAGTAGTGGTACTCTGGGCTCTGGCTAGGATGGTGGTAGAATTTGGTCCAATTTCCCTTTTCTCTCCTCGTAAGTGATGGCATCTATGTTGTCCAGTCATCTTAATGCATTAGTTGGCCAAACCAATTCCCCTGTCATGACTAACATCAGCCTGTGTCTTACAAACTACTAACCACAACTCTTATTCCCTTTGTCTCACATGGCTTCACATTGAGATGGTTGGATACTTGAGCCACCTCACCACAATACCATATTCATGTGTTTAGACCCCCCCCCCCCCCCCCCCCCCCAGCCATTGTCTAGGACAGAGTCAAGGGTGCCATCTTTTGTAATGCTTGTAACTGTCACACGCACTGAGTTAGTCGATGATGTTGACAATGTTTTTGTTGCTTTGTTGCTATTTATTATTGGACCATTAAAATCAATAATTCTACAGCTCAACTACTGTCTCCTGTGTGTTGCAGGAAGAGGGGTGTGTGTGTTTGAATATTAGCTGAAAATACCTTGGATTTGATGATCTAGAAGACTTCACTAGTTGAAATCCTGGCGCATTGTGTTTACCTGCCCTTCAATGGCGGTTGGTGGTTGCCATAACAATACGTATTCAACCCCTTTTTGTTTTGGCAAGCCTCAAAAATATAAACGCATGTAAAGTGTTGGTTTCATGAGGTGAAATAAAAGATCCCAGATATGTTCCATACGCACAAAAAGCTTATTTATCAATTTATTTACATCCCTGTTAATGAACATTTCTCCTTGGCCAAGATGATAATCCACCTGACAGGTGTGGCATATCAAGAAGCTGATTTTTAAACCGCATGATCATTACACAGGTGCACCTTTTGCTTGGACAATAAAATGCCACTCTCTAATGTGTAGGTTCGTCACACAACACAATGCCACAAATGTGGCACGGTTTGAGGCGGCATGCTGACTGCAGGATTGTCCACTTGTGCTTTTGCGAGAGAATTGAATGTTCATTTCTCTACCATAAGCCGCCTCAATGTCGATTTGACCGAATGTCCAACTGGCCTCATGACCAGCCCAGGGACTTCCACATCCGGCTTCTTCACCTGCAGGATCGTCAAGACACCAGCCATCCGGACAGCTGATGAAACTGGGTTTGATGAAATGGGGTTTGATGAAACGGTTTGCACAACTGAAGAATTTCTACTTAAACTCAAAACGTATGCGGGACGCTAATCTGTGCTTGTCGTCCTCACCAGGGTCGTAACCAACTTCAGTGGTTAAAGACTCACCTTCGATGGCCACTGGCACTCTGGAGAAGTGTGCTCTTTGCGGATGAATGCCGGTTTCAACTACCGGGCAGACGTGTGTGGGTGAGCAGATTTGCTGATGTCAACATGAACAGAGTGTACCATGGTGGGGTTAAGCTACAGACAAACATATTTGCACTTTTATCGATAGCAATTTGAATGCACAGAGATACCGGGATGAGATCCTGAAGCACATCCTCCGCCGCCATCAACTCACGTTTCAGCATGGTAATGCTCGGCCCCATGTTGCAAGGATCTGTACACAATTCCTGGAAGCTGAGAATGTCCCAGTTCTTCCATGGCCTGCATCCTCACCAGACATGTCGCCCATTGAGCACGTGTGGGATGCTCTGGATCAACAGGTACGACAGCGTGTTCCAGTTCCCGCCGACATCGAGCAACTTCTCACAGCCATTGAAAAGGAGTGGGACAACAATCAACAGCCTGATCAACTCTATGCGAAGGAGATGTGTCACGCTGCGTGAGGCAAATGGTGGTCACAACAGATACTGACTTGGTTTTCTGAGCCTCTCCCCAACCTTTTAAGGTAGCTGTGACCAGCAGATGCATATCTATATTCCTAGTCATGTTAAATCCATAGATTAGGGCCTAATGAATTTATTTCCAATTGACAGTTCCTTATATACCGTAACTGTAAAAAATGAAATTGTTGCAAGTTTCATTTATAATTTTGTTCAGGAGCATAACAATTGCTTAAATTGTCATTCATTATTGCGCAATCTCTGTACCCACACATACAGTCGTGGCCAAAAGTTGAGAAGGCAAAGATAGATATATATATATATATATATAGCTGCCAGTAAGATTGCACCTAAATCAACCATTTATCGGATCAACAAGAACTTCAAGGAGAGCGGTTCAATTGTTGTGAAGAAAGCTTCAGGGCGCCCAATAAAGTCCAGCAAGCGCCAGGACCATCTCCTAAAGTTGATTCAGCTGCGGGATCGGGGCACCACCAGTACAGAGCTTGCTCAGGAATGGCAGCAGGCAGGTGTGAGTGCATCAGTGCGGCAAATACATTTGGACGAAGACCTGGTGTCAAGAAGGGCAGCAAAGAAGCCACTTCTCTCCAGGAAAAACATCAGGGACAGACTGATATTCTGCAAAAGGTACAGGGAAAAGGTACAGGGATTGGACTGGTGAGGACTGGGGTAAAGTCATTTTCTCTGAATCCCCTTCCGATTGTTTGAGGCATCTGGAAAAAAGCTTGTCCGGAGAAGACAAGGTGAGCGCTACCATCAGTCCTGTGTCATGCCAACAGTAAAGCATCCTGAGACCATTCATGTGTGGGGTTGCTTCTCAGCCAAAGGAGTGGGCGTGGCTGCATCATGTTATGGGAAAAACTGGTTGTCTGCTTCCCAACACACACTGGGAGACAAATTCACCTTTCAGCCAAATTCACCTTTCAGCAGGACAACAACCTGAAACACAAGGCCAAATATACACAGGAGTTGAATGATCCTGAGTGGCCTAGTCACAGTTTTGACTTAAATTGTCTTGGAAAATGTATGGCATGACTTGAAAATGGCTGTCTAACAATGAATAACAACCAACTTGACGGAGCTTGAAGATTTGTAAAAAGAATAATGTGCAAATGTTGTACAATCCAGGTGTGCAAATCTCTTAAGAGACTTACCAAGAAAGACTCAGCTGTAATCGCTGCCGAAGGTGATTCTAACGTATTGACTCAGGGGGTTGAATACTTATCTAATCAAGATTTGTTATATTTAAAAAAAATATATATACAAATATAATTTTTTCCCACTGACATTAGAGTATTTTGTGTAGATCATTGACAAAAGAAAGTTTCAAATCAAATTTCCGTCCTTATATACATAGCTCTGTCTATGGTTTTGAGTCCTTACATTTTCCCAAGCCCAACCCTTAGCTTTTGACCAAAATGGGTGAAATAAGGATTCTAGCAAAATAGGATTCTAGTAAAATAAGGATTCTAGCAAAATAGTTCTAGCAAAATAAGAATTCTAGCTTTAACAGACAGTTAATATGGTTATATTCGATGAACAAGCTATAAACAGGTTATTTCTTAAGATAGTTCTTTATACATAAAATGATAATATTTCATATGGGTATAAAATACAGGACCCATCAGGATATCTGCATGTACTGTACACAACTTAAATACTGTTGTGATCATACCTTATTTGGTGTTTTTCCAGGAAGCCTACATTTCCTTCAAGCAAACTGTATATAAAAGGTCTAAATTACTAGTGTATACAATCAATGGTTCAGATATATTCATAGCATATTTATGTCAGTCCTCGTCACAATCAGTCCACAGTTCAGTTAATTTCTCGATACAGAGAAAGTAAAAGGCGTGTTCAGTTGGTCATTCAATCCAGTGGCCACAAGGTGGCACTACAACAAAGACATTAGTATTATTATTATTATATTATCAGTTGACTTGAAGACGGCGGCACTGGAACTAGATACAGGCAAGAGTCTATGGCAATGTTCGAGAGCGAGGATTTGATCCGTGATGCATAGTGGGTAAATGCTGACTGACTTATCTACAAGTAATCTTGAGTAGCTATTTATGATTCAAGGTGATTGGTCAGGATTCGGCAGTGGTCTCCAACAAGCCCAATATATTCAGGCAGCAGTCACTCCCAGAGGGACCTGATCCTAGATCAGATTGAGATGTTTTGTTTTCGATGTGAGAAAGGAATTGTGATGTTGAGCAGTTCGAAGGTCATGTCGTCACTTAAAATGTCACATCGTGCCATAACTCAATGTTAAAACATTTAATTGATCCTGGATCTTTGACGTTATTCCTCGTGGGTCCATTTCCTACTTTCTCCTTCTTTACCCTTTGACATTGTGGTCAGTCTCCTCAATTTGAAAGGAAGTCGATGGCGGCTCGGACCGTCTGATTGGTCGCCATGTCCACCGCCGTCACTTTGATCTCTGTGTCTCCGAACTGCATTGTGGCTCGGATCTCTCTCCTTTCCGCCCCGGCAACCGTCCCCGGCAACGCCTCCGGTAGATCCAGAGTGATCGCGCCACACTTCCTCACTCCAGGGTCGCTGATGTAAACAACGTCGTCGCTGACGCTGCAGTAGATATTGATGATGATCTTCCTCTGGCCGGATCTGGAGAAAGAGGGAGAAGGTTTGGTGATTCTCTCTAAGTTTGTGTGTGTGTGTGTGGAGGTGCAGAGTCTTGGGTCCCTTAAGCCTTTCCCAGCCATGCTGTGTGTGTCTGTTCGTGTGCATGTTTATGTGTGTAGGTACTGTGTGTGTGTGTGTGTGTGTGTGTGTGTGGGGAGGTGCAGAGTCTTGGGTCCCTTAAGCCCTTCCCAGCCATGCTGTGTGTGTCTGTTTGTGTGCATGTTTATGTGTGTAGGTACTGTGTGTGTGTGTGGGGAGGTGCAGTCTCTTGGGTCCCTTAAGCCCTTCCCAGCCATGCTGTGTGTGTCTGTTCGTGTGCATGTTTATGTGTGTACGTACTGTGTGTGTGTCTGACCCGACCTTGCTGTGTTTGTGTAACCCGACTGCTGTGTGTAAGTGTGTGTGTGTGTGTGACCCGACCTAGCCGGTGTGTAGCTCCGCCTCACGACCTCGCCTAAAGCCACTGATTGGTCAACGGAGACGAATCTGTCGAGGATGTCGGTGCACCAATCACGGCCTTCCTTGACCAGTAGTTTGTCCCGGGGGTGTCGACCCTCCACGAAGCGATTTAGAACCCCAACGCCGTAGGTCAGAGGGCAACGACGCACACGCACCTGAAGGAGAGTAAAGGGAAATGTTTATAACAGGGTGCCACAGTGTGTGTGTGTGTGTCTCCTGGGGAGAGGAGAGAGAGCGGCGATTGGTTCGAATAGTTGGTGACGTCATAGCACCTGGAGGGAGGAACAGGGGAAATGTTTAGAACTGGAGGTGAATCTCAATCGTATTTCCTTGATTCCTCACATCCTCTGTCCTCACCTCCTTCTCAACCCATTGGAGAAGTTCAGAGTGGAGGAACCTTTTGAGAAGGATACGAGGAGAGAGGAATCAAGGCAATAAGGAAATACAATTGAGATGCACCCATGGTAGTAGTGTGTATACGTACCACAGTGGGGTTGAGAGTGGAGGTGTTAAACCAGAAGTCCACAAACATTTGACCAACTAGGGGGTTAAGGGTTAAGGTTAGAATTAGTGTTAGAATAAGGTTTAGGAGCTAGGGTTAGTTTAATGGTTAGGAGCTAGGGTTAGTTTAATGGTTAGGAGCTAGGGTTAGTTTAATCTTTAGGAGCTAGGATTGGGTTTATGGTTAGGAGCTAAGATTAGTTTTAGGGTTAGGAGCTAGGGTTAGTTTAATGGTTAGAAGCTAGGGTTAGGTTTAGGGTTAAGAGCTAAGGTTTAGGGTTAGGAGCTAGGGTTAGTTTTAGGGTTAGGAGCTAGGGTTAGGTTTAGGGTTAGGAGCCAGGGTTAGTTTTAGGGTTAGGAGCTAGGGTTAGGTTTAGGGTTAGGAGCTAGGGTTAGGTTTAGGGTTAGGAGCTAGGGTTAGGTTTAGGGTTAGGAGCTAGGTTTAGGGTTAGGAGCTAGGGTTAGGCTTAGAGTTAGGTTTTTGGATTAAGGTAAAAGGTTAGGGAATATAGAATTTTGAATGGGGCTGAATTTTGTCCCCCCACTATGTCAGTTATTCAAGACTGTGTGTGTGTGTGCGTACCACGGTGTGACTGTGTGTACCACAGTGTGACTGTGCGTACCACGATATGTGTGTGCGTACCACGGTGTGACTGTGTACCACGGTGTGACTGTGTAGCACGGTGTGACTGTGCGTACCACGATGTGTGTGTGCGTACCACGATGTGTGTGTGCATACCACGGTGTGTGTGTACCATAGTGTTTGTCTGTGTGTATATGCTCTCACCACGGTGGGGTCCAGTCCGAACAACACAGCCCCTTTCAGTATGGTCAGACCCACATCCTGAGGGATGATGATGCGACACGTTTGACCCAAAGCATTCTGGGCAGCCCGCTGCAGCATGGGCGACTCAGCGAAACCCCCAACCAGGAACAGGAAGCGAACACCCTGCACTTCCTGTCTCTGCATCAACTCCTCTGGAGGGAGAGAGGAATGAGAGGGGAGGTGAGACCAACATGTCAATGTTGAGGTTTATATAAAACGTGCCCCTTTATGCTACATTGTCAGACCAAATAATGTTAGAGAGAGAGAGAGTGTGTGTGTGTGTCTCACCAATGTGTTTGATGATGTTGTTAATGGTGGGTTGGAACAGTTCGTTCATGGCTTCAGGAGTGAGACGTAGCATTCCCTGAGACGACCACTTCACTATGTTCATGCTAGAGAGAGAGAGAGACATTGTAAATAAGAATTCGTTCTTAATTGACTCGCCCGGATAAATAGAGAGAGAGACATGCAGGGAATTAGGCGACCACTTTTCTATGTTCTTACTAATGTAGCGAGAGGGTGTTACACACTATTTTTTATTTTGTTCATCCTCACACAGGGAGAGAGGTCAAATACACACACACAAACACAACCTTTCTCTCCCCACAACATACTTGCTCTTGCGCAGGGCAGTCTCCACACTCTGTCCTCTGTATCTTTTGTAGAAGTCGATAAAGGAGAAGGGCAGAGAGATATTCAGGGCGTTGGATCGCCCCGGCGTGGCCGTGCGTTTACGAGCCTCGAACGCGATGGTCAGGTCGACCCATGCAGCGGGACGCTTCGCCTAAAAAAATATAGATATATTTATCAGACGCTATTATCCAAAGCAATTTACAATCATGGGTTTGATTCCCCAGCTGGAATCAAACCCACGACCGTGGCGTTACAAGCGTCATGCTCTATGCTCTAGCAATTACCTTGAAGCTCTCGATAAAGTCCTCTCCGAAGATCTTACAAAGCATGGCTTCAAAGGCTAGGTCGACGCCGACCGCCCCGTATGGACCTCCTAAAATAAGCATATGAATAAAAACATTGTATGAGTCTCGTAAAAAAGTATTCACCCCTGAGTACTCACCCCTGAGTACTCACCCCTGAGTACTCACCCCTGAGTACTCACCCCTGACTATACACCCCTGACTATACACCCCTGACTATACACCCATGAATATACACCCCTGAATATACACCCTTGACTATACACCCCTGATTATACACCCTTGACTATTCAACTAAGGAATATACACCCCTTAGTATACACCCCTGACTATACACCCCTGACTATACACCCCTGAATGTACACCCCTGAATGTACACCCCTGACTATACACCCGTGAGTATACACCCCTGACTATACACCCCTGACTATTCAACTGAGGAATGTACACCCCTGATTATACACCCCTGACTATACACCCCTGACTATTCAACTAAGGAATGTACACCCCTGACTATACACCCCTGAGTATACACCCCTGAGTATACACCCCTGAGTATACACCCCTGACTATTCACCCCTGACTATTCACCCCTGACTATTCACCCCTGACTATACACACCTGACTATTCAACTAAGGAATATACACCCCTGACTATACACCCCTGAGTATTCAACCCTGACTCTACACCCCTGAGTATACACCCCTGAGTATACACCCCTGAGTATACACCCCTGAGTACACACCCCTGACTATACACCCCTGACTATTCACCCCTGACTCTACACCCCTGACTATTCACCCCTGACCGCTGCCATGTTGGTGTAGGTAGGTGAAGAGGTGTGTGTATATATGTGGGGTTATATCCTTCCTGTTTGGCCCTGTCCGGGGGAGTCCTCGGATGGGGCCACAGTGTCTCCTGACCCCTCCTGTCTCAGCCTCCAGTATTTATGCTGCAGTAGTTTATGTGTCAGGGGGCTAGGGTCAGTTTGTTATATCTGGAGTACTTCTCCTGTCCTATTCGGTGTCCTGTGTGAATCTAAGTGTGCGTTCTCTAATTCTCTCCTTCTCTCTTTCTCTCTCTCGGAGGACCTGAGCCTTAGGACCTTACCTCCAGGACTACCTGACATGATGACTCCTTGCTGTCCCCAGTCCACCGGCCGTGCTGCTGCTCCAGTTTCAACTGTTCTGCCTTATTATTATTTGACCATGCTGGTCATTTATGAACATTTGAACATCTTGGCCATGTTCTGTTATAATCTCCACCCGGCACAGCCAGAAGAGGACTGGCCATCCCACATAGCCTGGTTCCTCTCTAGGTTTCTTCCTAGGTTTTGGCCTTTCTAGGGAGTTTTTCCTAGCCACCGTGCTTCTACACCTGCATTGCTTGCTGTTTGGGGTTTTAGGCTGGGTTTCTGTACAGCACTTTGAGATATCAGCTGATGTACGAAGGGCTATATAAATAAATTTGATTTGATTTGTAGGTAGGTGAAGAGGTGTGTGTAGATAGGTGAAGAGGTGTGTGTAGGTAGGTGAAGAGGTGGGCATAGGTAGGTGAAGAGGTGGGCGTAGGTAGGTGAAGAGGTGGGCGTAGGTAGGTGAAGAGGTGGGCGTAGGTAGGTGAAGAGGTGGGCGTAGGTAGGTGAAGAGGTGGGCGTAGGTAGGTGGGTGTAGGTAGGTGTGTGTAGGTAGGTGTGTGTAGGTAGGTGAAGAGGTGTGTGTAGGTAGGTGAAGAGGTGGGTGTGTGTAGGTAGGTGAAGAGGTGGTGTCTAAGCTACAATTAATCTGTTACCTGAGGCCTTGTAGAGTTCCTTCAGTGTCCCCTGCGGCTGCTCTCTGATCAGTTAGGTACTGTATAAGGTAAGGTATCTAAGGTGAGGTATCTAAGGTCGTAAGGTGTCTAAAGGGGTGAGGTATCTAAGGTGGTAAGGTGTCTAAGGGGGTGAGGTGTCTAAGGGGGTGAGGTGTCTAAGGGGGTGAGGTATCTAAGGGGTTGAGGTATCTAAATTTAGAAATCTATATTATTCAATTATTGCACCCACACTGCTCACGTGTGCCAACGCGAGTCTGCGTTGCCAAGGGCTAAAATAGAAGTCAGTTCTATTTCTGACGCAGATTGCGCTACAGGTCCTGCCTCTCCCATCTCCTCATTGGTTTATAGAAGCAGGTACCCACGTGCCATCTCCTCATTGGTTATACCCACGTGGGTGACTGAAAGACTAAATAGGTCGGTGGCGGTAATGCACCTAATTTATGAAAGTTGCCAATCACAATTTAAAGTCGGAGAAGTAAAAGCCTGGAAGGAGGAGAGATGACTAGAAACGATTCGGTTGACCGTTTTATGTGTGGATTAATTAGTGGAGTAGAGGACCTTGTGCATTTCAGGTAAAATAACAACTCAATGTTTATATCCCAGGACAAATTAGCTAGCAACAGCAAGCTAGCTAAATAGGACAAATTAGCTAGCAAGTGCAAGCTAGCTAGCTAAATTGCCAAAATGTTTAATGCTTCTCGACCTGTCCCCAAATTAATATAATTAGTTCAGAGTTTGTTTTGATATTTTAACCTGTGTGTCGTGATTGCATTTGGTGTGGGGGGACAAAATACATTTATGCACGATGGCGCACGTGTGCAGTCGGATTGGGTTCCATGTAAGGTGGTGAGGTATCTAAGGTGGTGAGGTATCTATGGTGAGGTATCTATGGTGAGGTATCTAAGGCGAGGTATCTAAGGTGGTGAAGTATCTAAGGTGGTGAGGTATCTATGGTGAGGTATCTATGGTGAGGTATCTATGGTGAGGTATCTAAGGCGAGGTATCTAAGGTGGTGAAGTATCTAAGGTGAGGTATCTATGGTGAGGTATCTAAGGCGAGGTATCTAAGGTGGTGAAGTATCTAAGGTGGTGAGGTATCTAAGTTGAGGTATCTAAGGTGGTGAGGTATCTAAGGTGGTGAGGTATCTAAGGTGGTGAGGTATCTAAGGTGGTGAGGTATCTAAGATGGTGAGGTATCTAAGGTGAGGCGTCTAAGGTGGTGAGGTATCTAAGGTGAGGTATCTGAGGTGAGGTATCTAAGGTGAGGTTTGTAAGGTGGTGAGGTATCTAAGGTGAGGTATCTGAGGTGAGGTATCTAAGATGAGGTTTATATGGTGGTGAGGAATCTAAGGTGAGGTATCTAAGGTGGTGAGGTATCTAAGGTGAGGCATCTAAGGTGGTGAGGTATCTAAGGTGGTGAGGTATCTAAGGTGGTGAGGTATCTAAGGTGGTGAGGTATCTAAGGTGGTGAGGTATCTGAGGTGAGGTATCTAATGTGGTGAGGTATCTAAGGTGGTGAGGTGTCTAAGTTGAGGTATCTAAGGTGGTGAGGTATCTAAAGTGGTGAGGTATCTAAAGTGGTGAGGTATCTAAAGTGGTGAGGTATCTAAGGTGTTGAGGTAACTGAGGTGCTGGGGTATCTAAGGTGAGGTATCTAAGGTGGTGAGGTATCTAAGGTGGTGAGGTATCTATCTAAGGTGGTGAGGTATCTATCTAAGGTGGTGAGGTATCTAAGGTGGTGAGGTATCTATCTAAGGTGGTGAGGTATCTAAGGTGGTGAGGTATCTAAGGTGGTGAGGTATCTAAGGTGGTGAGGTATCTAAGGTGGCGAGGTATCTAAGGTGGCGAGGTATCTAAGGTGGCGAGGTATCTAAGGTGGCGAGGTATCTAAGGTGGCGAGGTATCTAAGGTGGCGAGGTATCTAAGGTGGTGAGGTTTCTAAGGTATCTAAGGTGAGGTATCTGAGGTGGTGAGGTTTCTAAGGTGGTGAGGTATCTGAGGTGGTGAGGTATCTGAGGTGGTGAGGTATCTGAGGTGGTGAGGTATCTGAGGTGGTGAGGTATCTGAGGTGGTGAGGTATCTGAGGTGGTGAGGTATCTGAGGTGGTGAGGTATCTGAGGTGGTGGGGCATCTAAGGTGGTGAGGTATCTAAGATGGTGAGGTATCTAAGATGGTGAGGTATCTGAGGTGGTGAGGTATCTAAGGTGGTGAGGTATCTAAGGTGGTGAGGTATCTAAGATTGTGATGTATCTAAGGTGGTGAGGTATCTGAGGTGCTGAGGTATCTAAGGTGAGGTGTCTAAGGTGAGGTGTCTAATGTGGTGAGGTATCTAAGGTGAGGTATCTAAGGTGGTGAGGTATCTGAGGTGGTGAGGTATCTAAGGTGATGTATCTAAGGTTAGGTGTCTAAAGTGGTGAGGTATCTAAGATTGTGAGGTGTCTAAGGTGGTGAGGTATCTGAGGTGAGGTATCTAAGGTGAGGTGTCTAATGTGGTGAGGTATCTAGTCTGGTGAGGTATCTAAGGTGGAGAGGTATCTAAGGTGGGGAGGTATCTAAGGTGGGGAGGTATCTAAGGTGGAGAGGTATCTAAGGTGGTGAGGTATCTAAGGTGGTGAGGTATCTGAGGTGGTGAGGTATCTGAGGTGGTGAGGTATCTGAGGTGGTGAGGTATCTGAGGTGGTGAGGTATCTGAGGTGGTGAGGTATCTGAGGTGCTGAGGTATCTAAGGTGAGGTGTCTAAGGTGAGGTGTCTAATGTGGTGAGGTATCTAAGGTGAGGTATCTAAGGTGGTGAGGTATCTGAGGTGGTGAGGTATCTGAGGTGAGGTATCTAAGGTGAGGTGTCTAATGTGGTGAGGTATCTAGTCTGGTGAGGTATCTAAGGTGGAGAGGTATCTAAGGTGGGGAGGTATCTAAGGTGGGGAGGTATCTAAGGTGGAGAGGTATCTAAGGTGGTGAGGTATCTGAGGTGGTGAGGTATCTGAGGTGGTGAGGTATCTGAGGTGGTGAGGTATCTGAGGTGGTGAGGTATCTGAGGTGGTGAGGTATCTGAGGTGGTGAGGTATCTGAGGTGCTGAGGTATCTAAGGTGAGGTGTCTAAGGTGAGGTGTCTAATGTGGTGAGGTATCTAAGGTGAGGTATCTAAGGTGGTGAGGTATCTGAGGTGGTGAGGTATCTAAGGTGATGTATCTAAGGTTAGGTGTCTAAAGTGGTGAGGTATCTAAGATTGTGAGGTGTCTAAGGTGGTGCGGTATCTGAGGTGAGGTATCTGAGGTGAGGTATCTAAGGTGAGGTGTCTAATGTGGTGAGGTATCTAGTCTGGTGAGGTATCTAAGGTGGAGAGGTATCTAAGGTGGGGAGGTATCTAAGGTGGGGAGGTATCTAAGGTGGAGAGGTATCTAAGGTGGTGAGGTATCTAAGGTGATGTATCTAAGGTTAGGTGTCTAATGTGGTGAGGTATCTGAGGATCTGAGGTATCTAAGGTGGTGAGGTATCTAAGGTGGTGAGGTATCTAATGTGAGGTATCTAAGGTGTTGGGGTATCTAAGGTGAGTTAACTAAGGTGAGGTATCTAATGTGGTGAGGTATCTAAGGCGGTGAGGTATCTAAGGTGGTGAGGTGTCAATGGTGAGGTATCTAAGGTGGTGAGGTATCGTAGGTGAGGTGTCTAATGTGGTGAGGTATCTAAGTTGGTGTGGTATCTAAGGTGAGGTATCTAAGGTGGTGAGTTGTCTAAGGTTAGGTATCTAAGGATGTGAGGTATCTACTTTGAGGTATCTGAGGTGGTGAGGTATCTAAGGTGGTGAGGTGTCTAAGGTGAGGTATCTAAGGTGGTGAGGTATCTAAGGTGGTGAGGTATCTAAGGTGGTGAGGTATCTAAGGTGGTGAGGTATCTGAGGTGAGGTATCTGAGGTGAGGTATCTACGGTGAGGTATCTAAGGTGGTGAGGTATCTGAGGTGAGGTATCTAAGGTGAGGTATCTAAGGTGGTAAGGTATCTAAGGTGGTGAGGTATCTAAGGTGGTGAGGTATCTAAGGTGGTGAGGTATCTAAGATGGTGAGGTATCTAAGGTGAGGTATCTAATGTGAGGTGTCTAAGGTGGTGAGGTATCTAAGGTGAGGTTTGTAAGGTGATGAGGTATCTAAGGTGAGGTGTCTAAGGTGGTGAGGTATCTAAGGTGGTGAAGTATCTAAGGTGGTGAAGTATCTAAGGTGGTGAAGTATCTAAGGTGGTGAAGTATCTAAGGTGAGGTATCTAAGGTGGTGAGGTGTATAAGGTGAGGTATCTAAGGTAGTGAGGTATCTAAGGTGGTGAGGTATCTGAGGTGAGGTATCTGAGGTGAGGTATCTACGGTGAGGTATCTAAGGTGGTAAGGTATCTAAGGTGGTGAGGTATCTGAGGTGAGGTATCTAAGGTGGTGAGGTATCTAAGGTGAGGTATCTAAGGTGAGGTATCTGAGGTGAGGTATCTGAGGTGAGGTATCTAAGGTGGTGAGGTATCTAAGGTGAGGTATCTAAGGTGAGGTATCTGAGGTGAGGTATCTGAGGTGAGGTATCTAAGGTGAGGTATCTGAGGTGAGGTATCTAAGGTTGTTACCTGAGACCTTATAGAGTTCCTTCAGTGTCCCCTGGGGCTGCTCTATCTGGTGAACTGTCAGGTCTACTGTTCCTCCTCCACAGTCTGCCACTATGTACCGGTCACCTGGTGAGATAACACACACGCACACAAACACACACATGCACACACACACACACACACCATGAAAGATCCGTATCTTTTGAGTTTCAATTTCAATCATTCAGCACTCAATCTTGAATTTTTTTTTTGTGTCTCATGGAGTTTAAGAAAGTATATATTTTTTAATAGAGCTTTCTTACGATGCAGTGGTTTAATCTGTCAGTCTATCAGTGTGTGTGTGTGTGTGTGTGTGTGTGTGTGTGTGTTTATTTGACAGTGTGTGTTTTCTCTCTGATGGAGGTCTGAGTATACCATGAGAGTTTGTTATGAGTTGATCTCCCAAGCATAAACAGCTCCCAGGTATTACAATAGCTGAGATGGCGTGTGTATGTTTGTTTATGTTTGTGATAGCTATAGAGATAAGGCTGGACCTCTGTGTTTATTGCTATAGAGTGAGGGAGAAAGGGAGGAAAGAGAGGAGGGACAGAAAGGGAGGAAAGAGAGGGAGGAAAGAGAGGGAGGAAAGAGGGAGGAAAGAGAGGCGAGGGAAAGAGAGAGAGGGGAGGGAAAGAGAGGAGGGAAAGAGAAGGAAGAAAGAGAGGGAGGAAAGAGAGGAGGAAAAGAGGGAGGAAAGAGAGGGAGGAAAGAGAGGGAGGAAAGAGAGGGGAGGGAAAGAGAGGAGGGAAAGAGAAGGAAGAAAGAGAGGGAGGAAAGAGAGGGGAGGAAAGTGAAGTTTTTGTGAAAAGGGTGAGTAATTCATTAGGAATTGGGAGGAGAGGAGAGAAAGGAAGAGGGGGGAGAGAGAGAGCGAGAGAGAGAGTTTATTTACAGTAGAGTTGTAGAGGAGAGTCTCAGGGGCCAAACCCTTCCTGGCCATGGTGTGTGTGCCATGGTGTGTGCCTGTGCTTGCAGGCGTGTGTGTGTGTGTCAGGAAGGGAGGCAGGGTAGTAGGGGTCAGAGAGGGCGCGTGGCTCTCCAGACCCCTGTCATGGCTCAGTGAGAAGAGAGATGGGGTGAGGGACCGGTTTCGGGATTTTTTTGGCGCATTGGGGAGTTGAAGAGTTGATTATTTTGACCCTGGACCTCAAAGCCTTTCTCACTGTCTACCCCCTTATATCCGTCTGTGTTCTGTCTATCTGACTGTGTGCACGCTAGTATGTGTGTGACTAACCAGTCTGCATCTCTGACCAGAGTTCTCCAGTCCCTCTCTCCACCAGGAAAGTTCTGCTGTGTCTCGCTTTCCTCAGCTGCTCACGCGCTGCAACACACACACACACACACACACACACACACACGATACAGACAACATTTTAACAACCATACAATAACATTCAAACAAACAACCTACAACATACAAAAAAAAAAAAAAAAAACTCTCAACCCACAGTTAGAACAGACACAGAGTACATGGTAATGTAACTCAACCAACCCACAGTTAGAACAGACACAGAGTACATGGTAATGTAACTCAACCAACCCACAGTTAGAACAGACACAGAGTACATGGTAATGTAACTCAACCAACCCACAGTTAGAACAGACACAGAGTACATGTTAATGTAACTCAACCAACCCACAGTTAGAACAGACACAGAATACATGTTAATGTAACTCAACCAACCCACAGTTAGAACAGACACAGAGTACATGTTAATGTAACACAACCAACCCACAGTTAGAACAGACACAGAGTACATGTTAATGTAACACAACCAACCCACAGTTAGAACAGACACAGAGTACATGGTAATGTAACTCAACCAACCCACAGTTAGAACAGACACAGAGTACATGGTAATGTAACTCAACCAACCCACAGTTAGAACAGACACAGAGTACATGGTAATGTAACTCAACCAACCCACAGTTAGAACAGACACAGAGTACATGGTAATGTAACTCAACCAACCCACAGTTAGAACAGACACAGAGTACATGGTAATGTAACTCAACCAACCCACAGTTAGAACAGACACAGAGTACATGGTAATGTAACTCAACCAACCCACAGTTAGAACAGACACAGAGTACATGGTAATGTAACTCAACCAACCCACAGTTAGAACAGACACAGAGTACATGGTAATGTAACTCAACCAACCCACAGTTAGAACAGACACAGAGTACATGGTAATGTAACTCAACCAACCCACAGTTAGAACAGACACAGAGTACATGGTAATGTAACTCAACCAACCCACAGTTAGAACAGACACAGAGTACATGGTAATGTAACTCAACCAACCCACAGTTAGAACAGACACAGAGTACATGGTAATGTAACTCAACCAACCCACAGTTAGAACAGACACAGAGTACATGGTAATGTAACTCAACCAACCCACAGTTAGAACAGACACAGAGTACATGGTAATGTAACTCAACCAACCCACAGTTAGAACAGACACAGAGTACATGGTAATGTAACTCAACCAACCCACAGTTAGAACAGACACAGAGTACATGGTAATGTAACTCAACCAACCCACAGTTAGAACAGACACAGAGTACATGGTAATGTAACTCAACCAACCCACAGTTAGAACAGACACAGAGTACATGGTAATGTAACTCAACCAACCCACAGTTAGAACAGACACAGAGTACATGGTAATGTAACTCAACCAACCCACAGTTAGAACAGACACAGAGTACATGGTAATGTAACTCAACCAACCCACAGTTAGAACAGACACAGAGTACATGGTAATGTAACTCAACCAACCCACAGTTAGAACAGACACAGAGTACATGTTAATGTAACACAACCAACCCACAACATTAAACCATGGTAGATACTTGAACACATTTATGCCATTTAGCAGACACTCTTATCCAGAGCGACTTAGGAGCAATTAGGATAAGTGCCTTGCTCAAGGGTACAGCAACATATATATATATATATATATATATATATATATTATTTTACCTAGTTAGCTCAGTGATTCAAACCAGGGACCTTTCGGTTACTGGCCCAATGCTCTTAAACTAGGCTACACCCCCAAGCCAATACATTCAAACTTTAGTGAGGGGGCCCTGGAACCGACCCAATACATTCAAACTTTAGTGAGGGGGCCCTGGAACCGACCCAATACAATCAAACTTTAGTGAGGGGGCCCTGGAACCGACCCAATACAGTACATTCAAACTTTAGTGAGGGGGCCCTGGAACCAACCCAATACATTCAAACTTTAGTGAGGGGGGCCCTGGAACCGACCCAATACATTCAAACTTTAGTGAGGGGGCCCTGGAACCGACCCAATACAGTACATTCAAACTTTAGTGAGGGGGCCCTGGAACCAACCCAATACATTCAAACTTTAGTGAGGGGGGCCCTGGAACCAACCCACTACATTCAAACTTTAGTGAGGGGGGCCCTGGAACCAACCCACTACATTCAAACTTTAGTGAGGGGGTCCTGGAACCGACACAATACATTCAAACTTTAGTGAGGGGGGCCCTGGAACCGACCCACTACATTCAAACTTTAGTGAGGGGGCCCTGGAACCGACACAATACATTCAAACTTTAGTGAGGGGGCCCTGGAACCGACCCACTACATTCAAACTTTAGTGAGGGGGCCCTGGAACCGACACAATACATTCAAACTTTAGTGAGGGGGCCCTGGAACCGACACAATACATTCAAACTTTAGTGAGGGGGCCCTGGAACCGACCCACTACATTCAAACTTTAGTGAGGGGGCCCTGGAACCGACACAATACATTCAAACTTTAGTGAGGGGGCCCTGGAACCGACCCAATACAGTACATTCAAACTTTAGTGAGGGGGCCCTGGAACCGACCCAATACAGTACATTAAAACTTTAGTGAGGGGGGCCCTGGAACCGACCCAATACAGTACATTAAAACTTTAGTGAGGGGGCCCTGGAACCGACCCAATACAGTACATTCAAACTTTAGTGAGGGGGCCCTGGAACCAACCCAATACATTCAAACTTTAGTGAGGGGGCCCTGGAACCGACCCAATACATTCAAACTTTAGTGAGGGGGCCCTGGAACCGACCCAATACATTCAAACTTTAGTGAGGGGGCCCTGGAACCGACCCAATACATTCAAACTTTAGTGAGGGGGCCCTGGAACCGACCCAATACATTCAAACTTTAGTGAGGGGGCCCTGGAACCGACCCAATACAGTACATTCAAACTTTAGTGAGGGGGCCCTGGAACCAACCCAATACATTCAAACTTTAGTGAGGGGGCCCTGGAACCGACCCAATACATTCAAACCGACATAACTGTCTGAATTTTAACTAACTGTAAATGGCTTCAACCACTGAAAACAACAGAGTAAAGACTTGCACTGCAGCCAAGAAAGAATGGAGAGAGATAGTAGAGAGATACGAGAGAGAGAGAGAGTTAAAATAGCAGAGATTTGCACTTAAAATGGGCTTTAACCTCTAAGCATCTTGGGTTTTTACAACATACCCGGATGTGGTTAGTGTTCGGTGATGTGTTTATATTAGCTGAGGACATTGTGCTTTAACCCTGGTCAACCTTGGTCTAAACAACAATTACAGTACCCTTGTTGTAGGTATAGTCTCTGTTGTAGGTATAGTCTCTGTTGTAGATACAGTCCCTGTTGTAGATATAGTCTCTGTTGTAGGTATGGTATATGTTGTAGGTATAGTCTCTGTTGTAGATCATCTCTGTTGTAGGTATAGTCTCTGTTGTAGATATAGTCTCTGTTGTAGGTATAGTCTCTGTTGTAGATATAGTCTCTGTTGTAGGTTTTGTCTCTGTTGTAGATACAGTCTCTGTTGTAGATCATCTCTGTTGTAGGTATAGTCTCTGTTGTAGATATAGTCTCTGTTGTAGGTATAGTCTCTGTTGTAGATATAGTCTCTGTTGTAGGTTTTGTCTCTGTTGTAGATACAGTCTCTGTTGTGGATACAGTCTCTGTTGTTGGTATAGTCTATGTTGTAGATACAGTCCCTGTTGTAGATACAGTCTATGTTGTAGATATAGTCTATGTTGTAGATATAGTCTATGTTGTAGATACAGTCCCTGTTGTAGATACAGTCTATGTTGTAGATATAGTCTATGTTGTAGATATAGTCTATGTTGTAGATATAGTCTATGTTGTAGATACAGTCCCTGTTGTAGATATAGTCTCTGTTGTAGATACAGTCTCTGTTGTAGATTTTGTCTCTGTTGTAGATACAGTATATGTTGTGATACAATCTATGTTGTGATACAGTCCATGTTGTAGATACAGTCCATGTTGTAGATACAGTATATGTTGTGATACAATCTATGTTGTGATACAGTCCATGTTGTAGATACAGTCCATGTTGTAGATACAGTCCCTGTTGTAGATACAGTCCCTGTTGTAGATACAGTCCCTGTTGTAGATACAGTCTATGTTGTAGATATAGTCTCTGTTGTAGATACGGTCTATGTTGTAGATACAGTCTATGTTGTAGATATAGTCTATGTTGTAGATACAGTCCCTGTTGTAGATATAGTCTATGTTGTAGATATAGTCTCTGTTGTAGATACAGTCTATGTTGTAGATATAGTCTATGTTGTAGAAACAGTCTATGTTGTAGATATAGTCTATGTTGTAGAAACAGTCTATGTTGTAGATACAGTCTCTGTTGTAGATCATCTCTGTTGTCTATTTTGGGACAATGACAAGGCCCTGTATTGTATCTTTGACATCTGGGATTTTGAAATGAGACCCACATTGGGGATATGGAGGGTTTGTGTGTGTGTGGAGGGGGAGGGGGGCCATTTGAACCCTGACCTATACTTTTTCATATGGTAATGACTGAACAGAATAACATAACCAGGGACCACTGAAAAAAAAACTGTGTGTTCATGCGTGCTTGTGTGTTTTTATAAGGGGTCTGGAAGTCATTTTACAGCAAAGAAATACAAAGGAGGGAGAGGGAGAGGGAGAGGGAGGGGGAGGGGGAGGGGGAGGGGGAGGGGGAGGGAGGGAGGGAGGGAGGGAGAGAGAGAGAGAGAGAGAGAGAGAGAGAGAGAGAGAGAGAGAGAGAGAGAGAGAGAGAGAGAGAGAGAGAGAGAGAGAGAGAGAGAGAGAGAGAGAGAGAGAGAGAGAGAGAGAGAGAGAGAGAGAGAGAGAGAGAGAGAGAGAGAGAGAGAGAGAGAGAGAGAGAGAGAGAGAGAGAGAGAGAGAGAGAGAGAGAGAGAGAATACACAGAGAGAGAGAGAATACACAGAGAGAGAGAGAGAAAAGACACACACAGAGAGAGAAAGAGAGAGGGGTATCATGGCCTCCTGAGTTCTTCTGCAAAAATATATAATTTCAGTTGGATAAATGTAGATAAACTGAATTTTTTCGCAAAGACTTCTACATCAAAACCAGTTCAGTCTGAACCTACTTCTGAAGCCAAAAAGTAAAAGACAATCTCTAGGTAATTGTATTATATAAAGCTTAATAAATAAGGCTACTAAGCTTACCAAGCTGCTAGGACAGAATTGACCTGGCTTTAACTTGTGTGACGTGAGAGGTGTGAACATTCCTGGGCCTAACAATGGCAGGAGAGTTTCACAGCCCCCCACCCAAATGCAGAGACCTTTGAAGCCCTCATGGCTTATCCCTGTAGAGAGGTCATTACAATACAGTGCCCCTTGGATATTAAAAACAACACTGCACGGAATAAGTACCAAAAAAAGCTCCTCAAGGACAATCCAGAGACACTATTTGCCGACTGCTACAAAGACGGGAACGTAAGCAACTTCATTTTCCACACAGACCCTCCTCTGGCATGGAGCTATATTAACCAGACCATCCCCTGGCATGGAGCTATATTAACCAGACCATCCCCTGGCATGGAGCTATATTAACCAGACCATCCCCTGGTATGGAGCTATATTAACCAGACCATCCTCTGGCATGGAGCTATATTAACCAGACCATCCCCTGGCATGGAGCTATATTAACCAGACCATCCCCTGGCATGGAGCTATATTAACCAGACCATCCACTGGCATGGAGCTATATTAACCAGACCATCCCCTGGCATGGAGCTATATTAACCAGACCATCCCCTGGCATGGAGCTATATTAACCAGACCATCCTCTGGCATGGAGCTATATTAACCAGACCATCCTCTGGCATGGAGCTATATTAACCAGACCATCCCCTGGCATGGAGCTATATTAACCAGACCATCCCCTGGCATGGAGCTATATTAACCAGACCATCCTCTGGCATGGAGCTATATTAACCAGACCATCCCCTGGTACAGTGCTATATTAACCAGACCATCCCCTGGTACAGTGCTATATTAACCAGACCATCCCCTGGCATGGAGCTATATTAACCAGACCATCCTCTGGCATGGAGCTATATTAACCAGACCATCCCCTGGTACAGTGCTATATTAACCAGACCATCCCCTGGCATGGAGCTATATTAACCAGACCATCCTCTGGCATGGAGCTATATTAACCAGACCATCCCCTGGTACAGTGCTATATTAACCAGACCATCCCCTGGCATGGAGCTATATTAACCAGACCATCCTCTGGCATGGAGCTATATTAACCAGACCATCCTCTGGCATGGAGCTATATTAACCAGACCGTCCCCTGGCATGGAGCTATATTAACCAGACCATCCTCTGGCATGGAGCTATATTAACCAGACCATCCCCTGGTATGGAGCTATATTAACCAGACCATCCCCTGGCATGGAGCTATATTAACCAGACCATCCTCTGGCATGGAGCTATATTAACCAGACCGTCCCCTGGCATGGAGCTATATTAACCAGACCATCCCCTGGTATGGAGCTATATTAACCAGACCATCCCCTGGCATGGAGCTATATTAACCAGACCATCCCCTGGTATGGAGCTATATTAACCAGACCATCCCCTGGCATGGAGCTATATTAACCAGACCATCCCCTGGTATGGAGCTATATTAACCAGACCATCCCCTGGCATGGAGCTATATTAACCAGACCATCCCCTGGTACAGTGCTATATTAACCAGACTATCCTCTGGCATGGAGCTATATTAACCAGACCATCCCCTGGTACAGTGCTATATTAACCAGACCATCCCCTGGTACAGTGCTATATTAACCAGACCATCCCCTGGCATGGAGTTATATTAACCAGACCATCCCCTGGCATGGAGCTATATTAACCAGACCATCCCCTGGCATGGAGTTATATTAACCAGACCATCCCCTGGCATGGAGTTATATTAACCAGACCATCCCCTGGCATGGAGTTATATTAACCAGACCATCCCCTGGTACAGTGCTATATTAACCAGACCATCCCCTGGAATGGAGTTATATTAACCAGACCATCCCCTGGCATGGAGCTATATTAACCAGACCATCCCCTGGCATGGAGCTATATTAACCAGACCATCCCCTGGCATGGAGCTATATTAACCAGACCATCCCCTGGCATGGAGTTATATTAACCAGACCATCCCCTGGCATGGAGCTATATTAACCAGACCATCCCCTGGCATGGAGCTATATTAACCAGACCATCCCCTGGCATGGAGCTATATTAACCAGACCATCCCCTGGCATGGAGCTATATTAACCAGACCATCCCCTGGCATGGAGCTATATTAACCAGACCATCCCCTGGCATGGAGTTATATTAACCAGACCATCCTCTGGTATGGAGCTATATTAACCAGACCATCCCCTGGCATGGAGCTATATTAACCAGACCGTCCCCTGGCATGGAGCTATATTAACCAGACCGTCCCCTGGCATGGAGCTATATTAACCAGACCATCCCCTGGTACAGTGCTATATTAACCAGACCATCCCCTGGCATGGAGCTATATTAACCAGACCATCCCCTGGCATGGAAACTGGAAACTGGAAACTGGAGAAAAGAGAGGAGGAAAGAAAAGAGAAAACGGGAGGAAAGAGCGGAGGAAACGGGAGGAAAGAGAGGAGGAAACGGGAGGAAAGAGGAAGAAACGGGAGGAAACAGAAGTAAACGGGAGGAAACAGAGGAGGAAACGGGAGGAAAGAGGAGGAAACGGGAGTAAAGAGGAGGAAACGGGAGGAAAGAGAGGAGGAAAGAGATGAGGAAACGGGAGGAAAGAGCGGAGGAAACGGGAGGAAAGAGAGGAGGAAACGGGAGGAAAGAGGAAGAAACGGGAGGAAACAGAAGGAAACGGGAGTAAAGAGGAGGAAACGGGAGGAAACAGAGGAGGAAACTGGAGAAAAGAGAGTAGGAAAGTAAAGAGAAAACGGGAGGAAATAGAGGAGGAAACGGGAGGAAACAGAGAAGGAAACTGGAGAAAAGAGAGGAGGAAAGAAAAGAGAAAACGGGAGGAAATAGAGGAGGAAACGGGAGGAAAGAAGAGGAAACGGGAGAAAAGAGGAGGAAACGGGAGGAAACAGAGGAGGAAACGGGAGAAATGAGAAGAGGAAACGGGAGGAAAGAGCGGAGGAAACGGGAGGAAAGAGGAGGAAACGGGAGGAAAGAGAGGAGGAAACGGGAGGAAAGAGAGGAGGAAACGGGAGGAAAGAGAAGAGGAAATGGGAGGAAAGAGATGAGGAAACGGGAGGAAAGAGAGGAGGAAACGGGAGGAAAGAGGAAACGAGAGGAAACAGAGGAGGGAACGGGAGAAAAGAGAGGAGGAAACGGGAGGAAAGAGGAGGAAAGAGAGGAGGAAACGGGAGGAAAGAGGAGGAAACGGGAGGAAAGAGAGGAGGAAAGAGAAGAGGAAACGGGAGGAAAGAGAGGAGGAAAGAGATGAGGAAACGGGAGGAAAGAGAGGATGAAAGAGAGGAGGAAACGGGAGGAAAGAGAGGAGGAAAGAGAAGAGGAAACGGGAGGAAAGAGAGGAGGAAAGAGATGAGGAAACGGGAGGAAAGAGCGGAGGAAACGGGAGGAAAGAGAGGAGGAAACGGGAGGAAAGAGGAAGAAACGGGAGGAAAGAGGAAACGGGAGGAAACAGAGGAGGAAACGGGAGAAATGAGAGGAGGAAAGAGAAGAGGAAACAGGAGGAAATAGCGGAGGAAACGGGAGGAAAGAGAGGAGGAAACGGGAGGAAAGAGAGGAGGAAACGGGAGGAAAGAGAGGAGGAAACGGGAGGAAAGAGAGGAGGAAACGGGAGGAAATAGCAGGAAACGGGAGAAAACAGAGGAGGGAACGGGAGAAAAGAGAGGAGGAAAGAGAGGAGGAAACGGGAGGAAAGAGAGGAGGAAACGGAAGGAAACAGGAGGAAAGAGAGGAGGAAAGAAAAGAGGAAACGGGAGGAAAGAGATGAGGAAATGGGAGGAAAGAGAGGAGGAAAGAGAGGAGGAAACGGGAGGAAAGAGAGGAGGAAAGAGAAGAGGAAACGGGAGGAAAGAGATGAGGAAACGGGAGGAAAGAGAGGAGGAAACGGGAGGAAAGAGAGGAGGAAAGAGATGAGGAAACAGGAGGAAAGAGAGGAGGAAACGTGAGGAAACGGGAGGAAAGAGAGGAAGAAACGGGAGGAAAGAGAGGAGGAAACGGGAGGAAAGAGATGAGGAAACGGGAGGAAAGAGAGGAGGAAAGAGAAGAGGAAACGGGAGGAAAGAGAGGAAGAAACGGGAGGAAAGAGAGGAGGAAACGGGAGGAAAGAGAAGAGGAAACGGGAGGAAAGAGAAGAGGAAACGGGAGGAAAGAGATGAGGAAACGGGAGGAAAGAGAGGAGGAAAGAAAAGAGGAAACGGGAGGGAAGAGATGAGGAAACGGGAGCAAAGAGAGGAGGAAAGAGAAGAGGAAACGGGAGGAAAGAGAGGAAGAAACGGGAGGAAAGAGAGGAGGAAACGGGAGGAAAGAGAAGAGGAAACGGGAGGAAAGAGATGAGGAAACGGGAGGAAAGAGAGGAGGAAACGGGAGGAAAGAGACATTCAAACAACAACAAAGAGGAGTCCCTGCCAATGTATTGGTAAACAGCTGAGGGATCGGGCTGGAGAAATGTAACCACTCTCAATTTCATAGACAGAGCTACAGACGCAAGGACCGACCATTCATGACATCAACATGATAGTTTTAACCATGATTTGAGGCCGTTACAGTGTTTGAGAAAGAAAGAGATGAGAGAAAGTTAACGGGACAGAGTGTGGGTGAGATCATGGGCTCACAGCATCTTGTTCCAATTACAATATCCTGTGTGTGTGGGTGGGTGTATGTCCATTCACACAAAATACACACACATAATTCTGCACTGCTGTAACAGCACACACACAGGCAAACAGTCATTCAAGGCAAAGCCAGATACATTACACTCTCTCTCTCTCTCTCTCTCTCTCTTTCCTTCTGTCTATCTCTCTCTCTCTCTCTCTCTCTTTCCTTCTGTCTCTCTCTCTCTCTCTCTCTCTCTCTCTCTTTCCTTCTGTCTCTCTCTCTCTCTCTCTCAATTCAATTCAAGGGCTTTATTGGCATGGGAAACATGTGTTAACATTGCCAAAGCAAGTGAGGTAGATAATATATAAAGTGAATATATAAAGTGAAATAAACAATCAAAATGAACAGTAAACATTACACATACAGAAGTTTCAAAACAATAAAGACATTACAAATGTCATATTATATATATATACAGTGTTTTAACAATGTACAAATGGTAAAGGACACAAGATAAAATAAATAAGCATAAATATGGGTTGTATTTACAATGGTGTTTGTTCTCTCTCTCTCTCTCTCTCACCTTGTCTGAAGCTGGAGTCAAAAGGGCGGGACCCGTCGCTCTCCAAGCTGAGACCATTGGTCATTGGCCGGAGGCTCAGGTCAATCACCTGGTGTAGGCGGAGCTTGCGACAGTAGATGGAAGCTGCTTCAGGTTCGAGAGCTATCAGGAGCTGTTCTGGAGTGTCAGGAGATACCAGACCAGCCTAGAGAGAGACAGAGAGAGGATTCATCTAAATATAAGGTTCTAGAGAGAGACAGAGAGAGGTTCTAAGTCTCAGACAAGATCAGCTTGAATAGAGGGGGTTAGAGGGGCTATGTATAGTGGGGGTTAGGGAAGGTATGTATAGTGGGGGTTAGAGGGGCTATGTATAGTGGGGGTTAGGGAAGGTATGTATAGTGGGGGTTAGAGTATGCACATTGTGGGTTAGAGGGGGTATGCATAGTGGGGGTTGGAGAGGGTATGCATAGTGGGGGTTCGAGGGGGTATGCACAATGGGGGTTAGAGGGGGTATGGACAGTGGGGGTTAGAGGGGGTATGCACAGTGGGGGTTCGAGGGGGTATGGACAGTGGGGGTTAGAGAGGGTATGGACAGTGGGGGTTAGAGGGGGTATGTATAGTTAGAGGGGTGATAGAGTAAGACAGCTGCTGAACCTAAACATTTTAAGATTAGATAAACAGAGATAAACCATGTGTGATTACAGTGTGATTTATGGATTCAAATAAAGTTGTTTCAATATAAATAATTGTTGGGTTTTTGGCAAAAGTGACTGAGGTAAAGTGAGGCTTTGGTAAATGGAGCAGGAGTCAAATTGTAGGGGGAGTTGAGTAAGAGATTAGAGAGGGGTTGTCCTGACAGAGCTGGACTGGGGTTGTAGAGGGTGAGCAGATGGGTTGTCCTGACAGAGCTGGACTGGGGTTGTAGAGGAGAGCAGATGGGTTGTCCTGACAGAGCTGGACTGGGGTTGGAGAGGAGAGCAGATGGGTTGTCCTGACAGAGCTGGACTGGGGTTGTAGAGGAGAGCAGATGGGTTGTCCTGACAGAGCTGGACTGGGGTTGTAGAGGAGAGCAGATGGGTTGTCCTGACAGAGCTGGACTGGGGTTGTAGAGGAGAGCAGATGGGTTGTCCTGACAGAGCTGGACTGGGGTTGTAGAGGAGAGCAGATGGGTTGTCCTGACAGAGCTGGACTGGGGTTGGAGAGGAGAGCAGATGGGTTGTCCTGACAGAGCTGGACTGGGGTTGTAGAGGAGAGCAGATGGGTTATCCTGACAGAGCTGGACTGGGGTTGTAGAGGAGAGCAGATGGGTTGTCCTGACAGAGCTGGACTGGGAGGAGAGGGGTTGTCCTGACAGAGCTGGACTGAGAGGAGAGGGGTTGTCCTGACAGAGCTGGACTGGGAGGAGAGAGGTTGTCCTGACAGAGCTGGACTGAGAGGAGAGGGGTTGTCCTAACAGAGCTGGACTGAGAGGAGAGAGGTTGTCCTGACAGAGCTGAACTGAGAGAAGAGATATTGTCCTGACAGAGCTGGACTGAGAGGAGAGGGGTTGTCCTGACAGAGCTGAACTGAGAGAAGAGATATTGTCCTGACAGAGCTGGACTGAGAGGAGAGGGGTTGTCCTGACAGAGCTGGACTGAGAGGAGAGGGGTTGTCCTAACAGAGCTGGACTGAGAGGAGAGAGATTGTCCTGACAGAGCTGGACTGAGAGGAGAGGGGTTGTCCTGGCGGGTTGTGAAGCAAGAGGAGGGGAGTGCTGGGGAGAGGAAAGAGTAAAGAGAGGAGAGTGGAGGGAGAGTGGAGGGGAGGGATGGGGGAGTGGTAGGAAAGTAGATGAGTTGAGTAGAGATGTGGGCTTGGGGAGGGTTGAGGCTATAGGGGAGGGTTGAGAGGGTTGAGACTCCAGGAGTGGTTTCCTGTGTTTGTATGCCGGTCTCCCTGATTGTTCAACCCAATGACATCACCATGAGCAGGAAATACACCACCCAGCCATCCAGGATTGGAGCCACACTGGAACATGGAGAAAGCCGAGGGAGGAGGCAGAGGACAGGTTTGGCCCCAGAACAGAGAGAGGTTGAACCCAGAACAGAGAGAGGTTTGGGACCCAGAACAGAGAGAGGTTGAACCCAGAAGAGAGAGGTTTGGGACCCAGAACAGAGAGAGATTGAACCCAGAAGAGAGAGAGGTTGAACCCAGAACAGAGAGAGGTTTGGGACCCAGAACAGAGAGAGGTTTGGGACCCATAACAGAGAGAGGTTTGGGACCCAGAACAGAGAGAGGTTTGGGACCCAGAAGAGAGAGAGGTTTGGGATCCAGAACAGAGAGAGGTTTGGGACCCATAACAGAGAGAGGTTTGGGACCCATAACAGAGAGAGGTTTGGGACCCAGAACAGAGAGAGGTTTGGGACCCAGAACAGAGAGAGGTTTGGGACCCAGAACAGAGAGAGGTTTGGGAACCAGAACAGAGAGAGGTTTGGGAACCAGAACAGAGAGAGGAAGAAATAATCCTGAATTCTGAAGAGAGACTCCACGTCTCACACACATACTGTAGGCGTGAATGTGTGTGAGACTCCCTTGACATGCTGTACAATCCTAATTTAATTTAAGCCCTCTACTGCTCCCACAGTCCTTCAGTCTGCATCATCTCTACCGACCCCACCTCATCCCTCCCTCCCAGCAGTAGGAAGTCTGCATGGCTCGATAGGAATGTAGGGTCCTTATCACAGCACACATCAATGGGAACGGAGAGAGATGAGAGAGAGACCTGTGACGCCATATTAACATTCATCAAGGTGAGAGAGAGTGAGAGAGAGAGAGAGAGAGAGACAGCGAGTGTGTGACTGAGTGAGTGAGTGTGTGAGTGTGTGAGTGAGTGAGTGAGTGAGTGAGTGAGTGAGTGAGTGAGTGAATGAGTGAGTGAGTGAGTGAGTGAGTGTGTGAGTGTGTGAGTGAGTGAGTGAGTGAATGAGTGAGTGAGTGAGTGAGTGAGTGAATGAGTGAGTGAGTGAGTGAGTGAGTGTGTGAGTGAGTGAGTGTGTGAGTGAGTGAGTGAGTGAGTGAGTGTGTGAGTGAGTGAGTGAGTGAGTGTGTGAGTGAGTGAGTGAGTGAGTGAGTGAGTGAGTGAGTGAGTCAGTGAGTGAGTGAGTGAGTGAGTGAGTGAGTGAGTGAGTGAGTGAGTGAGTGAGCGTGTGAGTCAGTGAGTGAGTGAGTGAGTGAGTGAGTGTGTGAGTGAGTGAGTGAGTGTGTGAGTGAGTGAGTGAGTGAGTGAGTGAGTGAGTGAGTGAGTGAGTGAGTGAATGAGTGAGTGAGTGAGTGAGTGAGTGAGTGAGTGAGTGAAAAAACTGAATGTATTCCCTTATTTTACAGTGTTAAAATGTCGATGTAGCCTGAGATTGTCATAGAAAACTAGATATGCATAGAATAGACAGCGTTGTGTTTAAAATAAACTGGTTGGCTCCACTGCCGGTTGTCTACATGTAGGTCTTGGGAACGATGGGATCTCCATACATGCAGTCTTCCTCCAGGGCCAGGTTGTGTGTGTGTGTGTGTGTGTGTGTGTGTGTGTGTGTGTGTGTGTGTGTGTGTGTGTGTGTGTGTGTGTGTGTGTGAGTGTGAGAGAGATATATATATCTCACCAGATAGGCAGCCTCTCTCATGAACTGTTTGGCTGGTTGTCTCCACACAGCAGGAACAGTGATCACCCATCTCACCTCATCTCCCTCCAATAGAGACGAAGACTGGTCCTTCACCTCCTAGAAGACAGACAGACAGACAGACAGACAGAATAATCTGATGTAGTAGTGGAGGTTTAGGATCCTGCATTGGGAGCATCTTAAGGTCGGAACAGTTATTCCTGACCGCCCCGTGACATTCCGACCTCACCACAGGCTCAGCTTTTGGAGGTCTGGAATACTGCCACATTCCACCTCTGCTTTCCTACTCTCCTCCCATACTCTTCTCTTTTCCCCTCCTCCTCCTCCTTCTTCCTTCCATCTCCTCTCCTTTATCTCTCTACTCTCCTCCCACTATATTCACATGCAGAGTTAACTTCTCTCTTCATCTCACTCTTTCTAAACTCTTCTCTGTGTTGTTAATTAGCAATCAGGGGTTAGAGGTCAGGGGTCGTACCTTCAGGGCGTGTACTCTGAAGAACCGGAGAGCGTGAGAGAATACCTCGATGGCCCTCACCTTCCTCCCACTCACCGCTTCCAGCTCCGTCTCCATGGTCAGATCCTGCAGTAAACCAAGACACACTGATGTAAAACTGCTGCAAAACACAACAGGTGAGGTCCTGCAGGAAACCAAGACAATTTGCTGTAAAGCTGCTGCAAAACACAATACACAACATCTGTCTGATACTCTTTAATGCTGTACTCCTTCTCCCCTCTTCTCTTCTCCCTTGATATTTCTACAACCTCTTTTACATCCTTACGCTCATCTCTCTCCTTGTCATTCTTCCCTTCTTGGTTTTCCTCACAATGACCCCCTCCATTCCTCTGTCCCTCCCTTATCTTATCTCTATTTCCCTCCCCCTGAATCTCTCTTTCCCTTCCCCTTATCTCTCCTTGCCTCCCTCCCTCCCCCTCCCCCCTCCCTCCCTTCCTCCATGTATTCCTCTATCTCCCACTCCCTCTATTTCCACCATCCTTTTATCCCTCCCTCCCTCCCTCCCTCCCTCCCTCCCTCCCTCCCTCCCTCCCTCCCTCCCTCCCTCCCTCCCTCCCTCCCATCTTACAGTGGTACTATGTATCTTCATTTTGAACTTGTCGAAGTAGAGCCAGTGTTGAGCCTCTTCAGGATCCAGATCATGATAGTTGTCTCTGGCAGCAAACCCACAACTATGGAACTTCAACTCAGGGGTCAATAACAGGGACGTGGGGCTCTTCTGGTTGGCTACGCCCGGGTCCCCGCCCTCCCAGCGCCTGCAAAGAGTGGATGAGACAGCGGTCAATCAAATGAGGGAGTGAGTTTGGTTGACTTGCAGAAGTGGGATGGTGTAATCTACATGTAGTTCGAGATGCTGTGATGTCATACAGAATTGAGGATATCAACGCACGAATGCACACGCGTACACACACACACACACACACTTGTGTAGCCGCTGGAGGTGGTGACATGTGAGTGTGTGCATGTGTGTGTCCACATACCTCATCATGTGAATAGCCTCTGGGTCTTGTGTGAAGCTGAATGCGTAGCCGCTGGAGGTGGTTCCAAAGTCTATAGCTACCACCACAGTGAACGGATGATCCATCCTCGATCTGGCCTCCGGTCTCTGGAGAGAGAGGGTAGAGAGAGAGACACTGATGAAGTTCTGTGTGTGTGTGGGGGGGGGGGGGGGGGGAGAATAAAGAGGGAGAGAGGAGAGGGAGAATAGAGAGGGAGAGAGGGAGGGAGAGAGTGGAGAGGGGAGGGGAGGGAGAGCGTGGAGAGGGGAGGGAGAGAGGAGAGTAGAGAGGAGAGAGAGAGAGGAGAGGGAGAGAGCAGAGAGAGAGAGGGGAGGGAGAGGGGAGAGAGAAAGGAGAGGGAGAGTGGAGAGAGAGAGGAGAGGGAGAGAGGAGAGAGGAGAGGGGAGAGGGGAGAGGGGAGGGAGAGAGGAGAGGGCGGGTAGAGAGGAGAGAGAGAAAGGGGAGGGAGAGAGGAGAGAGGAGAGGGAGAGGATAGAGAGAAAGGAGAGGGAGAGTGTAGAGAGAGAGAGGAGAGAGAGAGAGAGGAGAGGGAGAGAGGAGAGAGGAGAGAAGTGGGGGGAGAGAGGGGAGAGAGTAGAGAGGAGAGGGAGAGAGAGAGGAGAGGCAGAGAGAGAGAGAGGAGAGGGGAGAGAGAAAGGAGAGGGAGAGTGGAGAGAGAGAGGAGAAGGAGAGAGGGGAGAGGGGAGGGGAGAGGGGAGGGAGAGAGGAGAGGGCGAGTAGAGAGGAGAGAGAAAGGGGAGGGAGAGAGGAGAGGGAGAGAGGAGAGGGAGAGGGGAGAGAGAAAGGAGAGGGAGAGTGGAGAGAGAGAGGAGAGGGGGAGAGGGGAGGGGGAGGGGGAGAGGGGAGGGAGAGAGGAGAGGGTGAGTAGAGAGGAGAGAGAGAAAGGGGAGGGAGAGAGGAGAGGGAGAGGAAAGGAGAGAGGAAGAAAGCGGGGAGAGAGAGGGGAGAGAGTAGAGAGGAGAGGGAGAGAGAGAGGAGAGGGAGGGAGAGAGAGAGGAGAGGGAGAGAGAGAGAGAGGAGAGGGAGAGAGGAGAGAGGAGAGAAAAGCGGGGGAGAGAGAGGGGAGAGAGTAGAGAGGAGAGAGAGAGGAGAGGGAGAGAGGAGAGAGGAGAGAAAAGTGTGGGAGAGAGAGGGGAGAGAGTAGAGAGGAGAGAGAGAGGAGAGGGAGAGAGGAGAGAGGAGAGAAAAGCGGGGGAGAGAGAGGGGAGAGAGTAGAGAGGAGAGGGAGAGAGAGAGGAGAGGGAGAGAGGAGAGAGGAGAGAAAAGCGGGGGAGAGAGAGGGAGAGAGTAGAGAGGAGAGGGAGAGAGAGAGGAGAGAAAAGCGGGGGAGAGAGAGGGGAGAGTGTAGAGAGGAGAGGGAGAGAGAGAGGAGAGGGAGAGAGGAGAGAGGAGAGAAAAGCAGGGGAGAGAGAGTAGAGAGGAGAGGGAGAGAGAGAGGAGAGGGAGAGAGGAGAGAAAAGCGGGGGAGAGAGAGGGGAGAATGTGTGTGAGGTATGCTGGTACTGACAGGACTCAACACTCCTTTCTATCAAAATATGATAACAGCTTAATTGCTTTCCGAGATATTCAGGTTTAATAGCTAAATACTAAACAGAGTAAATAGTTCTCAATGATTTACTTCTGTGATGTTGCCCAAAGTATGTTGATGGAAAGTATCTATGTTGACTTGAGATAGTGTATGTGTTGTTGGACAGGGTGTGTGTTGTTGGACAGGGTATGTGACAGGGTGTGTGTTGTTGGACAGGGTATGTGACAGGGTGTGTGTTGTTGGACAGAGTATGTGTTGTTGGACAGGGTATGTGACAGGGTGTGTGTTGTTGGACAGGGTATGTGACAGGGTGTGTGTTGTTGGACAGGGTGTGTGTTGTTGTTGGACAGGGTGTGTGTTGTTGTTGGACAGGGTATGTGTTGTTGGACAGGGTATGTGCTGTTGGACAGGGTGTGTGTTGTTGGACAGGGTGTGTGCTGTTGGACAGGGTGTGTGTTGTTGTTGGACAGGGTATGTGTTGTTGGACAGGGTGTGTGTTGTTGTTGGACAGGGTATGTGTTGTTGGACAGGGTGTGTGTTGTTGGACAGGGTGTGTGTTGTTGGACAGGGTGTGTGTTGTTGTTGGACAGGGTGTGTGTTGTTGTTGGACAGGGTGTGTGTTGTTGGACAGGGTGTGTGTTGTTGGACAGGGTATGTGACAGGGTGTGTGTTGTTGGACAGGGTATGTGACAGGGTGTGTGTTGTTGGACAGGGTGTGTGTTGTTGTTGGACAGGGTGTGTGTTGTTGTTGGACAGGGTATGTGTTGTTGGACAGGGTATGTGCTGTTGGACAGGGTGTGTGTTGTTGGACAGGGTATGTGCTGAGGGGCTAGGGGGTGAGGGATGTGAGCGGATGATTAAATAGGGTGAGGGGCTAGGGGGTGAGGGATGTGAGCGGATGATTAAATAGGGTGAGGGGCTAGGGGGTGAGGGATGTGAGCGGATGATTAAAGGGTGAGTGGCTAGGGGGTGAGGGATGTGAGCGGATGATTGAAGGGTGAGGGGCTAGGGGGTGAGGGATGTGAGCGGATGATTAAAAAGGGTGAGGGGCTAGGGGGTGAGCATTTGATGTCTAGGGGGTGAGGGAAGAGGGTGAGGAGTGGGAGATCTTACCGGAGAGGCTGAGGGTGTGAGGGGTGCGATGCTGCAGTCATTTCGTCCGACTGAGGGAGAGGAGGGAGCTGATATACGGTTGTTTTCACCTAAGAGAGGGGGAGGGGCAGAGAAATGCTGAGAATTATTTTCATTAGCTACTTTCTGGGTCTGGATGTCTAACAGATCTATACAAAGACAGGCAGACTATTGAGAAAGTCTAAGGGATGTTTCGTCAGACAACTCAAATTAGAGGACCAAACTTGTTTAATGAAGCCTGTCTGTGCACTGGGAATTTCTGTTATCTGTGGAAAACAGTGACATCACATTATCCATACACACACACACTGTCGTGACACATACACGAGTATTCCATCATTTTTCGAACACGGAACATAAATTCCAAGTGCTGTATTCCAGGATACGATTCCAAGGTTCCAGAAGCAATGCTGCTATCCCAGGAACTGTCTGTATGCTATATCGCCATGGTGATTACGGCATCAGAACGTTGAGGTGTAAACACACTAAAGAGTCTTTTTTGTCCACGGAGTGGAATGTCGTGATATTCCCAAAGGGAGCGAGGTGACCTCATTCACACCTCAAACCGGAGAAGGTGACAGATAGGAACACACACACACACACACACACACATGAGGGGCGTTAACCCTATACAGTACATACCATGCCAAGATGCCGTGTGTGTGTGTGTGTTTACCTGGGACCTGTAGGCTGTTCATGTCGGGCTGCAGGATGTCGGCCATGATGAGGGTTGCCACGGCCAGGACAGCCTGGGAGAGGACAAAACACAGAGAGATGCTTCTTTACCTTTATTTAACTAGGCATGTCAGTTAAGAACAAATTATTATTTACAATGGCGGCCTACCGGGTAACATTCGGTTTAACTACCTTGTTTAGGGGTAGAAGGACAGATTCTTACCTTGTCACCTCGGGGATTCGATCTAGCAACCTTTTGGTTACAATTCCAACACTCTAACCACTAGGCTACCTGCCGCTTAAGAGCAATGGGCCAGTAACTGAAAGGTCACTGATTCAAATCCCTGAGCCGACTAGGTGAAAATCTGTCGATGTGCCCTTTAGCGAGGAAATTGGCCCACTCCAGGGTCGCCGTCAGGGCCGCCGTCCCTGGCCATGACCCCACTCTCCTAGGGTGTCCCAGAGTGAGTGGGATATGTCCAAATTTTGTTGGACCAGATACAATACTATTTTACAGTAAACAAATTAACAACAGACTTTCAGCACGCTTAGAGGGAAGGACATTCAACAAGCACAGCACTTACACAAATGATTGATGATTGGCTGAGAGAAATTGATGATAAAAACATTGTGGGAGCTGTTTTGTTAGACTTCAGTTGCGACTTCTGACATTATCGATCGTAGTCTGCTGATGGAAAAACGTATGTGTTATGGCTTTACACCCCCTGCTATATTGTGGATAATGAATTACCTGTCTAACAGAACACAGAGGGTGTTCTTTAATGGAAGAATCAGGAATTCCCCAGGGTAGCTGTCTAAGCCCCCTTATTTTTATCAATCTTTACTAACGACATGCCACTGGCTTTGAGTAATCAACACTATACACGTCAGCTACTACAGCGACTGAAATGACTGCAACCCTTAACAAAGAGCTGCAGTTAGTTTCAGAATGTGTGGCAAGGAATAAGTTAGTCCTAAATATTTAAAAACTAAAATAATTGTATTTGGGACAAATCATTCACTAAACCCTAAACCTCAACTACATCATGTAACGAATCATGTGGAAAGTTGTGGTGACTAAACTGCTTAGAGTAACCCTGGATTGTCAACTGTCCTGGCATATTGATGCAACTTACAATACGGTACAATACAATACAATACAATACAGTACAATACAGTACATTACAGTACAGTACAATACAGCACAATACAATACAGCACAATACAAGACAGCACAATACAATACAGCACAATACAATACAGTACATTACAGTACAGTACAATACAGCACAATATAATACAATACAATACAGTACAGTACAATACAGTACAATACAATACAGT
Organism: Oncorhynchus mykiss; assembly: GCF_057628025.1. Classification (NCBI taxonomy): domain Eukaryota; kingdom Metazoa; phylum Chordata; class Actinopteri; order Salmoniformes; family Salmonidae; genus Oncorhynchus; species Oncorhynchus mykiss. The sequence goes on from NC_143030.1 coordinate 11,204,260, forward strand.
ACAATACAATACAATACAGTACCATACAATACAGTACAATACAATACAGTACAATACAATGCAGTACAATACAATACAGCACAATACAATACAGTACAATACGGTACCATACAATATAATACAATACAATACAGTACAATACAGTACAGTACAATACAATACAGTACCATACAATACAGTACAATACAGTACCATACAATACAGTATAATACAATACAGTACAATACAATACAATACAGTACAATACAATACAATACAGTACAATACAATACAGTACAATACAATACAGCACAATACAATACAGTACAATACGGTACCATACAATATAATACAATACAGTACAGTACAATACAATACAGTACAATACAATACAATACGATACAATACAGTACAATACAGTACAGCACAACACAATACAATACAGTACAATACAATACAATACAATACAATACAATACAATACAATACGGTACAATACAGCACAACACAATACAATACAATACAGTACAATACAATACAATACGGTACAATACAGTACAATACAGTACAATACGGTACAATACAGTACAATACAATACAATACAGTACAATACAATACAATACAATACAGTACAATACAATACAATACGGTACAATACAGTACAATACAGTACAATACGGTACAATACAGTACAATACAGTACAATACGGTACAATACAATACAATACAATACAGCACAACACAATACAATACAATACAGTACAATACAATACAATACGGTACAATACAGTACAATACAGTACAATACAGTACAATACAATACAATACGGTACAATACAATACAATACAGCACAACACAATACAATACAATACAGTACAATACAATACAATACGGTACAATACAGTACAATACAATACAGCACAACACAATACAGTACAATACGGTACAATACAATACAATACAATACAGCACAACACAATACAATACAATACAGTACAATACAATACAATACGGTACAATACAGTACAATACAGTACAATACAGTACAATACAATACAATACAATACAATACAGTACAATACAATACAATACGGTACAATACGGTACAATACAGTACAATACAATACAATACGGTACAATACAGTACAATACAGTACAATACAATACAGTACAATACAATACAATACAGTACAATACAATACAATACGGTACAATACAGTACAATACAATACAATACGGTACAATACAGTACAATACAATACGGTACAATACGGTACAATACAGTACAATACAATACAATACGGTACAATACAGTACAATACAGTACAATACAATACAATACGGTACAATACAATACAATACGGTACAATACAGTACAATACAATACAATACAATACAGTACAATACAATACAATACGGTACAATACGGTACAATACAGTACAATACAATACAATACGGTACAATACAGTACAATACAATACAATACAATACAGTACAATACAATACAATACGGTACAATACGGTACAATACAATACAATACAGTACAATACGGTACAATACAATACAATACAATACGGTACAATACAATACAATACGGTACAATACAGTACAATACAATACAATACAGTACAATACAATACAATACGGTACAATACGGTACAATACAATACAATACGGTACAATACAGTACAATACAGTACAATACAGTACAATACAATACAATACAATACAGTACAATACAATACAATACGGTACAATACGGTACAATACAGTACAATACAATACAATACGGTACAATACAGTACAATACAGTACAGCACAATACAATACAATACAGCACAATACAATACAATACGGTACAATACAGTACAATACAGTACAATACAATACAATACGGTACAATACAGTACAATACAGTACAATACAGTACAATACAATACAATACAGTACAATACGGTACAATACAGTACAATACAATACAATACGGTACAATACGGTACAATACAATACAATACAATACAATACAATACAATACAGTACAACACAACACCTTTCAATACAATACAGTATGGTACAACACAATACAGTACAACACAATACAGTACAATACAATACAGTACAACACAATACAGTACAATACAATACATAGACAAAATGAATGGTCTCTCCCATCAGTGGGTGCTCTGGTCAGTGGGTGCTCTGGTCAGTGGGTGCTCTGGTCAGTGGGTGCTCTGGTCAGTGGGTGCTCTGGTCAGTGGGTGCGGTCTCCCCATCCGGGCCCAAACTGATTTTCCAAGGGCGGGATGGACCAAGCATGTATCTATGTGTTTATTCCAACCCTCATTAATTCCAACCTTCAGACAGCCACAGATCAACCCATCTTTACCAGTAAATCATCATCCTACCATTTCCTTCTGCAATTACATCCCTCCATTCTACCATGGTGTCTCACTAGGCACTTGAACCTCCCCATCTCCCCGTAAACTGGACAATAGAATTCCAGTAGTGGAGAGGGTAGAAAGTTTTAAGTTCCTCGGCGTACACATCACGGACAAACTGAAATGGTCCACCCACACAGACAGCGTTGTGAAGAAGGCGCAGCAGCGCCTCTTCAACCTCAGGAGGCTGAAGAAATTCGGCTTGTCACCAAAAGCACTCACAAACTTTTACAGATGCACAATCGAGAGCATCCTGTCGGGCTGTATCACCGCCTGGTATGACAGCTGCTCCGCCCACAACCGTAAGGCTCTCCAGAGGGTCGTGAGGTCTGCACAACGCATCACCGGGGGCAAACTACCTGCCCTCCAGGACACCTACACCACCCGATGTCACAGGAAGGCCATAAAGATCATCAAGGACAACAACCACCCGAGCCACTGCCTGTTCACCCCGCTATCATCCAGAAGGCGAGGTCAGTACAGGTGCATCAAAGCTGGGACCGAGAGACTGAAAAACAGCTTCTATCTCAAGGCCATCAGACTGTTAAACAGCCACCACTAACATTGAGTGGCTGCTGCCATACATGTAAAAAATGTATCACTAGCCACTTTAAACAATGCCACTTAATATAATGTTTACATACCCTACATTACTCATCTCATATGTATATGTTTAATACTGTACTCTATATCATCTACTGCATCTTTATGTAATACATGTATCACTAGCCACTTTAAACTATGCCACTTTGTTTACATTCCCTACATTACTCATCTCATATGTACATACTCTACTCGATACCATCTACTGCATCTTGCCTATGCCGTTCTGTACCATCACTCATTCATATCTTTATGTACATATTCTTCATCCCTTTACACTTGTGTGTATATGATAGCTGTTGTGAAATTGTTAGGTTAGATTACTCGTTGGTTATTACTGCATTGTCGGAACTAGAAGCACAAGCATTTCGATACACTCGCATTAACATCTGCTAACCATGTGTATGTGTGACAAATACAATTTTATTTTATTTGATTTAGAATGAACCTTTCTGGTTGATAACATCGACATGTCATCCCTCTCTTTTCATGTCCGTCCTCTCCTCTACTCCCCCTCTGCCTTCCCTCCTTTCCTTTCCTCTCCTCCCCCTTTGCCTTCCCTCCTCTCCTCTCCTCTCCTCTCCTCTCCTCTCCTCTCCTCTCCTCTCCTCTCCTCTCCTCTCCTCTCCTCTCCTCTCCTCTCCTCCTTCTCTGTCTCGATTTCTCTTCCTGTACTAGAGATGTCCCTGGACAGAAGTAAACACAGACAGACCAGCTTCAACAACTGTCCAGGAAAAGCATCATTAACACAGGAAAAGACTCCACGTGTGTGTGTGTGTGAGAGATGCAACAACAAATTCAATCCCTTATAGACAACTTCCTGGACAAAACATTTCACTATAATAGTGAAGGTGTAAACTTGGCAGTAGAAAACCTAAATGGTATATTTGACCTCTCAGCTTTCCTATCAAATCTAAAAGAATTCAAACAGAAAACCGAAGAAAGAAATTGAGAAACTTTAGGTGTGTGTGTGTGTTTAGGTATGTGTGTGTGTTTAGGTGTGGGTGTGGGTGTGTGTTTAGGTATGTGTGTGTGTTTAGGTGTGGGTGTGTGTTTAGGTGTGGGTGTGTGTTTAGGTGTGGGTGTGTGTTTAGGTGTGGGTGTGTGTTTAGGTGTGGGTGTGGGTGTGTGTTTAGGTGTGGGTGTGTGTTTAGGTGTGGGTGTGTGTTTAGGTGTGTGTGTGTGTTTAGGTGTGGGTGTGTGTGTGTGTTTAGGTGTGGGTGTGTGTGTGTGTTTAGGTGTGGGTGTGTGTTTAGGTGTGTGTGTGTGTTTAGGTGTGGGTGTGTGTTTAGGTGTGGGTGTGTGTTTAGGTGTGTGTGTGTGTTTAGGTGTGGGTGTGTGTTTAGGTGTGGGTGTGTGTTTAGGTGTGGGTGTGTGTGTGTGTTTAGGTGTGGGTATGTGTGTGTGTTTAGGTGTGGGTGTGTGTTTAGGTGTGGGTGTGTGTTTAGGTGTGTGTGTGTGTTTAGGTGTGGGTGTGTGTGTGTGTTTAGGTGTGGGTGTGTGCAGCATTAAAGTTCTCTTCCCATGTTCCCATTTAATGATAAAGCCAGAGAGAGAAAAAAACAACATTCTTCACCCCTCCTCCTCTCTTTTCCCCTCCCCCTCTGTTCACCCCTCCTCCTCTCTTTGCCCCTCACCCTCTCTTCACCCCTCCTCCTCTCTTTGCCACTCCCCTCCTCTCTTTGCCCCTCCCCCTCTCTTCACCCCTCCTCCTCTCTTTGCCCCTCCCCCTCTCTTCACCCCTCCTCGGGCCGATTGGATAAGACACTAGGCCACTTTTTGGCCCCATTAACACTACGCACACAGCTGTAGCCCGTGGGTTGTCGTGGTTATGATATGGCCTGTGGGTTGTCGTGGTTATGATATGGCCCGTGGGTTGCCGTGGTTATGATATGGCCCGTGGGTTGTCGTGGTTATGATATGGCCCGTGGGTTGTTGTGGTTATGGTACACACACAGCTGTGGCCCGTGGGTTGTCGTGGTTATGATATGGCCCGTGGGTTGTTGTGGTTACGGTACACACACAGCTGTGGCCCGTGGGTTGTCGTGGTTATGATATGGCCCGTGGGTTGCCGTGGTTATGGTACACACACAGCTGTGGCCCGTGGGTTGTTGTGGTTATGGTACACACACAGCTGTGGCCCGTGGGTTGTCGTGGTTATGATATGGCCCGTGGGTTGCCGTGGTTATGGTACACACACAGCTGTGGCCCGTGAGTTGTCGTGGTTATGATATGGCCCGTGGGTTGCCGTGGTTATGGTACACACACAGCTGTGGCCCGTGGGTTGTAGTTGTTATGGTACACACACAGAACACTTCAGCTCACAAAGGAGCGATGACATCATCACGGACTGAGCTTCCTGAGGAAGAAGAGAAATCCCTCCCCACCCCTTGTAACTCACGCAAGCAGTAAAATCAGATTTAAAAAACAGAAAAAAATACACCTTATTGAACAGCGAGGACTGTGAAGAGACACACACACACACACACACACACACACAAGTACAAACACACATAACATACACACTATACACACACCTACACCTGGATTGTGGGTTGTGGAAGAGTAGTGGCTGGAGGGCACACACTTAATGTATTGTTAAATCTGTTGTAAATTTATTTTAATGTTTAAAAATGGTATTACAATGTATACTACTGCCTTAATCTTTGCTGGACCCCAGGATGAGTAACTGCTGCCTTGACAGGAACTAATGGGGACCCCCATCCCCCGCCCTTCAAACCACACCTCCTATCCCCTCCCCCCATCCCCCGCCCTTCAAACCACACCTCCTATCCCCTCCCCCATCCCCCGCCCTTCAAACCACACCTCCTATCACCTCCCCCCATCCCCCGCCCTTCAAACCACACCTCCTATCCCCTCCCCCATCCCCCGCCCTTCAAACCACACCTCCTATCACCTCCCCCCATCCCCCGCCCTTCAAACCACACCTCCTATCCCCTCCCCCCATCCCCCGCCCTTCAAACCACACCTCCTATCCCCTCCCCCATCCCCCGCCCTTCAAACCACACCTCCTATCACCTCCCCCCATCCCCCGCCCTTCAAACCACACCTCCTATCCCCTCCCCCATCCCCCGCCCTTCAAACCACACCTCCTATCCCCTCCCCCATCCCCCGCCCTTCAAACCACACCTCCTATCCCCTCCCCCCATCCCCCGCCCTTCAAACCACACCTCCTATCCCCTCCCCCTCCCCTCCCCCGCCCTTCAAACCACACCTCCTATCCCCTCCCCCCATCCCCCGCCCTTCAAACCACACCTCCTATCCCCTCCCCCTCCCCATCCTCCGCCCTTCAAACCACACCTCCTATCCCCTCCCCCTCCCCTCCCCCGCCCTTCAAACCACACCTCCTATCCCCTCCCCATCCCCTGCCCTTCAAACCACACCTCCTATCCCCCCCCTCCCCCTCCCCCTCCCCTCCACACTGGGGACGTCCAATAAAAATTAAGTGATATAGATCGACCGTTCCAGACTCCTGACCCCTGACCTTTAACCTTTGACCCCAGACAGGTGTAGCTCAGATAAAAGGAGTGACCCCCTGACCAACTCTGCACCAAAATTCCACCTCCTCACTGAAATACAGACCTGTTGTCCTATCCCTGTCTTCCACTGTTAACCATAGACCTGTTGTCCTGTCTTCTACTGTTAACCATAGACCTGTTGTCCTATCCCTGTCTTCCACTGTTAACCATAGACCTGTTGTCCTGTCTTCTACTGTTAACCATAGACCTGTTGTCCTATCCCTGTCTTCTACTGTTAACCATAGACCTGTTGTCCTATCCCTGTCTTCCACTGTTAACCATAGACCTGTTGTCCTATCACTGTCTTCTACTGTTAATCATAGACCTGTTGTCCTATCCCTGTCTTCCACTGTTAACCATAGACCTGTTGTCCTATCCCCGTCTTCTACTGTTAACCATAGACCTGTTGTCCTATCCCTGTCTTCCACTGTTAACCATAGACCTGTTGTCCTATCACTGTCTTCCACTGTTAACCATAGACCTGTTGTCCTATCCCCGTCTTCTACTGTTAACCATAGACCTGTTGTCCTATCCCTGTCTTCTACTGTTAACCATAGACCTGTTGTCCTGTCTTCCACTGTTAACCATAGACCTGTTGTCCTATCCCTGTCTTCCACTGTTAACCATAGACCTGTTGTCCTGTCTTCCACTGTTAACCATAGACCTGTTGTCCTATCCCTGTCTTCCACTGTTAACCATAGACCTGTTGTCCTATCCCTGTCTTCCACTGTTAACCATAGACCTGTTGTCCTATCCCTGTCTTCCACTGTTAACCATAGACCTGTTGTCCTATCCCTGTCTTCTACTGTTAACCATAGACCTGTTGTCCTATCACTGTCTTCCACTGTTAACCATAGACCTGTTGTCCTATCCCCGTCTTCCACTGTTAACCATATACCTGTTGTCCTATCCCTGTCTTCTACTGTTAACCATAGACCTGTTGTCCTGTCCCTGTCTTCCACTGTTAACCATAAACCTGTTCTCCTATCCCTGTCTTCTACTGTTAACCATAGACCTGTTGTCCTATCCCTGTCTTCTACTGTTAACCATAGACCTGTTGTCCTATCCCCGTCTTCTACTGTTAACCATAGACCTGTTGTCCTATCCCTGTCTTCCACTGTTAACCATAGACCTGTTGTCCTGTCTTCCACTGTTAACCATAGACCTGTTGTCCTATCCCTGTCTTCCACTGTTAACCATAGACCTGTTGTCCTATCCCTGTCTTCCACTGTTAACCATAGACCTGTTGTCCTATCCCCGTCTTCTACTGTTAACCATAGACCTGTTGTCCTATCCCCGTCTTCTACTGTTAACCATAGACCTGTTGTCCTGTCTTCCACTGTTAACCATAGACCTGTTGTCCTATCCCTGTCTTCCACTGTTAACCATAGACCTGTTGTCCTATCCCCGTCTTCCACTGTTAACCATAGACCTGTTGTCCTATCCCTGTCTTCTACTGTTAACCATAGACCTGTTGTCCTGTCCCTGTCTTCCACTGTTAACCATAGACCTGTTGTCCTACCCCCGTCTTCCACTGTTAACCATAGACCTGTTGTCCTATCCCTGTCTTCTACTGTTAACCATAGACCTGTTGTCCTATCCCTGTCTTCTACTGTTAACCATAGACCTGTTGTCCTATCCCCGTCTTCCACTGTTAACCATAGACCTGTTGTCCTATCCCGTCTTCCACTGTTAACCATAGACCTGTTGTCCTATCCCTGTCTTCTACTGTTAACCATAGACCTGTTGTCCTATCCCCGTCTTCTACTGTTAACCATAGACCTGTTGTCCTATCACTGTCTTCCACTGTTAACCATAGACCTGTTGTCCTGTCTTCCACTGTTAACCATAGACCTGTTGTCCTATCCCTGTCTTCTGCTGTTAACCATAGACCTGTTGTCCTATCCCTGTCTTCTACTGTTAACCATAGACCTGTTGTCCTGTCTTCCACTGTTAACCATAGACCTGTTGTCCTATCCCTGTCTTCCACTGTTAACCATAGACCTGTTGTCCTATCCCCGTCTTCTACTGTTAATCATAGACCTGTTGTCCTATCACTGTCTTCTACTGTTAACCATAGACCTGTTGTCCTATCACTGTCTTCTACTGTTAACCATAGACCTGTTGTCCTGTCCCTGTCTTCTACTGTTAACCATAGACCTGTTGTCCTATCACTGTCTTCTACTGTTAACCATAGACCTGTTGTCCTATCCCCGTCTTCTACTGTTAACCATAGACCTGTTGTCCTATCCCCGTCTTCTACTGTTAACCATAGACCTGTTGTCCTGTCTTCTACTGTTAACCATATGCTGGCTTTTTTTACAGCTTTTTTTTACAGAAGGTAATCCCTTCTCATTCTACAAATGTATCCACACAAAACAACATGCAGAAAACATGACTTACTCAATGCCAGTAAAAAGAGAATTCCCAATTGAAACCCCAGCAGCATATCCTAAAACAAATCCTCAAACTCACCTGTCTTTTCCTGAAACAATGTTCCTGCCCTTGTTCTTCACTGGAGCAGAACTAAGGAGAGACAGAGAGAGGAGAGGATGCTTCTGCTGCAGGGATCAGGAATCACTGGGAATGTTCAACCTCCCAGATGGAACCGAACGTCGGCAGAATTCCAAGAGCAGAATTCCAAAAAAGAACCGACAATAGAAATAGGAGGGTAAAATAGTTCAACAAAGACTTTGGAAAAGTCCAATGGAGCAGAAGGAGGGGGAAACTTTCCTGAAAAAATTATGGAACGATCCCAAATATTCCCAAATCTTTGCCTGGAGCGTTCCTCTGCTGTGTCCGCAGCCCGGCAGTCAGTCTTTCAACTGGCCTGGAATGTCAGAGAAGAAAGAAGTTATACACACACACACACACACACGGATATACACACACACACGGATATACACACACACACGGAAAACAGGGAAAAGGTTTGTACAACATGGGGGATGTGGGGAGTTTACCTCATTTAGAATATGCTCTGTGTGTGTATGGGAGAGAGAGAGAGAGAGAGAGAGAGAGAGAGAGAGAGAGAGAGAGGGCGGGGAAAGAGAGAGAGGGAGAGGGAGTTTGTGTGTGTGTGTGTGTGTGTGTGTGTGTGTGTGTGTGTGTGTGTTTTACCATTCTTGTGGATACCAGAGGTCCCCACAAGAATAGTAAATGAACAAAAATGTGATCAACTGGGGACTTTTTGTTTGTCCCCACAAGGTCACAGGCTCTTTCTAAGGGGGTTGGGTTTAAGGTTAGAATTAGTGTTATAGGGTTAGAATTGCGTTAAGGGTTAGGTTTAGGGTTAGTTTAGGGTTAGTTTAGGTTTAGGGTTAGGAACTAGGGTTAGGTATAGGGTTAGTTTAGGGATAGGAACTAGGGTAAGGTATAGGGTTAGTTTAGGGTTAGGAACTAGGGTTAGGGATAGGGTTAGGTTTAGGGTTAGTTTAGGGATAGGAACCAGGGTTAGGTTTAGGGTTAGGAGTTAGGGTTAGGTTTAGAGTTAGAAACTAGGGTTAGGAACTAGGGTTAGGGTTAGGAGCTAGGATTAGGTTTGGGGTTAGGAACCAGGGTTAGGTTAGGTTTATGGTTAGAGTTAGAGTTAGGTGCTCGGGTTAGGGTTAGGGTTAGGGTTAGGAGCTAGGGTTAGGTTTAGGGTTAGGGTTAGGGTTAGGGTTAGGGTTAGGGTTAGGGAGAGAGTTGGGGTTAGGGTTAGGGTTAGGGACTGTGTGTGTGAGAGAGAGAGAGAGTTGGGGTTAGGGTTAGGGACTGTGTGTGTGAGAG